>NC_138212.1:13988722-14431222 GCF_964194415.1 Vipera berus | reverse complement strand
TCTTTGAATGAGCATTTTTAAAGCTGTGCATGGATTGGGACCGCAGCTTTCGTCATCAGCAGAGGCCTTGCTCTGCACAGCGACATAGCGGATGCCTATTTGAGAATAGTCCTTTTCAGTCATAATCTCAAAGGTACAGAATGTCCTTCCCTGAGAGACCTGCCTGGCGCCTCCCTTGTTATTCTTTTCTGCATTTAGTGAGGATCTTTCCACTTTCTCAGTCCTTTCATCCCTCATATTTTTTCAGTCCCTATACCAGGGGTAGGCAACCTTAGCTCTTTTATGACTCGTGGACTTCAACTCCCAGAATTCCTGAGCCAGCATGGCTCAGCTTGGAAACCTCTCCCTTTCCCCTCAGCACGGCTGGCTCAGGAATTCTGGGAGTTGAAGCCCACAAGTCATAAAGCAGCCTAGGACTAGGACTAGGCCAGGGGTAGGCAACCTTAGCTCTTTTATGACTCGTGGACTTCAACTCCCAGAATTTCTGAGCCAGCATGACTAAGCATGGAAACCTCTCCCTTTCCCTTCAGCGTGGCTGGCTCAGGAATTCTGGGAGTTGGTCCACGAGTCATAAAAGAGCCAAGGTTGCCTACCCCTGCCCTATACTGTGTTATGGGGAACATGTCTCTCCAAATAGTTTTACATATTAAGACGCCATTTTAAGCATCTGCTGCTTAACCCAACAATTACTCTTCCCGTCTCATCTCCTCCCCGGCCTCAGTTCATTTTATGGTGTTCGTCCTTTGATTTGACATGGATTTTATCTTCTTGCTTTATGGCTAGGTTCCAGGCTGACTAATAATTCTCTGGAAGTAAGAAATAATTTATGGGCATATCCCAAAGCTGACTGAAGTGGGAGCCACTGTTGGCTGTGTGCATAAACACCTTTGCTTCTGTTTGCAAGTCAAACAGTGGGAGGGTTGATAGAAAAATCCTCTTGTCTATATCCTGGGGGGAAATCATCCCACATACAAAGGTGTTTTGTGGATTTGCCTCCTCTCGTTACTAAGGATGTTTGTACATTTGTGGCGAGGGAAAAGTCAGCCTCTTTAACAGAACACAGTGGAAATTTCTGTCCTCCAACCCTGGCCCCAGTTTTGGCACACAAGGCTTTTTGTGTCAGGCCCTGAATCCATTCCTTGCGCCATGTTGTGCTTAGAGGCTTATTAAAAGAACATGTGAAATGAACTTTGGGTTCAGACCTAACCTGAGGTGGCTCTACTTTCCGAGGAATTTCTCAGTGGAAATATTTGGAAGAAATTCCATGAAGTTCTTCATGACTCTGAACATAGTTTGGTGTAAACCAGGAATGTCCAACTTGAAGACTTGTGGACTCCAACTCCCAGAATTCCACAGTCAGCATGACTCTTCAAGTTGCCAACATTGGACTCCCCGGATATAAACCTATCGCAGTACAAAGCTCTCGGCAGGAGAGGATGTGATTGGCTTGGAAGCATGTTGATGGTAATTCCACTTACTGTAGCTAGAGGGCAAACTTGCTTGGATATTGCCCAGAGTCAGACAATATTAGGATGGGACACCACTGGGAAATCCAAAGCCCATCATGCCCATCCAAAATAAGAAGGGTTTCATGTCATTGGTTCCCAAAGTTCCATCCCATGCTCATAAATTAAGGGAAAAGAACAAGAGCATTGCATGATTGCTACAACTCTAAAAAATGTTTGTGTTGTCTTTCCCCAGGTTTGATTATCAGGAGCTGTTGCACAACTCTACCTTTTGTATCATCCCCCGAGGGAGACGTTTGGGATCCTTCCGCTTCCTAGAAGCTTTGCAGGTACGTGATTATTATTACTGTATGGTTCCTAGATTTTTATCCCATCTTTTTATATATACCTCAAGGTCGTGAACATACCTAATCTTCCTCTTTTCCCCACAACAACAGCCCTGCAGAGTGGGTTGGTCTGAAAGGGAGGGATTGTTCCAAAGTCACCCAGTCGACTTTCATACTTAATGCCACATCCAGACTAAAGCTCTGGCAGACTGCGCGACCAGCTCTAATAAAGTTATTTCTACTTCTTGAGAACTGCCTTTCCAAACCTGTCCCAGTTTTGCAGAGGCTCCCTCCCATTCCTGTACTAGATGGAACAATCAGACGAAATATTGTTTTAGGTGAATTTCCTAGCGTTGCAAGGGTGCTAGACCAATCTTCAGAAATAGCCCAGCTGATAGGTCACAGACCCAAAGGAGCAGTTGCACTAAGCAAAAGCCCCCATTCACACCTCCCTCCCCCCCACTTTGCAAAGGGTGCCAGACCTGTTTCAGAAATAGCCCGGCTAACAGACAAGAGGGGCAGGTTGCAAGGGAGCAGAAGAAACTAGGAAGGAACAAGTGAATTGGCACTGCCGGAGCCGGACTAAACCTGCAGTAGCCTTCAGAATGAGCAAGACAGCCCAGAAATAGAGAAAAGAGTGCCTGCTGCTATTTATTATTATGTGTGAATGTGTATGTATGTATGTATGTATGTGTAAATAAGTTTTGACTCCTGGCAACTGCTTGGTCACGGCCCTGCAGCTTTTTTGGCAAGATCTTCAGAAGTGGTTTGCCATTTCCTCCTTACTAGGGCTGAGAGGAAGGGACTGGCGCAGGGCCACCCAGCTGGCTTCATGCCTAAGGTGGGTCTAGAACTCATGGTCTCCTAGTTCCTAGCCTGGTGCCTTAACTACTATAGGTAGTCCTCGAGTTACGACCACAATTGAGCCCAACATTTATGTTGCTAAGTGAAACATTGTGTTAGGTGAGTTTGCCCCACCTTACGACTTTTCTTGCCACAGTTTGTTAAGTGAATCATTGCATTTGTTAAGTTAGTAACGTAGTTGTTAAGTGAATCTGGATTCCCCATTGACTTTGCTGGTCAGAAGGTCACAAAAGGAGATCACATGACCCCCGGGACACTGCCCCCGTCATAAATATGAACCACTTGCCAAGCATCCGAATTCTGATCACGTGACCAGCGGGATGCTGCAACGGTTGTAAGTGTAAAAAAACGGTCCTAGGTCACTTTTTTCTGTGCCGTTGCAATTTTGAACGGTCACTAAATGACGTGTTGTAAGTCAAGGACTACCTGTAAATCAAATTTTTCTCTCCACTGCCAATAATAAAAACAGCACGGCACTTCTTGTTGGCAGAAATAGCAAAAAAGAAAAAAAATCTGTTGTGCACTCCTTAGTGATGGAGCCAACACCACTCAAGTGACGGAACCCATCATTGCTTTTCCTGCTTTAGGTTTACTTGTCCATCCTAAAGCGGTCTGAAACCCAGATCCAGCAGTTTTTCAAAAGAGCACTAAACTGTATATAAAAGCATGAAGAGCTGACAGGGCCAGCCAGTCCCTATAGGGCAGCTGCCTTTGCAGAAATCCAGTCTCTCCAGCCATCCAACTGAGATGGTTGCAGAAGGCAACTAATCAAAGTTGGGCATATATCCATCCTAACCGTATCATCCACCATGTTCTTGGTGGAGCTTACTGGATCATTCCCAGAGCTAAAAATGAGAACTGCTAAATGTCTATGGCATGGGGTCTTCAAACTTGGCCCTTTTAGGACTGGTGGACTTCAACTCCCAGAATTCCTCAGCCAGGCATGCTGGCTGAGGAATTCTGGGAGTTGAAGTCCACCAGTCATAAAAGGGCCAAGTTTGAAGAACCCTGGTCTATGGAGTTTCTCAGTCATCCAGTTCATCTTTGGGAGAACTGCTAAAGATGACTTTATACTGCTTCAGGTGGATATGGGCTGGATATGAGATAAAGGTAGTAGCCTCATCAGGTTTTTGGCAAAACCATACCCATAGCGAACCACTGGTTTGCTTAATGACCACAGTGTTTGCTTAAAGACCACCATAAAAAAGGTCATAATACCAGGTGGGTCAAGTTACCGATCCTCTTATGATCACCATGACTTAGCAACCATGATGGGTCATAAGTCGAGAACTGCCTATAAACTCCACTGAAAATCCTTTGAGCTTCATGCTCCCCGGTCACTTTCTCTCTCCTCTCCTACCTCCTTGTGATCCTTGCTCTCTTCTCTCATTGATCCAGGCTGCTTGCATCCCGGTCCTGCTCAGCAATGGATGGGAGCTGCCATTTTCGGAGGTGATTGATTGGAGTAAATCGTCCATAGTTGGGGATGAACGGCTTCTTCTGCAGGTAACATGCTGGCTGGGGAATTTTGGGAGATGAAGTCCCTACTTCCTAAAGTCATCAGAGTTGGGAAACACTGCTCTAATGGATGGACTTCAGAGCCCTTGATCATTACTATTTAACTTTTAAAAACCACCTGAAAAGAACATTGTCCTTTGGATAAAATGCTTTCATTTTCCTGTATAAAGTACAGCAATTATTTGGAATCTGGAGGTATTCACTTATTTACCTCTTTAGAGTATTTTTGTATGGCCTTTCATTGATCATCTCTCTCTTATTTCTTGTTCTTGCTGTGGGTAACTTAAGCATTGATTTAAATAGAGAAACTGATCTAGCAATGGGTTGAATTCTGGTAGCCGAATTACTGTAACCTTTATTATGACCTTGCCTTGAGCATCCTGGAAAGATTGCATTTGTAGCAGGCACGGACCTTGGTCAGAGAAATACCGATGTTGCGGATAAATAGCTCTAATATGCATACATAGCTTGGTCAATGTCCATTCTGCAGTTTATTTATTTACATCCCACCTTTTGTTATTTTTTAAATAACGAAAGGCAGTGTACCTTCTTAATACTCCTTCCTCCTCCTGTTTTCCGCACAATAACAACCCTAGTGAGATGGATTGGGCTGAGAGAGAATTACTGGCCCAGTATTACCCAGCCAGCTTTCACGTCTAAGGTGGAACTAGAACTTGCAGTCTCCTTGTGATTGGTTCCAAGTCACCCAATTGGTTTCATGCCTAAGGTGGGACTAGAACTTGTGATTGGCTACAGTCTCCTTGTGATTGGCTCCAAGTCACCCAGTTGGTTTCATGTCTAAGGCGGAACTAGAACTTACAGTCTCCTTGTGATTGGCTCCAAGTCATCCAATTGGTTTCATGCCTAAGGTGGGACTAGAACTTGTGATTGGCTCCAAGTCACCCAGTTGGTTTCATGTCTAAGGCGGAACTAGAACTTACAGTCTCCTTGTGATTGGCTCCAAGTCACCCAATTGATTTCATGCCTAAGGTGGGACTAGAACTTACAGTCTCCTTGTGATTAGCCCCAAGTCACTCAATTGGCTTCATGCCTAGGGTGGGACTAGAACTCATAGTCTCCTGGTTTCTAGACAGGTGCTTTAACCACTAGACCAAACTGTTTGGTCTAGTGTTGGTTTGTTTATCTCCACATCATCCGTTTTTTGGTGCTTTTTGTTGTTGAAGGAAGATTGTATTTCAGTTATATAGTAGCATAAAATACAAACAAGGAAAATAACATCCATTTTAATAATTTCACTGTAACTTATAAGCAGTATAAGATCACTAGAAGCTTGGATAACTAACACAATACTGTAAAATTAAAAGGCTGAAGTATCTCTGTAAAATTGATCGAGGTTTTTCCCTCTGTCATAAACTACCTTGCATTCTCCCCTTCATGTCTTCTGTTCTTGCTGCTTCCTCACAGATTCCATCTACAGTCCGATGTCTGAACAATGACAAAATCCTGGCCTTCCAACAGCAAACTCAGTTTTTATGGGAAACGTATTTTTCTTCTGTGGAGAAGATTGTGCAAACCACTCTTGAGGTAAGCTGCAGAAGTGTGCCCACCATTTGCCCAAATAATTCATCTGTAATTATTTCTGTTTCAATGATTGGGGTCACATGTCATGGTGAATTGTGGATTGCTAAGTAAACTACATGGATTCATGTAACAAGCCATAAAACATGGCTTGTAGAGTGCAGTGAATAGGTTCACACAACACGGTCAACTCTGAAACAAATTGGTTAGCTTCATGCAACATATTCAGCACATAATGGCTTGGTATGATGGGCAAAGGAAGCCGCAGGGAGGTGGGAACCTTTAGCTTTCAAGTTGGTCTAGGTGTGTCAAGGTATGTCAATCCTCAAGGTGTGTCCCCATGGCCCATCAACCTCCTTCCAGTAGTTCTCTGTTCTAGGTCAGGGATGAGCAGTTGGAGGAGAGAGAAGGAACGGGGAAGGTGTGGTTAAACTTCATGTAATTCCCTTCATGGCTTCACTGATCCTTAAGTCACACTCCACAACAGCTGGTCTAAACCACATGGAGATGGCTATTATTGGACCAATCTCCCTGCTGTCCACCACCCTTCCTATCTGTTGCTTGATACACCAGTTAGTGGTGAAGTTTTTCAGATCTATGAGTGCAATGGGACTTCAACTTGCCTTCCTTGGACCCAGAACTAGAAGAAATTCATAGATGCCAATAAAAGGCAGAGTCTCTTTGAATGGTTTGAAACATTTGCTCCCGGGCTTTCTCACCACCTGGGCTGAGTTCCTGTTTATGAGATAAGCTGCCAAACAGTTGCCTTCTGTCTCTTAAGGTTTTATGCCTGCATTTTCTTTCCTTCCTTCTTCAACCTCCCCACCATCTCTCTTACCTTGGAAAACATCATTTCTTTTTTTCCTTCTGGTCAAACGTTTGGAGAAATGGGGAAGGGAAATCAAAGAGTTTAAGTTTCACCTTCCTCATGAGGTATCCTTACAATATCATATAATGCTTAAAAATATGTTTATGTATTAGATCTAAATATAAGTGAACAAGAACTCTTTTTTCCTCTTGACCTATTCAAATTGTTTTTACCCAGGATGAATGTCTATAGCAGATCTGGGCATTTGATGGCCTCTTTGGATATCCCTGTTCGGCTCATGTGAAGTCATTTGGAAATTAGAAATCAAATATAAATAATTGTACCCCATGCATGCAGTATAACTGCTTTGCTTTTATTTTGAAGGCAACTGCTACTTTTATTCAATCCAACTCTTAACTCCTGCCTAGAGTTTGTACAAGGTATATCTCAGTCTAGCATGGTTTGCTTAATTTTATAGTAATAGTTAACATTTATGTAACACTTTCAGTTCTTTTTCTGACTGCCTCACCTATAGTTTCCTATTCAGACACACAAATGTGCCTGCTGGTAGCTAACCAGTGGAATTACAGAGGAGCATCAAAAAGACAATAACGGCATGCCAAATTTGAATCTGGACTTCCTGATTAGTGTAGTTTTTTCTACTTGGGGCCAAGAAGAACGGTTGAGATTGATCTCGCATCCAGGAGACGCCTTCTTTTCTAGCAGGTGTAGATAGCTCCAGGGTGTAATGACAACTATTTTTCTCTTTGCTAGATAATAAAAGATCGGATATTTCATCAGGAATCACGCCCAAAGTTCTTCTGGAACACACTTCCTGGAGCCTTGGCGGCCTTGCCAGAATACTCCACTCATCTCAGTGACTTCCCTTTCTATTATCTGAAGCAAGGTATGGGAAATACTCCTGCACTGTTTCTACCTTCTCTACTCCTTCTCTCTTAAGAGGTAGGGATTGTTGAGGTGGTGATGGACTTACCCCCGAAATGGTGCAGCATGGAGTGTTCCTTTTCAAGGATTTACAGACAGTTCTCAATTTACAACCACGGTTGGGACCAGAATTTCTGTTGCTAATCAGGGCAGTTAGGTGCGTTGCCCCTGATTTTATGACCTTTTTTTGTTTGTTTGTTGCCATGATTGTTAAGCGAATCAGTGCAGTTGTTAAAGTGAATCAGTTGGTCATGATGTGAATCCAACTTCCCGCGTTGACTGCTTGTTGGAAGCTGGCTGGGAAGGTTGCAAAGGGGGATCCAATGACCCTGGGATGCTGCAACGGTCTTAAATACACACTGGTTGCCAAGCGCCTGAATTTTGATCTCGTGACTGTGGGGATGCTGTGATAGTCCGTCGTAAGGGCAAGGACCAGTCATAGGTCTTTTTTCCCCCCAGTGCTGTTGTAACTTTGAACGGTCACTAAACAAGTGGCTGTAAGTTGAGGACTACCTGTAGTCTCTCTTCCAGGATACTCCGCCAGGCACCATGACGTCTACCACCTATTTTTCCAGTTTCATCTTTTACATAGGCTCAATATTATCATTAGCATGAATGTTTATTGGCTTGCGTGTTGGTCTGTTTAAATTAGCATTTACTCACTCCATTCATCATTAAGGGGAGGGTCTAACCTTACAGAATGTAAAGAATCATAGAGAATGTCTTTAGGGAAGGTCTGAGAAAGCCAAAGAAACCAGCCATTGTGGAGAGACTTAAGAGAAGAGATTGCATAGTCCAGAGATTGCAGGAAGCATGAGAAAGAAACAACCCTGCTGTGATTTTGTTTACTTTAAGATGGGACAAAGAGAAACTTGGCTTTCAAAAATTAAAACAAACAACATTCCTGGAGTCCCTGCTGTGCCTGTTTCTTGACCTGATCTCCTTTGAAGGGCTGACAAAGAGCTGTGTTAAGTAACGCAGAGCAGCCTCTGTTCCCAAGAGGCTTACAATCAGGCCTCTGGGAGAAAAATCAAAAGAAACCCACAGAGTAGAGTAGAGTAGAGTAGAGTAGAGTAGAGTAGAGTAGATCAGATCAGATCAGATCAGATCTTGGAGGTCTTCTAGTCCAACCCCCTACTCAGGCAGGAAACCCTATACCGTTTCAGACAAGTGATTGTCTAGTTAGTAGTCCAGTAGAGAAGATGGAATGAAACGCTGTTTCGCATCCATTTGTGCCAGGCATCCCCAATTCCCTCTTTTATCAGGCTGGGGGTCATGGCTGGAGTCTCAACAGTGCATCATGAGCATTGTCACCAAACAGCTACAATCAGTCCTCGATTTACAACCATTCATTTAGTGACATCCAAAGTTAACATCATTGAAAAAAAGTGACACGACCGTTTTTCACACTTATGATCGTTGCAGCATCCCCAGGGTCATGCGATCAAAATATGGACGCTTAGCAACTTGTTCATATTTATGACGGTTGTTGTCCTGGGGTCATGTGATTCCCTTTTGTAACCCTCTGACAAGTCCATGGGGAAGCCAGATTCATTAAGCAACTGTGTTACTACCTTAACAGCTACAGTGATTCACTTAACTTTGGCAAGAAAGGTCATACGATGGGGCAACTGTCTCACTTAGCAACAGAAATTTTGGGCTCAGTGGTGGTCATAAGGCGAAGATACTGTGGCAGTCATAAGCCATCTAATTCCCCGAAAAGCAAGCTGGTAACATTGGTGCCTCTGCTTCTTCCAGACTCGAGGATGTTCAAATGCTTCAGTTTAATGGTCTTTTTTTATCAAGGCAGGTGAGGAACTGCCTAGACAAAATGCTGAGCAATACCCACACACTCTTTTTATTTACAAAAAAGCCTCTGAGATTCAGGTGGAGCAACCTGATGTTTTAGGAAGGAAAGATAATGTGGGATTAAATTAGAGGGGACTTGCTGTATTATGGTCAAGGTCTTGGATTAGAACTGAGTTCAGCTGCCATCTCAGCCATTCGTGGGGAGATCTTGAGCCTGCCACTTTTTTTTAACTCGGTCTATCTTCAACAGCTATTTGGGGTTAAAGTGAAGGGAGATCCTTGTGTTAGGCTGCCATTTACTGCTAGAGCAGGGGTCTCCAAACTTGGCAACTTTAAAGACTTATGGACTTCAACTCCCAGAATTCCCCAGCCAGCATGGCTGGCTGAGGAATACTAGAAAACAAAATCCACAGGTCTTAAGGTTGCCAAGTTTGGAGACCTCTGTGCTAGAGGAACTGTGAAATGGGGCAGGGGACCTGGCAATTGGTGTCCATGGAGCCACCTTGTAGACTCCTGCTGTAAACGAGCATAGCTGAAATTGTCACTGACGTTATCTCTGTTTCATTAATTCCTCCTGCTTTCTTCTGCTGTTTTCACTGGCAATGAAATCTGAATTGCAAGTTTCCTATGGGTGGAGACCTGTCTCTTCTTTTATCTTCTGAAATGTCATGTTCACTGGTGGCACTAAATAAAGCACTAATGATAATTGGTTAGATGGGGATTAAATTTCAGCAGGTAAGCCAAAACAGGTTTGGAGGAGAGTTTTAAGCATCCCAGACTCACCAATTCTCTCCCTTTACAGGATCCAGCCCCTCCGAGAAGTTTACAGCATTAATCTGGGCCGTCTCACCAATTGTCTCCCTTTCCCAGCCCATCCTGAAACTCATCCAAGCTGTCTCCAGATCCCAATACTGTGCCAAGGTAAAGGAATTTCTTGCTGTTATTGTGGTGATGATAATTGCAGTGTCCCCCCGCAATCACATGATCAAAATGTGGATGCTTTGCAACGGGCATGTATTCACAATGATTGCAGTGTCCTGGGATCATATGATCCCCATTTGCAACTTTCCCGGTTGGCTTCTGACAAGCAAAGTCCATAGAAGAAGTCAAATTTGCTTAATGAATGCATGATTCACTTAACGAGTGCTGTGACTTAACAACCATTGCAGAAAAGGATGTAAAATTGGGCAGAACTTATTTAACAACTGCCTTGCATACTGATGGGAGTTCCCATCCCAACTGTGGTTGTAAGTCAAGGACTACCTATACGAACATACCAGTTTTATGTTGAGGAACATGAAAAATGATCTGTCTCCATCTAAGATGTGCAGCGGTACAATACAATACAGATAGTCCTCGACTTACGACCAGAATTGAGTCCAAAATTTCTGTTGCTAAGTGAGATATTAGGTAAGTGAATTTTGCCCTTTATTACGACCTTTCTTGCCACAGTTGTTAAGAGAATCACTTTTTTAAAAAAAATTGTTATTGGAATATTGATTACCCAATCACCACGTTGCTTCCTAAATATCTACATGTAAAATTGGAAAATTAATAAAACTTTTTAGAAAAAGAGAATCACTGCAGTTGGTAAGCTAGTTACACGGTTGTTAAGTGAATCTGTCTTCCCCATTGACTTTGCTTGTCAGAAGGTTGCAAAAGGTAATGAGATGACCTTGGGACACACTAATGGTCATAACTATGAACCATTTGCCAAGCATCTGAATTTTGATCACGTGATCCTAGGGATGCTGCAGCTGTCGTAAGTGTGAAAAACAGTCATAAGTCGCTTTTTTCAGTGCTGCTGTAACTTTGAATGATCACTAAATGGCCTGTTGTAAATCAAGGGCTACCTGTACCTCGAATTTCTGTTGCCTCTTTCCCACCACTCTCACGTTTAATAGTAGCTCTCATCTCCTTGCTACCCTCTTAATCCAGACTTCTGAGGCTCCACATTGTCATTCCCACCTCTTGTTATGAAGATTGCTAGAAGGTGTGACTTTCCAGAGTTGTGCTGTACAAAATCGCACCAAGCTATGGTGCCTTTTCCATTCCCTTGTATACGTCAAGAGGGTTGTGGTGGGTGTGGCAGCCTTAGGATACACCTGGGTGGGCTAGTAACCTTTATTGCTGTCAGCAAGTCTCACCTTCCCCTCCAACTACAGGGCAAGTCCTGTCAACAGCCACGTCTCTACTGCAAATGAGCTCAGCTAAGCAGGCCGCGCCCATCCTGAGCATTTCAAAATGTGTGGCAGTAAATAGAGTCTTCTAAGTATGTGAACTCTGGAGTCTGAGCACACTGTCCTTGTAGCTTGTCTGCTTTAGAAGGAAAGATTCAGCCAACTTTGGTAAAAATACCAAGGAAACATGCATTGGTGTGTAATCTAGTATATTATAGAGGAGCCCATTTGGTGTAGTGGTTAAAAATGCTGGATAGAAGCTAGAAGACCATAACCACTAGTGCTGAGGCCAATCTCTCTCAACCTTGGGAAGAAGGCAATAGCAATCTGCTTTTAAAAATGTTGCCCAGAAAACTGCAGAATCCACCTACTTACCAGGAGTCCAAAGTAATTCAGAGGCGAAAGAAAGAAAGAAAGAAAGAAAGAAAGAAAGAAAGAAAGAAAGAAAGAAAGAAAGAAAGAAAGAAAGAAAGAAAGAAAGAAAGAAAGAAAGAAAGAAAGAAAAGAAAAGAAAAATCAACAATGAAAAATTGGTTTTCCTTTTGGAGAGATTGAGTGGCAATTGTTCGGTCCTGCCCCACAATAGGAATTACTGCCAAATCCTGCATTTTTAAATGACTGCCAAATCCTGCATTCAGTTGGAGGAAATCAGGATCATGTCTGCAAAATTCTCTTGGGTAGAGTGTGATGGTCTTGCATTTGTTTAGATCTGAGGCACAAAGGAAACGTGTGAATGTCCTGCCTTCCCTAGTAGAGTCCTGTCTCCAAAAGTTGCCTGCTTCCTGTTTTCTCATGGTTTCATTGAATCCCAGAGGGACAGTTTGGGAGTGAGGCGTTGTGAGGTTGGGAATGGCAGATGGGCAGGGAGGCTTTGGAATGATGGAAAAATGCCTAATGGAAAAGCACACAGCAAAAAGGGTACAGGTAATCCTTTCATTCAGTGACGGTTCAAGGTTATGACGGTACTAAATTAAGGGGACTTATGACCAGTCCTTGGAGTTGCAGCCATTGCAGCATCCCCACAGTCACACAATTGCAATTTCTGACAATCCCTGCTAGCTTCCCCTAAGCAAAGTCATGGGGAAGATGGCAGGAAGGTGAAAGTTGGAAGTCACTGTTACGTGACTTCCTTGCTTAACAATGACAACTCAAACTGCCAGAACTGTCATTGCCAGACATGGCACCGTCATGTGACATTGTGCTTTACAACCGCATCACTTAGCAACAGAAATTCCAATCCCAGTTGCCATCCTAAGCCAATTATTTTTATCTTTCAACATTCCACCAATGATCCAAAAGAAGACTTGGAAGGGAATTCTCATGCAACTGAGCTTAAGGCAGAAAAACAAAAACCTCTTTCCAATGGAAGAAACCAACGGAGAAATTGCAAGTCCCATTTTAGTACACCACCAGTATGAATGGCTTTTATTTATCAGTTGCACGGCCTGGTTTTATGGGGACAAAAATGGGACAACACAGCCCATCGAGTTTCATAGTTGTGGGCATTCCATGTTCACAGTGCTGCCGCTCAAAGGACTGTCCTTTCACCTCACACCTAGAAAAACAATTTACGAGAAAGATCCCAAATATATCAAGTGGGAAAATTTCATTAAGAAAGATCAATGTTTCTGCCGCTTTCATTATAACAAGCAACTGAAATGCTTTTACTAGAGCAATTCTTTAGCTGCTCCTTGGTTGTATAATTTAGATTTGCTGCAGGAAACCATTAACATTTTGGGGTCAACCGTTCCTATGAATCTAAAATGCTGGCTTGAGACTAGACTTCTGGAGCCAAAACGTGGCAGCCTTTGCACAGTGGAGTACTTGCTTCCAAACCCCAGTTGCTGTTTGAAAGCAGGGATTCGGGCAGCTTGCCAAGCAGGGTAAGGAAAATTGTACAAGCTGAAATTCCCGAGGCAGTCTGGTGATGAGACAAAGCCAGAGGACCACCCCAAAGAGGGTGGCTTTGAGACATCGGTGCAGGAGGTACTGTTTGTGCTGCAGTGCAATACAAACAAGGTAGATTTAGCACAACAAGAGTCTGCTGCATGTTTTCTTATATAAGACCCATAGAAATAAACAGAACTTTGGGGCTTTGGCAGAGGTCCTGCCCATTTGAATGAGGTTCTGTGCCAGTAGATTTTGTTCCTTCCCACTCATGGGAGGAGACATGCCACTGGAGGTGTTTGCAGCAGAAACCAAAATATAGTATGCTCCTAAGATAGCCTTGTGAAATTGTCTTCTGCCTAACTCTTTACCTAGTCCCTCTCCAACCCCAGAGATGGATTTCAGCTTCCATAATCCCCAGGCAGGCTGACAATTGGCTGGGTTTGGCTAAGAAGAGTGGGTCTTGCAGTCCTGTTGAGAGGGTGGTTATAAAGCTTAGTTGACTGGGGTTTTTTTCCGTCTGCGTTGGAATTTTGTTGGCATTACAGAATGAGCAGAGATGTCAGGGAGAATGTTCAGTGGTTTTGCTTGTTTTCTGGAGTTTTGTTGGTGGTTTATAGCAGTGGATGTCTTAAGATGGATGTCTTAAGATGGATCTTAAGATGGATGTCTTACGGCACTCATATCACTCCTGATGGCCCAGTCTGATTTTAAGGGGAATCAGGGGTTTGGGGAGAATAACATTTCTGGAGAAAATGAAATATCTCTTTACCCCTCCAATTAAACCCACTTCAGGCTTTTTGAAAGGCCTTAAAAACCTGGCTTTCCCTTCTGAATTTAGAGCCAGGATGTTAGCAAGACTTGATTTGTTTATAGTATGCTGTGTTCTGCAATGAATTGAGCAATTGGTTATTTTTTTATCTAGCTAGCATCTTTTAATTCTTTCAAATATGTTCTTGTTTGTAAGCCTTGTTGGCTGCCAAGAGTTAATTGATTAAGATGGGCGGCCAAATAAAGTTGCAGAAGGAACAAACAAAGAAACAAGTACAGCATGGGCCACAAAATGAAAATGATTGTTCTGTTGCACGTTTCAGCTAGCTAACCAGGCATTTCTGTTTCTTGTACAGATTTTAGTCTTATGGAGCTGTGAGAAGCCACCTCCACAGAAGTGGATGCCGGCCACAGTTCCCTTGACCGTCATTTTAAGCAGCAACAAGGTAAGAAGCCATCCAGGTTGTGGTTGTGGTTGTCATATTTTAGCAAGGGGAGACCTGGGCAAAATCTGCATGGACCCACACTCCAGCAGCAATCCTGCTTTCTTAACACCCCAGTTCACCTATCACTTAAAGCCAGTTCTCATCATTCAACATGCATTTTCCAAGCATTCAACCAAAGACCAATGTATGGGCAAGAGTAACTCCTCCACTTGACCTTTCTTACTCTCCGATTTTCAAAAGAAATGTCCTGGTGGGCAAGTATTCAAGAGGAAATAGTTACCAATGGCAGAAAGAGCAGAAAAGTAACCTGAGTAACATCTCAGATAAGTCCACCCCAGTTCTCATGAAGATAAGATGGAGAGAGGGAGAAAGTGTATTCAAATTTATCTGAAGATTATCTCTCCCCTCCCCTCTCTATTTATCTACCTATCTATCTCTAATAGTTTTACAGATAATTCAAGAACATATTGAGCACATCTTCCTCCTCCTATTTGGAGGTGGGTTGGGATGAGAACCACTGACCCAAGGTCAACCAATCAGCTTTCATTAGTAAAGCAGGGCTAGAACCCACAGCCTCTTGGTTCCTAGCCTGGTGCCTTAACCACTAGACCAAACTGGCTCTCCCATATCTTTACCATAAAAGTAGCATTGATCTACATGACTTTGATTTCCTGTCTGGTTCTTCCTTGAAGGGGTGACAGAAGGTGCTTTTCTGTTTCTTCTCTCTTTCTCCTGCAGGTCAGCGAACGGTTTTTGCCTTATTCTGCTATTGGAACGGATGCCGTGCTGAGCCTTGATGAATATACCAGCCTTTCAACCAGTGAGGTGAGAAAGTTCTCCAGAATCTAGTATGTCTAGTTTAATGAAGAGAAGTACTAGGGGTGACAGGATAGCAGTGTTCCAATATCTCAGGGGCTACCACAAAGAAGAGGGAGCCAAGCTATTCTCCAAAGCACCTGAAGGCAGGACAAGAAGCAATGGAGGGAAACTAACCAAAGAGAGAAGCAACCTAGAACTAAGGAGAAATTTCCTGACAGTGAGAACAATTAATCAGTGGAACAACCTGCTTCCAGAAGCTGTGAATTCTCCAACACTGGAAGTTTTTAAGAAGAGACTGGACAGCCATTTGTCTGAAATGGTATAGGGTTTCCTGCCTGAGCAGGGGGTTGGACTAGATGACCTCCAAGGTCCTTTCCAACTCGATGATGATGATGATGATGATGTCTTTCTACTCATCTTGTAGTTATGGAGCTTGCATAAGGGACAAATGACTACTTAAAATACAGGGCAAGGCCTAGAACCTGGGACAGTTGAGTAGTCCCTATAAAGAAGAATATTTGTAGCTCAGGGTTGAAATGAGGGGTCCTTGGTACTCTGATCTTGGTTATTTTCTTGCAGATTTTTCATTACCCAAATTAGGTAACATCATCAATGCAGCATTCATTGCCTAGTTTGGGTAATGAAACGTGTGCAAGAAAATAACCAAGATCAGAGAGGTAGTCCAATCCACTGCAGCTATCTTGGCCAGAAGAGGGCTAGGGATCCTTGAGAAATGTCCTCCAAATTGTATATATCTTACCTATTTGACAAAACAAACCTATATGTATATGCAATATTTTACAATTAAATGACTGAAATTTAAATTGACTTAGAAAAATGGGGGGAAAGGAAATGCGTATATACACTAAAATATGGAATTCTGTTGTCTAATGAGTTATCCGACTCTGATTCCCTATTGTAAAATATTTGCTTAGATGTGGAAAGGGAAAGATAAGTAATCTTTGCATGGTCTGCTTACAAAAGGTTCTAGCTTTAATTTGGGACATCTCCAGAACTGGTTAATAGAGTGGGGCTGATCCTGGAGAATTGCAGCTGGTGAGAGTAGGTCAGTCTTTGCCAGCCTGATGCCTTCCATTACTACTTTTGGAATGCCCCATCAGCATGGCAAGAGGTGGGAATTCTAGGAATTTCTAGAAGATGTCTAAGTGGATACACCTTATGGATACTATGGATGCCATAAGCTAATAGGTAGAGCAGGGGTATCCAGTCTTGGCAACTTTACGAACCTGTGGACTTCAACTCCCAGAATTCCCCACCAAGCCATGCTGGTTGAGGAGCTCTGGGAGTTGAAGTCCACCGGTCTTAAAAGTTGCCAAGGTTGGACACCCCTGCTCTAGAGATTATGCTACTTGGAAAAAAGAAAGAATGTAAAATGAGGACCCAGATTGTTGGGGGCAATTAAGCTGACTTTGTAATAATGCCGCTTGGGGTGTGTGTGTGAAAGCCCTAATAAGCAGGCATATACATAGAATGAAGGCTACTGCTAAGCTTGTAAGCCGCCCTGAGTCTTCGGAGAAGGGCGGGATATAAATGGAATAAAAATAAAAATAAATAAATAAATAAATAATTTGAAAGTAGAAGACATGACTTCCCCTAGACAACCTGAAGCCTTCTGATGAAAGATTCTCCTTTCTCAAATTGTTTTCCTGCTCTCTTTCTTGCCTTTTAGGTTGACTTTGCCTTTGTCGTATGGAGAAATTTCCCCAACCAGATTGTAGGCTTCCCAATGCGCAGCCATTTTTGGAATACCAGCAAGAACCAGTGGAGCTACACTTCAAAATGGACCAATGAGTTCTCTATGGTTCTCACAGCAGCGGCATTCTATCACAGGTACCCTTCCTGACTGAAGAGTTTGGAAAAAGCCCATTGAGGCGATCAAATTCAGGTCCTGCTCAGTGCTGGAATCCCAACTGATATGACTGTCAGCTTCTGCTTGAACTCTTTCTAGGAAGGGACGAGAAGCTTCCCTCTTAGTCATCGGTTCACATTTGTTGTTGCTTGTGAGAAGCTCTCCCTAACCTTCCACTGGAATCTGCTTTCATACTTTTTAAGCCCACTCTTCCATCAGTTGCATTCTGAACATCTCTGGGTGAACACCCAGCATCTTTCAGATAACATTTGAAGAATAAACAGGGAGGTTGATATCTTTAGAATTAATCCAGTGGTAACTATAACATTGGATCATTGAATAGATTGTGTGTGGATTAGTCTTGAAACTGTGGGTCTCTTTCTCACATACACCTTAACCTTAATCTAAAAATGAATATTCTTCGATTGTGTGTCATCAATTCATTTTTGATTCCTAGCAATCACATAGATTTTCTGTCAACGCTGCTAACATCGAATGTTTTTGCTTGACAAGAGATGAAGAAGTAGCCATTTCATATGTTAAACTTGTAAATTGCTTTAAGAGATTGGATTAAGGTTGGGAGGGGGGAAGAGGAGGATTGTTCCTCAAGGCCATCTGAAATGAAAGAAAGTAAGAGCTTGGCGGGTTTTCTAACGGAAGGGAAACTGATTCTTTAAATTAATTGGAGAATATGATTAATGACAAAATTAGAAAGGTGGAGAATTGTGTTTTAATATATTGTGCAAGGGGGCGGAGATTTCAGATTCCAGCTTCCTTCGAGCAAGCATTTGCCGGTGTATTAGGCTAATGTTGTTGTTAGCTGCGAAGTCGTGTCTGACCCATCGCAACCCTATGGACAACGTTCCTCCAGGCCTTCTTGTCCTCTACCATCTTCTGGAGTCCATTTAAGCTCACGCCTACTGCTTCAGTGACTCCATCCAGCCACCTCATTCTCTGTCGTCCCCTTCTTCTCTTGCCCTCAACCTTTCCCAGCATTAGGCTCTTCTCCAGTGACTCCTTCCTTCTCATTAGGTGGCCAAAGTATTTGAGTTTCAACTTCAGGATCTGGCCTTCTAAAGAGCAGTCAGGGTTGATCTCCTCTAGGACTGACCGGTTTGATCGCCTTGCAGTCCAAGGGACTCGCAGGAGTCTTCTCCAACACCATAGTTCAGAGGCCTCAATTCTTTGGCGCTCAGCCTTTTTTATGGTCCAGCTTTCACTGCCATACATTGCAACTGGGAAGACCATAGCCTTGACTATACGCACTTTTGTTGACAGGGTGATGTCTCTGCTTTTTAGTGTGCTGTCTAGATTTGCCATGGCTTTCCTCCCCAGGAGCAAGCGTCTTTTAATTTCTTGGCTACAGTCCCCATCTGCAGTGATTATTATTAGGCTAATAAAGGGCTTTTAAGGTAAACAATGCCTCAGTCACTTGAAAAGCCCATACGTCAGAAACCTGACATCTTCTCTATGAGGATATAGTTCTATAGTTCTAACCTGTTCTTACACTCTTCAGTTATTTTTAAATATACTACTATTGAAGTCATCTTTTCACCTGATTCGCCTCCACTTTCCTCCCTCCTCACAGCACGTTGGTGAATATACCCTTTGGGTTATGACTACATAAGCATTGGCATTTTTAAAACTGAGCTCTCTGTAGATTACAAGCATGTGTGTAAATATTTTTAGCATAATTTCTACAACTGAAACCTACAATTTAGCTCTTTCTGCAGAGGTTAGGTAGAGAAATAAAGGGATGTGGGGGGTACCTTAGTTTGCAGAAACAGGCGGGAAAAGCAGTGCTAGAAGGGTTTGCTCTATTTTTATGTAAGAGTGACATGCCTGTGCATGTTGATGGGGGTGTTCCTGGCGATAAGGCTGTTGTTTACTGATGACTTCTAGATCTGTCTTTTCTAACTAGCATTTTATTAATATTTGATGGGAATTCTGGGAGTTGCAGTCTTGACACAATTAGGCATCTGGTTTTTTGAAGGACACTGGAGTGGGTCAGGAAGAAGATGCCACCAAAAGATTAGTCTATGGTTCAGCTAAAGTACAGCATTAACCTTGTGAACTCTCAAGCTTCCTCTTTCCGTTATATATTCAAGATGGAGAGTATTTAATATTCATTTGTTATGTATATGTAGGGGCGTGGGCCTATACATATGTTGTATATAGTATGTTTAGGTGTGTCACGTATGTGTTTCACTTTGAGAGCGGGCAACTAAATTTCATTTTTGATGTGTGCCGTTGTGCCCACAGTAAAAAAAAATGACAATAAAGGTTACCTTATGGCCAGAAAACAGTTGGAAAAACATTGTTCCAGCAACTACTCTTCAGAAATGTGGGGTTTTTAGGCTCTGTTCTCAGGGCCCTACTTGAGCCTCAAAGGCAGGCAATCCTGCTGTTGTTATCCCATCTTTATTTTGTATGTAATGCATGCTATCCTTGAGCAGAAGGAGCTACTGAATTCAACCACCTGAACTCTACTATTTAATGGCTCTTATCTAACATCCAGGAGGGACGTGGTGGCTCAGTGGGTTAGGACGCTGAGCTTGTCGATCAGAAGGTCGGCAGTTTGGCGGGTCGAATCCCGAGTGCCGCGTAACAGAGTGAGCGCCTGTTACGCGTCCCAGCTTCTGCCAACCTAGCAGTTCGAAAGCACGTAAAAATGCCAGTAGAAAAATAGGGACCATTATGGTGGGAAGGTAACAGCGTTCCGTGCGCCTTTGGCGTCTAGTCACACCGGCCACATGACCACGGAGACGTCCTCGGACAAGCGCTGGCTCTTCGGCTTTGAAACGGAGATGAGCACCGGCCCCTAGAGTCGGAAACGACTAACACACGTGTGCGGAGGAACCTTTACCTTTACCTATCTAACATCCAACCAGAACATTCTAAATTATGTATTCTGAGGTGATTTTTAAAAAAACAGATTGTGGTACAGAAAACACACCTGGAGGGAGCAGGTTGAGGACAGGAGCCTTATACGTTTCGGCAGGGATCTTCTTTCTGCCCACCCCTTTGTTTTCCTTCCACAGGTACTACCACAGCCTCTTCAGCAACTATTTGCCTGCCAAACTAAGGAGCTTTGTTGATCAGATTGCCAACTGTGAGGATATATTGATGAACTTTCTGGTTTCTTCTGTAACCAAATTGCCCCCCATCAAAGTGACCCAGAAGAAGCATCTCAGGGAGAGCCCACCTCAGCAGGTAGGTAGGCATGGATGTGAACAAAGTGGGGGGGCAGAGGAGAAAAGGAAAGGAATTGTTCCTGTCTTGAATATTTTATTTCCAGCACTTCTTGATGCCCTTTATTACTTAGGTGAGACTTCTCCCATTTGGTGCCCTTTGGATATGAGAATTTTACTCCCATAATGGCAGCATTGGCTACTGACGGTGGGAATTGACACACCAATTTAAGGAATAAGCACACTTGTGCTACTCTTTGGTATCCATACTTAGCAGAGAGGCCCACGTGGCTCTTTTGAACCTGAGTTAGATTTTCAGTGGGCAGAACGTGTGAACCGTGAGCACTTTTTTTAAAAATAGGGGTATATACCTGAAGCTCTTAGGGTATCTGGCTGATACACAGAAAGGTGAAAAGCTCCATATTTAGAGGGAGTTCACCTCTCAATTCCAGTTGTTGAGGAGCAATAGAAGAAGGCAGCTATCTTTGTCATTCTCATGCAGAATTTGAATTAAAAATATTATTTCAGGTTTGGTACAAAGAAACATTCACTCTGGAAAGCGAAAGAGGGCAATTGTATTCAGTGTCAATTCAGAATTTCACTAACAACGTGCCTGAAATTGAAATGAAAGCCATTTAGTGTAATGGTAAAGGTGCTAGGTAGATGAAAAAACAGGAGATCATGAGCTCTAGTCCAGCATTAGGCATGAAAGCCAATTGGGTGACTTTGGGCCAGAGGTCTTCAAATGTGGCCCTTTTATGGCTTGTGGACTTCAACTCCCAGAATTCCTCAGCCAGGCAGGCTGGCTGAAGAATTGTGGGAGTTGAAGTCCACAAGTCATAAAAGGACCAAGTTTGAAGACCCCTGCTTTGGGCCAATCTCCAGGAGACCGTGAGTTCTAGTCCTGCCTTAGGCATGAAAACTAGCTGTGTGTCTTTGGGCCATGCCCCCTCTCTCAACCCAACCCACCTCACAGGGTGGTTGTGTGGAAAATGGGAAGAAGCAGGGTTAATAATGTATATTGATACATTGTATAAAGTAATAAAGGTGGGATAAAAATCTAGTCTCATAATGATGCTTGGTCTCTTCCCTTGTCTTTCCTCGGTTCCTGAAGCTCCTGAAAAGTGCACCCCCATCCAACAGCAGCCTACATTTTGCACAACGCCAGGAGTGCGTCAATCACTTTGCTGCCTGGTTTGGCTACATGCCTCTGGTGCATTCTCAGCTCCGCTTGGACCCAGTGCTGTTCAAGGATCAGGTATCTGTGCTACGGAAAAAGTACCGGCAACTGGAGAGGGACTAGGTCAGGGGAGAAGCCCACTGCTGCTCTCTGGGAAGGCACTTGGAGAAGACGACACCAGCCATGCTGGACTCACTGGTTACTCCAGGCCGTTGGTGCTGTGTATGGCTGGAGTTTGGGTTGGGTTCACTGCATTGATGCCCTTTGAACTCTGGATACCGAAAAGTGGAAACTCTCGCTGGTAGCCAGGGTGGTGCCAGAGGAATGTTCCAGTTGTTCCAGAATGTTCCAGTCTTTATTGGGTTTTACCAGTATCAATAAAGTTTTGCAGAAAAACAACTCTTTCTTGATTGCCTTCTGAGGGCCGTCTCTTTTCAGACAGAAATGCTGACTTTGGTATTTTGACACGGATGGGGAGCATTGATTCAAAATCTGTGGGGCCTAATCTATATTGGCTCGTCCTGGTCATTAGCTAGAATTGGAGGTGGCAAAATCAGACAATGGATGTACATTCAAGTTGCTTGCCATTTCCCTGCTTCTCAGGAGAGGCAGGGTGTTGTTGTTGTTTTCCAACAATAAAACAAGATGTCTTTGGGGAAGATGATAACGATCTGAACACGCTGAAATCATGGTGTCCTCACCCTGACTTTTTCTTCAATATCTGACTAATACAGGGAGGAGAATCGCCCTTAATGAACCATGCCCCTTTATTAAAAAGGCAGGCTTCTTATAACCTTCTAAAACGGGGTTTCTAAATCTCAGAAACTTTTTAAGATCTGTGGACTTCCACTCCCAGAATTCCTCAGCCAAATTATGGGGCACCCAAATTTTGATCACAGGATTTTGGGAATGCTGCAACGGTCCTTAAGTGTGAGAAATGATCACAGGTCACTTTTTTTCCAGTGCAGTTGTAACTTCAAATGGTCACTAAATAAATGGTTGTAAGTCAAGGACTACCTGCACCTTCAATGTAAGGAAAGGACAAGGGTGATAGTTTGGGAAATGCTCTTCAGTGAAACGCAAAGGGACAGAATGGGCGGTTCCTGCCTCAACAGTAGCAGTTATGAGAGAAATCTATGTCCTACTGCAGGGGTCTCCAAAATTGGCAACTTTACAACTTGTGGACTCCAACTCCCAGAACTCCTCAGCCAGCATGAGGAATAGTTGAGGGAAGGAGGTGTGCCTAGCCTAGTGAAGGGAGTGATAACTGTCTTCCAATACTTAAAGAGGCTGTCACAGAGAGCAGAAGGCAAGACAAGAAGTAATGGGTGGAAGCTTGTTAAAAGGGAGATCCAACTTAGAAGTGAGGAAGAATTTTCCTGACAGAACAATTAGTCAATGGAACAGCTTGCATCCCGGAGTTGGGGATGCTCCATCACTGGAGATTTTCAAAAGTAGACTGGACAACCCTTTGATCGGGATGGCATAAAGTCTCCTGCCTTGAGCAGAGGGTTGGACTAGGAAGACCTCCAAGGTCCCTTCCAGCCCTATAATTTTATGTTATTAATAGGTGAGAGCACGTAAGCCACTTGCATATTTCTCCTTGCTGGATTTCTTTCAAAAGCAGTGCTTTCTGACAATGAGCAAGGCAGGGAGGTTCATGATAAAGGACATCTTTTCCTCCGTTTTGTAAGCTCTTCAGGCCTGTGGGGCAGAAATGTTAATTCCCTGAAAAGTTTGGAAAGATCAGAGTCCATTAGCAAAAGGGAACATACAAATTGCTTGATGTGTCAGGTGCAATAAATCAGGAAGCAAGGCGGTTCAAATAAGTATAGGTTTACCTCACGCTAACGCTCTCTGCAAGAATCTAAACCACTAACAATCAAACAAACTGGTGATAGATAAGAGTCAACAGGATTCAAGTTAGGCTGGACTTAGATCTCTTGTGGGTACGAAGAGATTCTAGACTGATGACCTGCTTGACCTCTCCCTTGGTCATCTCCTACGTAGTGTGCCTTTCAAATGGGTGCGGAGTGGATTTCTTTTTGAGGATCTGTTGGTGCCTTTGCAATTTTTGAAGTATGCTACAAAATGGCAACCAGAGAGATGTAACTCACCGTAAAACAGCCATTTGCCAACCATATATAAATTGAATGAATGAAGCTGGTGAGATTCCTCCTTGCCACCTTCATTTTGTTTGTGTTCTTCCCTTTACATGTGGGGTCATTTCCAGAAAGCTCTGTGCCGCAGCCACCCAGGTGTTTATTTTCTTAGAATACTTACGGGATCTAGGTGGGTCCCATAGGTACTCTTAGAAATAAAAAAAATGTTGGAGGCTGATATTTAGCTTTGTGGCACATCAGCTTTCCCTCTGTTATTATATTTCAATAAATACTATTTAAGAAAAAAATACAACATAAAATCTAGTGGGTCAGGAAACAGGAGAGATGCCAAAAAACATATCTGCAGCTACATTTCTGCCTCTAAACATTACACTGTCAACTTCATAATTTCTTTTGGCAAAATATAAGCCAATATCTATTAACTCGGAATTGAACTGATCTTTTCCAGGACCTTACAGGCCCAGACAGATGGGAAATTACCAGTTCAAACTGCACACAATAATTTAAGCAAACTATGCCAATCTATATTTTCCCCTTTTAAAATAATAATTTTCTACACATCATTTTTAAAGGGATTGCAGCACATAAGGCTTTTATTGTAACAGCATTATCTCACAATATCATGGAATTTAACCTACAATTTCAATTCACTGCATCTAACTGAATAGTCAATAATTTAATCACTGGGTTCTCAGCTTTTTGAAGCCTTTCAGTATTTTTGTGGGTCTCTTAAAATGGCCACCCGTTTACCACTTCTGCTTACTCATGTGATTTTCTTAATAGTGGAGTCTTATTTGGGGTTTTGCTTACTTTTCCAGATTTGAAAATTGTCCTTGGCTCCTGGACATTGTACAACTTTCATCATAAATCATACGATTCTTAGATACTAAAATAAAATTGGATAATCAAACCAAGTTAAAAAGGTTTTCTTTCATTGGTACTTTGCCCGCTTTTCCCCCCCAAGGAGCTTGGGCAGAATGCAGAACCATCTCAATTTATTCTTAAAACCTTTAAATTAGATTGGAATGAAAAGAGTCCAGATTCATCTCTGCAATCAGCAATGAAATCTGACTAGGTCATTTGTTACTGTTAGTATTTGCTAGCAGTGTGGACTCTCGGATCCAGTCTTAACCAGAAGAAAATAAGACAATTAAAAGCTGTGGTGGCACAGCAATACTTCAGGCTAACTCAGTGCTCACTCCAGGAGTTCGATTCTGAGCGGCTCAAAATTGACTCAGCCTTCCATCCTTCCAAAGTCGGTAAAATGAGGAGCCAGATTGTTGGGGGCAACATGCTGACTCTGTAAATCGCTTAGAAAGGGCTGTGAAGCGGTGTATAAGTAAGTGCTTATTGCTATAAGATCCATCCTTACCTGAAACTTTATGTCACTTGCCTGTGAATTCATCCTGCCCTGAAGTACAACAACACCTGCCCTGAAGTAATATTCATCCATAGTCAATTACCTTCCCAGAGGAATCTGCTTTTAACTTACTGTTACGAAAAGAGGGGGTACACTATGGGACAGGGTTTGTCAACCTCAGCAACTTGAAGATGTGTGGGCTTCAATCTCTAGGGTCATGGTGACGAACCTATGGCACACATGCCACAGGTGGCACACAGAGCCCTCTGTGGGCATGTGGGCCGTTGCCCCAGTCCTAGGGTTCAGCTGGGTTTTATAAAACCTTTATAAAACCGTGTGCAAAAAACCCAACAACGTTCAATTTCAACTTCTCGCGGGGAAAAAAAAGATTGCTTGATTGAACTTTTTAGTCCCACCCAGTCTGCTGTTACCACCGCAGCCACGCCCACCCAATGGGCCACGCCCACCCGGCACCCGACGATACATAAGTGGGTTTTGGGTTGCAGTTTGGGCACTCAGTCTCTAAAAGCTTCGCCATCACTGCTCTAGGGAGTTCTGGTAGTTGAAGTCCAGACATCTTGAAGCAGCCAAGGCTAAGAAATAATGTTAGAAGATCTGCCTTTGCTAACATGATGTCTCTAGATCCTATCCTGGTTCATACAAGAAGTAAACCATAAAGTGATTGGTCTGAATTTATTTCAGGTTGGGTGCCACCTAGTTCTGCCCAACTCTGGAATTTGGTTTTGAATGAGCCCATTCACTGTGGTTTGTCAATTATGTTTAGAAGCTTAGCTTTGCAGGGAGACAGCTGACTTACTCAACAAGCCAGGGTTCATCCATCAATGACTTGGCATGTTGTATGCTGCAGACCAGCAGTTCAGCTGGTGGGCTCATACATTGCACAAAGCAGGTTGTTATTCTAATCTAAGGAATTCTTGAGATAAAGTAGGTGAAAGGCTTTTAATGTTACTAGCTTCAAAATATAACAACAGTAATTAAAGCAACATATTTTTGTTCATCTCTTACAATCATGAACCAGAAGTCAAAATGGAAATGCCAAAAGAAGAATAAAACTGCGGGAAGGTTTATTCAATGCTACTGGTTAGCAGATGGAGATATAAAGGAGATCCTGACCCCAATTTAATTCACTTTCGTTGTGCCTACCTGCAAGAGGAAATCAAGAGTGTCTGCAACCCAAGTTATATAAATCTCTAATGCCCTCAAGTGGTTGGCTGGAGGATTCAAATTAGGGTTTCATCTGTAAGAGCATTACTTTAAAAGACAAATTTGATTCCTGTGTTCTAGAGGCTTGTACAAACCATGCAAAATTCGATTTCAATAATCAACTCAAAATGAATCCAACTCAATTGTTTCCAATTGAATAGAAAAATGATTTGGAGAGATTGTTCAAATTAGTTGCCCAAATCCACTTGGATTTGAATTTCTGAATCAATTGGAAAAATAACATTACCGCACATATATAAAAGCATCTGAAATTGTTTGTATCAATTCAGAGTTTCAGTTTCATTCAAAAGCAATTCAGAGATTTAATCAAATGATTTTCAAATCAGATGCGAAACTGAACGTTCACACATAGTAACCGTTCATACAGACATAACATCTTCATCATCATCTGAGCATAATTGCATTTGAAATTCTATCTTACTTTGCTCCATACCATAAATTGTTTTATCCATTTTGAATCTAATAACTGTAAATGGGAAAACTCAGGTGTGAACAACCAGACCCACAGATGTAAAGTCCAAAGTAGCTACTTGATTGTTCTCTACCCATAATATAGGAACAATAAAGTAGCTACTTTGAACTCCACAAGTGTGGGTCTGGGTCTGCCCAACAAAACCCATTGAGTACTATATCCTTCTGCTGTTGGTTCTTGTTTGATATGCTTCTTGAACTGAGATCCACAAGGATACAACCTTGGTTTATATCTATTCCCTATGCTCAGCATGACACATGTAATAAAATGATTTTTGAAATTCACATTAACTTTATTGTACCATAAATATCCATGGCATCCAAATCTCAGGACATGACCTTCTCACTCTAAAAGTTTCTTATTTTTCAGCCTCATTCATTCTTTCATCCAGACCCAATAACAAGCAGCAAAATGCAATTTCAAATCTGGTTAAACCCAATCTTCTACTTTCATATGCATTTTGTAACACCTAAACTCGTGTTTTTTCCCTTGCCATATAAATTTAGATATATCTTTTTGTCATTGTTTAAATGGAACATCGGTTGTCAAAACAGGTACCTGTCTTTCTTAATTGCATTATGTGCCCTAGTTAATTTCAAGTAACATATCATTCATATTTGTCATAGTAATACCCAGGTACTCTACTTTTTTCTCAATCTTAAAACTAGTTGTCTCCATAAGTTCTATATGATTTTCTAATTTCAATATTTTAACACCTTTGTCTTCTGATTATTAATCTTAAAACCTGCTAAAAATGTACGAGTCCTTTATTTTTCCCATTAGTGGTTCTACTCCCTCTAGTGCAGGGGTGTCAAACTCAATTTCATTGAGGGCTGCATCAGCATTGCGGTTGCCCTCAAGGGGCAGGGTGGGCGTGGCCTACTGGGTGGGCGTGGCTAGAGTGCGTATGGCCTACTGGGTGGGTGTGGCCAGCTCTACATCGTTCGCATCAAGGGTGCCTATGGGGGCCTGGGCAGGAGTGGGACAGATCTGAGGGTCTCTGGCAGAAGGAGGGTCTCTGGGCCAGGGCCAAGGCAGTGGGGGCTGTTCCCTCACTGTTTCCAGGATGGCTTCGCGGGCCGCATGAAACCACTTTGCGGGCCGGATGCAGCCCCCGGGCCTTGTGTTTGACATGTCTGCTCTAGTGGATTAACACCAAATCACTTGTAAATGTCCAGAACTTTTACATTTGTTTTAATCTTAACTCCCATCATTCTCTCAGCCTGTCTTACGTCTCTTTCAGTACTTCAAAAATGGAATTATTTCAATATAAGATTATTGAGTTAAGACTACAATATGCACAGAGCTAGAAATATTCAAGACTATTGACCATGGAGGAATGTTTGGTGAAATTTGACAGAACTTGCTAAGATAGATAAATTAACTTGTTTTATTAGAGAAAAGACACTATTTACATTTATTGGTGATTGGAAACGTCTTATGGATTTTTTGCGTAAAAATAAAATAACTGAATGTATGATTTATGGCTTTGATGATTAGACAGAAGAGATTATAGAAAAAAGAACATCATCAAGTATCTTTAGAGAGAGAGGTTGAAATGTAATAACTGCTATGAAGAGGATTGGAAACCAGTTATTTGTATCTTTTTCTTTCTTTTTTTTCTTAAATTTGTTTTCTTGCACTTTTTGCTTTATTTCCTTTCCTTTTTCCTTCTTTACTTTATATTAGTTTTAGGTTTTTTTCTTTTCCAAAAGCTTCAATAAAAATCATATAAAAAATTAACTGCAATAGTTCCAGTGTGAGCATCAAATAGGCTTGTGAGGGACTTTGGAGGCAAAAAGAAGCTTCAGATGAGGGCATGATTCATCTGCAACTCCTTAAACCAAATGCATTTATCCTAGAATCACATAGGGCAAAGCTAAGATGTTACAGAGAGGTGCTCTATCTGTGTGCGTTTAAATTTTAAAATGGTCCTAAGCATCCTCTGGTTCTAGAGCTCTAAAAATAGTGAATATAAGGTTGTGCTTATTGGATGAAATTAAAACTTGAGAGGTGCTTTAAGAAGTCCTGCCTCGTAAGCAGATATGAAATGATTCATAAAGCATATTCCATAACTATATAAATAGACAGGAAATTCCTGTCATTTTATTTGTTATTATAAAATAGGAAGGAAGGAAGGAAGGAAGGAAGGAAGGAAGGAAGGAAGGAAGGAAGGAAAAGAGAAAGAAAGAAAGAAAGAAAAGAAAGAAAGAAAGAAAGGAAAGAAAGAAAGAAAGAAAGAAAGAAAGAAAGAAAGAAAGAAAGAAAGAAGAAAGAAAAAATAAGGTTTCATTTCAAACAAGCTAAGAATTGCACTTTCAATTGGATGATTCCAGAAGAAGATTTAGCCACAAGGAACCAGTAGAATACTTTGAATACACTTAGAATACTTTGAGGTAGCAGCTTTAACAGGGCTGAACATACGTCTCCAGCTTACTTGGCGACAGTGGATCAGTCTGTGGGGCTCTGGCATTTTTGGCAATCCTTCATGTCCTCCGAATAGTTCTCTATCTGGATTGTGGTTGTGTGGAAATCGAAAGCTTTCTGCAGTCGGCAGCTGGCTTCTTTCAAGACAGTCTGGGCATCGGCATCTTTATCTGGGACAGAAATGACAGAGCTAAGGGAGAAGTATTGGAGATGGTGGGGAAACTGAAGTCTCCACCCCTTTCAAAAGCCAGCACTCAAAGAGTGGATAAGGATGGTTCTAATTTAGTCTGGGCCTGCTTCAAAAATTATTTGGAAAAAATGCTTTAGGTCTTATGGCAGGGGTCTTCAAACTTGGCTCTTTTATGGTTTGTGGACTTCAACTCCCAGAATTCCTCAACCAGGCATGTGTGCCTGGCTGAGGAATTCTGGAAGTTGAAGTCCACAAGTCATAAAAGGGCCAAGTTTGAAGACCCGTCTTATGAAAACGCAAGCACAGCACTTCCTTAACATTCATAATAGCCACACAACTTTGTTCAGACATAATCTGAAAGAAATACCTCATGAGAGTTGCTTTAAAACAGTGAACAGTGACACTGTTTTGCCAGCCTTGGTCAGAAGCTTGAAAAAGTGGGGCTACTTTAATGAATCTTAGGTGAGAGTCAAAATACTCCTCAGAGTGCACAGCCCTAACTGAGTGAGGCTGATGTAGCATCCAACAGACCATTAAGGTAGCCTTTTTCAGAGAAAGCTTAACTCTGCTGTCTTTAGAGAAATATTTAAGGAGTTTTCTTGGCCACATCATCAAGGTAGTCCTCAACTTATCACCACTTGCTTAGTGACTGTTTAAAGTACAATGGTGCTGAAAAAAGTTACTAGCAGCCAGTTCTCGTGTCTGTTGCAGCATGTAATGGGATCAAAATTCAGAAACTGGTATTTATGACAGTTGCAGCATCCTGGGGTCATGTGATCACCGATTGGAATCTTTTAGCTTCCAACAAGCAACGTCAATGGGGGAAACCAAATTCACTTAATGACCACGTGACCCACTCAACAACTGCAGTAATTCACTTAACAACCATGGCAAGAAAGGTCATAAAATTGGGTATGACTTATTTAACAACTCAGCAACTTAAGAGAGATGTGGGCTTGCCGATTGGTGGCCCCCAGGGGGAGAGCGTTCTCTGTGGGCGCGCCAGACCTATGGAACCGCTTACCGGTCGAGCTCCGGATGGCCCCCGACCTTCGCTCCTTCCAGCGCAATCTCAAAACCTCCTTTTTTGAACAAGCTGGCCTGGTCTGACGGGATGGGGTTGGGTTTTTTATAATTAGTTTTAATTTTTAATATGTATCAATTACTACGGGCATAGTTGTTTAATCACTTTTTAATTTTTGTACCCTGTTTTTTTATTATGTATTGCCCTGTTCACCGCCCTGAGTCCTTCGGGAGAAGGGCGGTATACAAATTAAATTATTAAATTAAATTAAATCATGCTGGCCGGGGGAATTTAGTCCACACATTTTCAAGTTCCTACCGTTGAGAAACACTGAACTAGAATTATTGTGGGGTGCCTGGGTCCGTTGACTTTGTTCCAGAATGATGCAAATTGTAAGCTTGCCTCTCACTATCGTGTAACTTACTGATTGCGATATGGACCGACAGCACCGGCTGAGACACTGTTAGAGCCCAGATGTGGAGGCTGTGAATTGCTTTCACTTCACTTATGGAGAGCAGGATAGTCTTCACATCATTGAAATCTATGCTTTTTGGAGTACCTACACAACAAAATGGAGGAAATGGAAGAACGGAGTCAAAACGGCATGCAAAAGGCTCTTACAGTTCTAGATCTCTTTCACACCTCTAGCTCCCTATCTTGGATGACTCAGTTGCTTAAATAATGGAGCCTTCAGGGTCTGTTTCAGCTGTGAAATTGTCGACTTTTCTTGGAGACTCTACAAGCCTTCCCATCTGAGCAGAAGCTGGGCAAGATCTTCTTTAACTGAATTTTTAATTTATATATGGCATTATTTTTCTTCAAACTAGCTTTCAGTACCCAGCAACAGAGAGGCTTAGGTAAAGTATAACTTTAGATGCTGTTTTATATATTGATTATACTGTATAGCGCCCGTCCCCACCTCCTTGAGGGAAATGAGCGATACAGAAACATGAAAAATAAAAAAGTAAATCAAGAAGTAAATCAATCAATCAATAGTAAATAGCATAGCACTGCCCAGCATGAATTCACAGGATGCGCTAAAAGTCTTATCAAATTAAATTAACATCACTGCAGTTTAAGTGGATGGTATGGCTTTTTGACTTATAATAGCTTCCCTTTTCTAGAATTCAGCTCTTTGGAGTTGGATTAGCAAGCCCCTCCAAAGGGGTGGGGATCCAGTTTGGGGAGCCTGGTTGTTTTCTTGCAGCCATTTCATTACCTAAACTGTGTAACATTATCAGTGCACTGGTGAGTACTGATACTGTAATCTAGTTTGGGTATTGAAAGGTCTGCATGAAAACAACTAAGCTCAAAGAGCACCAAGCCCTTATTTTAATCCTGAGCTACAAATATTCTCCTTTAAGATCCTATCTGATTTCCTTCTGGGATAATCTTTGCAAATGACTTTCTGAAACTCAATGGGGGATGGGAAGGCTTCTATCCCTCCAGTTGGAAGACCAAGGTAGGGACCAATGCACACTGAAGATGCGTGTGCAGCATCCAGCTGTGGGGAGGGACCTGGTTTCATAACAATCTGTGATGCATTTCTGACACTTGGCAACTAGTGTTGTGAAAGCACTAAAGAAGCTTGTAATGGCAAACACAGGGTTTCTCCTTTGGGTGCTCCAAAGGTGATTCTCCAAAAGACAACTGGACTTTGTTTTTTTTCCTTGAAAATGTTTTTCTTCTCATCCAAGAAGCTTCTTCAGTTCTAACGGAATGGTGCGGAATGGAAAGTGGTCTATTCTTTGCAGGTAGGACTGAAGAAGCTTCTTGATGAGAAGCAAAATGTTTTCAAGGAAAAAAAGAAAGTAAGTCCAGTTGCCTTTTGGAAAAGCACTTTTGGAACAACCGTGATTTGGACGATTGAGAATCTCCGTAGACATTTCTCCTCTGGGTGTTGTCTGTCATACTTCTATTATTCCTACTCTATCATACAAGTCAACATGGGCCTACTGTCTTCAAAATCCAACGCTCTCAAGCCCATCTCCCAGCCCAAGGAAATGACCTTCCATCAGCACACGGATAACATCTCGGAGGATGCTCAAGGTTGTTCCAAGGACCAGGATGGAAAACACAAAGGTACAGATAGGATCCACGAATTTATATTCTGGCTAGAAAAAGAAGAAAATAATCCATCAGTCCTCTCTTGGTTCAAGGGCCGAGTCCCTTTCTAGCATCTGCTTGGCATTTACTTCATCAGTGAGTGACAGCTGATGTCTACTAGCAGCATTCTTACCCCGGGGTAGAAGCGCCCATGGCCTTCCTATGGTTGGGCTCCGCCTCCTGTCACACTCAGTCAACCTTTACATCAGGTTGTAAAGAGTAGAAATCATAACCTCCTTAACTTCCTGTGGACAGCCAGCGGCTTCCAATTCTGTTTTAAGACTAATAATTCAACCACAGAGGAGATGGCTGCATAGGAACAGGAGGATCATTGCCTTCTTGTTAAATCAGGGGCTAGGCCACCTGAGGTCCATACGCAGCCTCCAACTTGTGACATTTCAGCAGCCAAAATCCACACTGCCAAAATCTGACAACAAAGTAACTACAGGTAGTCCTCAACTTACGCTCACAATTGAGCCCAACATTTTTGTGGTTAAGCAAGACAGTTAAGTCGATGTCGGCGCTGCTAACATCAGATGTTTTTGCATTGACAACAGATGGAGATGCAGCCATTTTCTTCCTTTTGCTTTTAGATTTAGATGATGCTAGGAGGGGGGGGATGTGCACGAGTCTAGCTAGACACAATAACACTGGACCTAGTGTGAGAACCAAGGTTATTGAAATAAGAGATGATAAGGAATTGGCGAGCTGGAGGGGAAGCCCCAGCTTCAAACTAATTGGGGAATGTGATTTATGACTGTTAACTGGAGGAGGGCATTGTGCTTCGTGCTCAGGGAAGGGGAACTCAAGTTTTTGGCTTTGATTATGTTAGCGCTGATGCTATGCTACTCAAATAAAGATTCTTTAAGGTAAACAGTGCCTCGAAGTTCTTTGAAGAGTTTCATCTGTCGGAACCAGTTTGTCCCATTTTATGACTTTTCTTGCCACAGTTGGTAAGTAAATCACTACAGTGGTCTACGGAGATTCTCAGTCATCCTGGTCACAGTTGTCTCAAAGATGCTTTCTCTGAAGGCCACTGGAGTTTGTTTTTTTCCCTTGAGGAAGACGTTTTGCTTCTCATCCAAGGAGCTTCATTCAGTCAAAACTGAAGACGGCCCCCAACCTTCGCTCCTTCCGGCGTGATCTAAAAACTTATCTATTCGAACAAGCCGGCCTGGCCTAATGGGTTTGGGTTTTAACATTATTTTAACTAACCTACTACATTGGGCACAATCATTTGCTAGTGATGACATACAAAGCCCTACATGGTGTGGGTCCAGCGTCAACATCCCTCCGTCCTGTGCGCTCCCACAGAGAGGGCCTCCTCAGGGTGCCACCGGTCAGAGAATGTCGGCTGGTGACCCCCAGGGGGAGAGCATTCTCGGTGGGTGCGCCAATCCTCTGGAACCGCTTACCAGCTGAAATCCGGATGGCCCCCGACCTCCGCTCCTTCTGGCGTGATCTAAAAACTTATCTATTCCAACAAGCCGGCCTGGCCTGATGGATTTGGGTTTTAAAATTTTCTCACTTTATTGCCTTATTGTATTCTTACTTTATTGCTCTGTACACCGCCCTGAGTCCTCCGGGAGAAGGGTGGTATATAAAACAAATAAATAAATAAAATAAAAATAAAATAAATAACTTTAAATCTTGTATCCTGTATTCTTATTTTTGTTGCCCTGTACACCGCCCTGAGTCCTTCGGGAGAAGGGCGGTATATAAATCAAATAAATCAAATAAATCAAATAAATAAATAAATAAATAAATAAGGGAACAAACAAAGTCCAGTGGCCTTTTGGAAAAAGCACCTTTGAGACAATCACTACAGTTTTAAGTGAGTAAGATGATTAACTGAATCTGGCTTCCCCATTGTCAGAAGGTCACAAAAGGTGTTTGATCAGATGACCATGGGGACGCTGCAATGGTTGTTAAGTGTGAAGAAACTGTCATAAGTCATTTTTTCAGTGCCTTTGTAACTTTGAACTGCCACTAAACAAATGGTTATAGGTTGAGGACTACCTGTAATATCCTACAGAGTACTGGTCTCAGCCCCTACTCCCTCAAATTAAGTTATGGGAGGGAGACATGAAGTGGGAAGTCCCTGGCAGTCTCAAAACTCTTTGATAATCCTACAGCAGGGGTCTTCAAACTTGGCCCTTTTATGACTTGTGGACTTCAACTCCCAGAATTCAACTCCCAGCGTGCCTGGCTGAGGAATTCTGGGAGTTGAAGTCCACAAGACATAAAAGGACCAAGTTGGAAGACCCGTCCTATAGGATGAAGGAATTTGACCTAACTAGCTTTATACATATTTCCATTTCTGGCTTTAAGCTTATGTCCCACTAATCAGGATTACAATGAAAGATCGATCCTGATAGTCCCATAAACTGTTGGGGACTATTCTATGATTGAGAGGGGAAAAAATAATCTCTCTGTTGGAATTCTTACCTTAAAGTAGATTATGATGGCGGCCACCAAGACTCCAATGCTTTGCACAAGATCTCCAACAACGTGGATAAATGCAGCTCGCACACTAGTATTTTGTGTCCCCTCCTTGTGACTGTGACCGTGACCATGATGGCTATGACCATGTCCTGATTGGTGTAGGATAATGCCCATCCTATAGAAAAATATTAATAAAGAGCCAGTTGTAAACAACACAGTAATTAAGAGGCTGGAACTGGACTAAGGAAATGTCAGCTTTTCAAGATTGACCAGACTAAGAAACTAATGCCATGTAGGCCAGTGCTACTTTTAGTATAGGTAGTCCTCAACTTATGACCACAAATAGCCCAAAATTTCTGTTGCTAAGCGAGACATTTGTTCAGTGAATTTGACCTCATTTTCTTGCCACAGTTGTTGAATGAATCACTGCAGCTGTTAATAACACGGTTGTTAAGTGAAACTGGCTTCCCCATTGACTTTGCTTGTCAGGTCGCAAAAGAGGATCACCTGATCCCGGCACACTGCAATCGTCATAAATACGAGACAGTTGCCAAGCGTCTAAATTTTGATCATGCAACCCTGGGGATGTTGCAATGGTTATAAGTGTGAAAAACAGCCATGTCACTTGTTTCAGCGCTGTTGTAACTTCAAACCGTCACTAAACAAACTGTTGTAAGTCAATTATAACAGGGTCCCCAACCCCCAGGCCATGGACCAGTACCGGGGCCGTGGCATGCCAGCAATCGGGTTGCACAAACAAGCAAAGATGCAGAGATGCAAGCAGAACACAAAACCATGCACCCTTCGGTCCGCCGAAAAACCTCTCCACAGAACTGGACCCTGGTGCCCAAAAAGTTGGGGACCTCTGAATTATAGTATTATAGTAAAGCTATAATTACAGAATTTTGCAAGTCTGATTGCAGTTTGCCCCTCCTTCCCTTTATCTTCCAGTATTAGGCATGTCTGAGAAGTTTACTCCCATTACATTCTTGGCTTGGCTCAGGGCCTTTTATCCGACTGTACTCTTAGTAGCACTTCTCTCCTCCCGTCTTCCAAGCCATCCCCTCTGTCCTCTACAAAAGATCCAGTCGAAGCTTCCAATCAATTCTGGAGCTTACTTTATCGCCCTCTCTCTGTGCAACACACCTCACCGAGATAAAATGAAGGGATGTTCCCCAGATATTTTATCTTGACCTTTCAGAGCAAGCAATGCAACAAATGGATTTTTTTTAAACAAGACAAGATAAAGGCCACACAGATTCCTAATTCTTCTTGCCAATAAGGCATTCCTCATCTCTTTCTATCCAAGAATTAAGGAGGACAATTCAGCCTGGTCCTGTTTTTTCCCACAGTACATCCACTTTCCACAACAAGAATCACAGGACTGGAGAAGATGCAAATTGGAAACAAAGGCACAAGCCACATGAAAGGCAGAGAAAACCCTGAGAAGTTGCTTCAGATCAGTGTTTATTAACCTCAGCAACTTAAGACATCTGGACTTCAGCTGGGGAATTCTGGGAACTGAAATCCACAAAACTCCCAAAGCGACCCCATGAGTTTGAAAGCTATCCGTGACTTAGGATACAGGTAGTACTTGACTTATGACAATTGAGCCCCAAATTTCTGTTGCTAAGTGAGACAGCTGTTGAGTCTTGCCCCTTTTTATCACCTTTCATGCCAATGTTCTTAAGTGAATTGCTGCAGATGTTAACATGTTTGTTAAGTGAATCTGGCTTCCCCATTCACTTTGCTTGTCAGAAGGTCGCAAAAGCTGATCAGATGACCCCAGAACACGGCAACCGTCATAAACATGAACCACTTGCCAAGCATCCACATTTTGATCATGTGACCCCGGGGATGCTGCAACAGTCATAAGTGTGAAAAATATTCATGTCACTTTTTCCAGTGTAACTTTGAATGGTCAGTAAACGAATTTAAGTCAAGGATTATCTGTATCTGTTATTCTTGGCATAAACAGAAGGGAAATGCAATCTCACTGGGAATCAAATAGACACCTACACACCAAGTTGTCTCTCCAAGAAGCTAACTGGGGACTGTCTGAGATGAAGAAACAAAACTGGAAAGAGTATCAGAGCATATGCTTTGATCCAGCTTGTCCCCTTATTTAGAAGAACTGCCAGATTGTTTGGCTTTTGGACTTAACAGTGGGAGGATTTGCTATTTTTATTGTTGGTATTCTTTTTTGTATCGGGCAACAAGCAAGCAACAAAAGAGTGGACAACCATTTGTCTGAAACGGTAGAGGGTTTTCTACTTAAGCACGAGGTTGGAGTAGACCTCCAAAGGTCCCTTTCAACTCTGTTAGTCTGTTAAATAAATAAATCAATAAATAGCACGGCTCTTTTGTGAAGGTTAGGGACAAACAACAGGCAGTCCTTATAGATAGACTATTTGCTTCGCAACAAAGTGAGTTGCAACAAGTCCTCGCATTTACAACTGTCTCAGGGTTCCCAAGGTTACATGATCATGATCCAGGCACTTAGCATCTGGCTAGTATGACGGTTGCAGCATCCCCAGGGTCATGTGATCGCCATTTGTCGCCTTCCCAGCTAGCAAAGTCAAAGGGGAAACCAGATTTGCTCTCTTACTGGGTGATTCATTTAATGACAGCGACAGATACTAAAAGTGGTCACAGTCACATGACTCCCTTTAACGACTACTTTCACTTAGCAACGGATGTTCCAGTTCCAATCGTGTCCTAAGTCCAGAATGATGATGATGTTATCCATTCAATCAAGTCCGACTCTTGGGTGATTCTATGAGCCAGGTCTCTCCATATCTTCGATCTTGCACTACTTGAGTTTTTCTATGCTCTGACTGGTGTCAGTTTTATATATAGATTTTATTAGTTTTTATAGGGTTAGGGATAAGGTGGGGTCAGAGTTAGGGTTTGGGCTAGGGTTGGGGTTGGAGTTTTTCCAAATAACATTTTCAATATTTAGCAAACATCGTAGTGTCTGGGTACATGTATTTAACTAACAGTAATAGATATGTCAGTTTTGATGGTGTCTGGCAATCGTGTCCTTTGGCCGCCTGGTTTCCTTTTACCACTAACTCTTCCAAACGTAATTGCTTTCTCCAGTGAATTTCCCCCGCATGACATGGCCAAAATAAGTGAGATGCAGTTTTGTGATTTTGCCTTCTAGTGACACGTCTGGCGTTATGAGCTCCAGTACTTGCTTGCTGGTCTCCTCTGCTGTCCAAGGAAGTCGAGAATTGCCTATAGAAATTATCTTAGCTCTGCAGTTCTGTCCAGGGTCAAAGGGTTTCCTGTTCACAAACGGCCAGCACCAGATGAAGACCCTACTGTGTGTGTGTGTGAGAGAGACAAAACTTTAATTCTTTGCCAGTTACTATAACTCAAGATTCTGTACCACAAAATACATTGTGGTTCATTTCAGTGGAGATTTTGGCTGAGGACGGGCAGAATACAATTGCAGAGATTGAGATCCAGGTTGGCAACACACAGAGGTGAAATTGTTCCAAGTTCCTTAACGGGCTTTTTCCCTTGTTTCCTTCCCCCTTTGTGGGGGAGTGCGCACACAGGCAGCTTGTTGTTGGTTCGAGAAAGTGCTGGCTTCTAAACAAAGCACTGGGTTACAGCCACCTATTCCTTTATTTTCTGTGGAACCCAAAAGCACTCTTGTAGATAACAGCAGTGTTAGGATGTGATGCTTCACTTTGCACGTCCAGTATCCTTCCAGCTTCTTCCCAAATAAGAGAGCTTTAAAACTGTCAGGAGCAGAAGAGAGTTTGACAGAGACCAAGGTTGGTCTCTAGGCCTGCGCTAAAGATGCCTATGACAGAGTTTCTGGCGAATGCTTTTACTCCCACTCAATTGTTTTAGCTGAAAGGAATCAGAAGCCTTTCAAATGCCAAGCAGATCAAAGAGAACCCCTACTTGGCCCATCTACAAAGAAGTTTCCATGTACAGATAGTCCTCGACTTAACAATTCATTTAGTGACCATTCAAAGTTACAACGGCACTGAAAAAAGTGAGTTAGGACCGTTTTTCACACTTACAACCGTTGCAGCACCCCTATGGTCATGTGATCACAATCCAGATGCTTGGCAACTGACTCATTTTTATGACCGTTGCAGTGTCCTGGGGTCACGTGATCACCTTTTGCGACCTTCTGACAAGCAAAGTCAATGGGGAAGCCGGATTCGCTTAACAACCCTGTTTCTAACTTAACTGGAGTGATTCATTTTAACAATTGTGGCAAGAAAGGTCGTAAAATGGGGCAAAACTCATTTAACAAATGTCTCACTTAGCAACAGACATGTTGGGCTCAATTGTAGTCATAAGTTGAGGACAAGCTGTATTGCCAGGATCAGGCTCCATCACTTGGTAAACTCTTGAGTTTTTCTTAAGGGTTTTGGGACGTTGTTCAAATACTTACATGATGTTTACAGCCACAGCACAGCCAGAAGTGATAAGCATGGCATCACCTTCTATCTCAAAATTATCAGAAATCAGTCTTTCCACTGCTAGATAAACTAGCACACCAGTTACTACCCAGATTGAAAGAACAGACAGCAGGGCTCCCAAAATCTCTGCAGCAAAAGTCAGAAAACGTTGGTTAGGCATTAAAGGTTGGAAAACTCCCAAGTTTGCACTGGCTGACTCACTCATCCAAGGTATCATTAATAAAGAGCACCTCTGTCAAATACTCATGAACGAAATGTTCTTTCAACAAATCAGCTCATTCTGCCATTAAAGGAAAGAGCAATTGATTCATTTCAGCCTAGCTGTATCTGTGATCTTGGTTTGGTTTAGCTTATATGCAGTTAACTGTGGTACAATGATCAAACCACAATTCAGTTTTCACATGAAGCCAAAGCTTAACAAATGATATTAATAACATATATAGGACAGCTTTGAATTTTCAACTACCATGTTTTTACCATGTTTTTCTTTTTTTTATACTTTCATAATTTTTTATAGTATAAACTGGCAAGAGTTGAGGAAGGAAGGAAGGAAGGAAGGAAGGAAGGAAGGAAGGAAGGAAGGAAGGAAGGAAGGAAGGAAGGAAGGAAGGAAGGAAGGGTTCAACTCTGCATCAACTGAGAGTTGTCTTAAAGGGACAAATTAAAGTATCAGATGACAAGTTTCGTGCACATCCTTGCACACAAATTCTGAGATTTGAAGGCATCTTTATTTCAGCCAATGCCTACAGTATGAGCACTGGTCTCTTAGGGAAGGCTAAGGAACCAATGGACAGGTGGTACTAAGGACCAGTGACCAATTGTGCTGCAAAGCATGCCTGTCAAGGAAATTCTGGGAATTGAAGTACACACATCTTATAGTTGCCAAGATTGGGAACTTCTGCACAAAGTACTTGCATAGTGTGTTTATGTATTTGTAATTAAACTACCGTATATAGGAACAACCTCGGGGAACTGGTTGGATCCCTGGGGACAGGTCAGCTAAAGGAAGTTCCTGAGCAAGAAAAAAGCAAGGAATTAAACCCAAGTCATTGCTACTGTCACTAAGGACCAATGACCCATTTTATGTTGCAGTTCAGCCACTAAGTACCTACAAATTGTGTGTGTGTGATTGAAATATAGGCAAAAACAGAAGGAACTGGCTGGATCACTGGGGACAGATCAACTCCAGGCCAGGAACTGAAGACCAGGAAGTAAAGACAAGGGTAAGAGGAAGTCAAAGAACTCAAAACAAAGTCTGTGTCTGTATTGAGAAGTCAACAGAAAATGTTGCCAATATGCCAGCACAGCAAGCTGAGCAGGTGGAGAGAGAAAAGGTATGGGTTTTGTTCGCACAACACATTAACCCTATTTTTGCACAGAACCCTCAACCAGCCAACTCTCCCAAGTTCATCAACCCCACTAAATTTACAAGGCAACTAAGCGAGCTGAAAGGTTAGCCTGCAGGAACAGGTAGCTACTGCAATTAAGTGTGTGCCTCATGAATGAACAGAGAGGAATAACGTAGGTGGGAAGCCACAATTAGGAAACAGAGAAAACATCTTCAAAAACCTGCATTCCTTTCCATTAAGGAAAAAAAACAACAACAACTTTGGCCCAATTGGGTTCTGCAAGTGGAAGTTGGTGGAAAATTTCCTCAAAATGGGGAATGGAATTATAAATGCAGGCAATCCTCGACTTACAGCCATTTGTTTAGTGACAATTCAAAGTTACCACGGCAGTAAAAAAAAGGTGTTTTATGACCTTTTTTCCTCACATTAACAAGTGTTGCAATATCCCCACGGTCACTGATCAAAATTCCGACACTTGTCAACGGGCATGTGTTTACGAGAGTTGCGCTGTCCCAGGGTTGTGCGATCACATTTGTAACCTTCCCAACTGGCTTCCAGAAAGCAAAGTTAAAGGGGGAAGCCAGATTTATTTAATGACTGCGTGACTCACTTAATAACTGCAGAGATTCATTTAACAACTGTGGCAAGAAAGATCATAAAATGGGGCAAAACTCACTTAACCGTCTTTAACGGAAAATTTAACAATGGAAAATTTGAGCTCATTTTTCACATGGTAGCAATTCTATAAAATCGTATTTCGCCCTTAAGCAGATGTGCTGGTTCATAGAGTGCACCATGAATGCTTTTTATGGTCCAGATTACCTGCTCTGTACCATCCAAAATTCATCGTTTTAGTAGGCTGTCGAGATGCCATCCAGAGAGAGAAAAGGCTGATCATCATGCTAGCAAAATCAGTCAATAGGTGGGCCGCATCTGTCATAATGGCCAGGCTGTGTGCAAAATATCCTCCTAGAGAGAATAAAAAAAGAGTTATGGGCTGTGCCCTGATTCTTCTGCCTGGTTAAGAGTTTGCCTAGCTTTCTCCCTGCCATGCTAGATTTCTACATGTCTGAAGCATTTCAAGACAGCAGCGTGCTTACTCAATGCATTCATAGCAGACATGATCCCAAGAATGTCTGTTAGATCCTCTAGGTCATAGGTGGGGAATGATGGTCCCTTTAGGACTGGTGGATTTCAGCTCCCAGAATTCCTGAGCCAGCCATTTTGGGAGTTTAAGTCCACAAGTCATAAAAGGGCCATCGTTCCCCACCCTTGCACTAAATTAACCAGGCCAGAAATTCAATTCCACAGGAAGGCTAAAACTACTTTTATTGAGATCGGGTGTAGTAGCAATAGCATTTAAGGTTATATATGCCCCATAGTGCTTTACAGCAGGGGTCCCCAACTCCCAGTCTATGGACTGGTACTGGGCCACAGCATGCCAGCAACCGGTCCACACAAACAAGCAAAGCTCCATTGTGGAATGCAGGCAGTGCACAAAACCATGCACTCTCTGGTCTGTGGAAAAACCTCTCTCTACGTAACCGGTCCCTAGTGCCCGAATGGTTGGGGACCTCTGCTTTACAGAAGTCTCTGGGCAGTTTACAATGTAGTCATTACTTGCATATTGCCCCCAACAATTTGAGTCCTTATTTTATCAACCTTGGAAGGGTGGAAGGCTGAGTCAACCTTGAGCCGGTCAGGATCGAACTCCAGACTGTGGGCAGAGTTTGCCTGCAATCCTGCACTTAACCACTGCACCACCAGGGCTAATCTCAGAATCTTGCAAACATGATTGTGCTGCTAAATCCTCCCCCATCCAATTCTCCAATGAATTAGAAGGGTGTCAACCACTTCAGAGCATCATCTTGTTTCCCAGGATTGAAAAAACATTTCAGCCCCTTTTCTCCAGGTTTTTGCAGACGTTCACGAAGGTCATCACCAACAATATGTACCCCCTTTGCCCTAAATGCCACTGGATCACTCCAATCACCAGCTCTCCTCCAAGAGCGGCCAACAAGGACCCTGCAGAGCTTTCACAATGTTAGCCGCCTACCTGCAACTTCCCCCGTCATGAAGACCAAGCAGATGGCGGAGGCAAGATAAAGCTTCCGACGAGCCCGTTTTTGCTCAGCGTTGTTGCCATTACTGGAGGCCCAGCTGGAGTGACAGTGCAGGTTTCCTTTGAGGTCCAATTCAAGAGAAGAGAGGCCAGGTACGAAGCCAACCACTGAACCATGGAAGTCCTTTTCTGAGACTCCTAAATAGGATCTGCATTGGAAAGAACACAATTTTAAGAAGAGATTCTCTCCACTCCCGAAGCATTATTGTATGCACCCGCTGGGCTTGTCGACCAGAAGGGTGGCAGTTTGAGACCCAAGGACTGCATGACAGGGTGAGCTCTTCTTCCTTCAGCTCCTGCCTATCTAGCAATTCAAAAGCACACAAATGCAAGTAGATAAATAGCTAGCCCTTTGGTGAGCAGGTAACAGCATTCCATGTACCTCAGCATGACCACAGAAGCATCTTCGGACAATGCTGGCTCCCTCGGCTAAGAAACAGAGATGAACACCACGCACTAGACTTGGACACAATTGGACAGGGGAAATGTTTACCTTTACATACTTACAAGCTTTGCCTATTAGCCTCCCTTACTCAACTGTACCTGCATTAAGTATCCTATTATCCGGCCAAAGCTGAAACACGCGACAGTGAGATCAAACTGAATCTAATCCTCTGCTTACATCTAATACTGTAAACAGAATCTTGCCAAACTAAAGCTATCATTTTCTAAGCTAGATATACTCTGAGAGATTCAAGGATCTGGTTATCCTGAACCTCTTCCCTGCCTCCTCCTCCTTTCCAGCTTGCGACTACACCAGGGGAAATGACCAGCAAGCATGCTTACACATGCATTCTCATTTGCACATGCAGTGGGTGAGCAAGCGCATTCTATTTAAGTGAGCAGCAGGCACACGTGCACAACGCTCATGCAAATGAAGCTGTATGCACATGCGGCTGCTTGCGCAGAACCATCCCCTGCTCCCCCCACCACCAGCAGCCATAAAGCCAGAAACACTGGGGAACTCCGGACTACCCAGTTGCCTGATCTGGGTCTCTATTTGGGAAAGTTCTGAGCTGGCATGATCCTTCCTCTCTGCTACTGCCGGTGCACACTCCATCACACCTACTGAACTTCCCTAGTTGGGAATTCTGGAATTAAAGTGCTGCACATCTGGAGAGCTCCACGTTCAGGAACCTGCTACATGGGTTAACTGTTTGATGAATGTTTAGGATTGACACCAATGGTTTAATGACTTAAAAGTGCTGTGTGAACCCAACTAATATGCTCACCAAACATCAAATCATATTATGACTTTCTGTGAACCAATTGACTTATCTTTTCCTTATATGTACCTTTCAACTTTGGGCACAACATAATGAACAAAAAACAGAAAGCAACAAAGAAAAGTGCCTTCTGGCAGTTTGGAAACTGAGGTTGCCCCAAATTATGTTTGCCTTGTTTGCAGCTGCATCCTATTTCTTGCTTTGGTATAGGTTCTTATCTGCTTACACCACTGTTTCTCTGCTTTCACACATATGGACTTCAACTCCCAGAATTCTCCAGCCAACATGGGAGTCCACACATCTTAAAGCTGCCAAGCTTGAGAAACATTGGGTTTTGAAGATCTGCCTTGGGTACCAGTTGCAGTATGGGGCAACAGTGAAAACACTTGCAACCCTTTCATTCTGTGCGCTCATTTTGCCGAAGTACATGTTTGACTCTTGATGAAAAATCGTTGTTTGGATCCACCAGAGCTTTTTATATTTTGCCATCATCGCTCACCATGGCTATATAATTCACCAGTTGCAAATTCTGAGGGTGAAGTTTGAAGCCAGATTCACTTAACCATCTGGTTATTAACTTAACAACTGCAACGATTCACTTAACCATTGCAAGAAAAGTTGTAAAATGGGGCTAAACTCACTTAACAAAGGTCTCACTTTGCAACATAAATTTTGGGTTCAATTGTGGTCGTAAGTCAAGGACTACTTGTATTAATAACACAGACACACACATATAAACACAAAATCACCATCAGTCAATTGCAAAAGGCAGCTTTCCTTGGAACAGCTTACATCCTATGACAATACCTTTAACATCATCAAACATCTGCCCATCCCAGTAGGTGGATAAAAATGCCAGATCCAAACATCTGGCTGTGTGGCAAACCATAATAATACAGAAGAGGGCAGTCTTCCTTTTTTCTGATTAAAGTTTTTTTTCTGATTAAAGTTTTATTTTTTATTTTATTTATGGATTTATTAAGTATATATGCCATCCATCTCACTGTTAAGTGACTCTTTTAGGAGTTAGGATCTGTTAGGGAAAGGTAAAGGTAAAGGTTCCCCCTGCACATGTGTGCTAGTCGTTTCTGACTCTAGGGGCCGGTGCTCATCTCCGTTTCAAAGCTGAAGAGCCAGCGCTTGTCCAAGGACAGCTCCGTGGTCATGTGGCCGGCATGACTGGACGCCAAAGGCGCACGGAACGCTGTTATCTTCCCACCGTAGTGGTCCCTATTTTTCTACTTGCATTTTTACGTGCTTTCCAACTGCTAGGTTGGCACAAGCTGGGACAAGTAACAGGTGCTCATCTGCTACGCGGCACTCGGGATTCGATCTGTTAGGATCTAATAAACAAATGGTATAAATCTAATAAATATCATAGCCCAAAACATTCTAGCCCTCTCTGCCCTTTGAAACTTCATTAGTGCCACTTTCCAAATTCAAGGGGTTTTACACTAGGTTGCTTCCACAAAGAGACAAGGAATACAGTAGTCTAAATGTTGCAGCAACTAGCAACTTAGCATCTCCAACTGCGGTAGCTTCCCCCTTCAAGTCATGTTAGCTGCAAGATCCCACTTCTTTTAAGTAGCCCCGCACAACTGGCAGCTCTGGTCCGGTGCCACGCTCAGGGATGAGCATATTAAAATGAGAATCCACAGCTTTGCACTACTAACCCCTTGCTGAAAACCAGAGATTTCCCTCCCCCCCCCCAATGTAAACATCTTTCCGAATGCACTCGAAGGACCTCAAAGTTGTTTGCAAGAGACAATGACTTTCTCACACACACCTGGGAAGGCCTGCAGGAATCTGGCGCCATCTTTTTTTTTTCTTTTGGGGGAATAAGGCTTGTGGCTGCCTTGCTCTTAGCAAATACAAAGCGGGCAGAAATTCAACAGGTGAAGCCCTCCCAAAGAGTTGCTTCATACTGAAGAACACACCCGTCCCTGAACAGCGGGGGGGTGGGGGGGTGGGGGGTGGCAATAAGAGAAAACAGCCCTTTAATATTTTTTTTTGCCAACACTGGTTTTTTTTTTTAAAAAAGTGGGGGACGAGCGAGATAGTTGAACGCCTTTATGAGAACATAAAGTTAAAATGGAACAACTCCAAAGGGGGACCTGCTTATTCCTACCTCTTTGCAACTTTTTTTTTTTTTAAAAAAATCAGCTTTGGCAGAGGAGATTTGCATCGTCGTCGGGGAAGGAAGAAAAGAAGAAGGAAAAAAGAGAAGGAAGGAAGGAAGGAAGGAAGGAAGGAAGGAGGGAGGGAAGGAAGGAAGGAAGGAAGGAGGGAGGGAGGGAGGGAAGGAAGGAAGGAAGGAAGGAAGGAAGGCGAGTAGAACCTTTCCCGGACTCACCTGCTTTCCACCCCGGTGAGTAGGTGGTTCTTTTCCACCCCGCCGCGACTGCGCTCCATCCTTCGCCAACAGGTGCGGATCTTCCCCCCCCCCTCCTCCTCCACTTTTGCCCGTCTCTTCCCTCTCTGGAAAGGCGCGCGTAGCCAGCAGCTCCGCCGCTTCTTATCTCGGCTAGGCGAGCAGCAGTCCGGGTGGAAAACGTCGCGGATTCGTGCGCAAAGGCCCCGCGAGGGGGGAGAAGCGGGCGCTGCGCTGCGCTCCGCCCGCAAAGTTTGCCCAAGTGTGGATGTGTGTCTGGGGAGGGGGGGAAAGCCGGTCCGCCCGCCCACCCCTCTTCTTCCCCGCCCCTCGGCCCCAGAAGAGGGCGAATGGAAGCAGACCCCGCCGTAGAGCCCCAAACCCGGGGGACACGTTCTTCTGAACGCAGCACGGAGGGGGCCCTGCGGGTCAGCCGCTCCGTCTCGGGTGCGAGTTAGACGGAGCTGGCGCGGTTAGCTGCGCCGACGTCCGAATGGGTGGTAGAGCAGGGAGTTGGGCGACGCCAGCCCGGGATGTCGGGCCGTGCGGCTCTGCGGTTAGGGGCAGCCGGTAAACCGTGGTTTAAAGAAAACCCTTGTTCGGGCGAGGTTTACATTAAAAGTGGCTTCGGTGCTTCTTGTTGCTTATAGGGCGGGCCGCCTAGCCGCGGGTGGTGAATCCTGGCGGCGCAATTTCTCTTCGCTTTGGGCCGAGACCCGCTTAAGAACTACAGGGGAGCCCCAGGTTGGCTTTTAAAAATGAAGTTCGACTCCCTTCCAAAACTCCGCCGCGGCCACCAACGCGACGGGGTCGGACATCCTTTATTTATTTTATTTTATTTTAATTCCATTTATATCCCGCCCTTCTCCGAAGACTCAGGGCGGCTTACAAGCTTAGCAGTAGCCTTCATTCTATGTATATGCCTGCTTATTAGGGCTTTCACACACCCCCCCCAAGCGGCATTATTACAAAGTCAGCTTAATTGCCCCCAACAATCTGGGTCCTCATTTTACCTACCTCGGAAGGATGGAAGGCTGAGTCAACCTTGAGCCTGGTGGGATGCGAACCTGCACTAATTGCAGGCAGCTGGTGTTACTTAAGGAGGCATTAGCCCACTGCTCCACCAAGGCTCACACACACACACACACACACCTGCTTTTTTAAAAAAAATTGCGCAAAAATACAAGCAACCCGTTTGCCAGGCGTCTTCGCCTCCCCACCCTTAACTGATTTCTCCCTTCCTAAGAAGTCGCCGTGGGTGACCTGTTTGCTTCACATCTCGGGTCTTTTGCAACCCGAATGTTGTGGTTTCTGTGACAAGGTTTGCGGCCTGATCTAATACGGGGCTCCAATACAGCCAATCCTGGTTGGTGCAGGAAAGGATGGTTTATCCAACATCCACCCACCCCGATTAGTCGGATATCTGCACCTAATCAAAAGGCAAGAAAATGTTGCGACTGACAATCTCCAGCTCCTCTGTGTGGAAGGGCAGCCTACCCCAAAGCGTATGCTGGTGGGGGCTGATGGAAACTGTAGTCAAAAACATCTGCACGGTGTATATTTGAATAGTTTGCCGGATGAAGTGAACAGGGTTCTTAAGACTGAGCTCAGCCACATGACCCTCCTGGCTGGTTAAGGTGGTTTGTTTTGTGTGTGTGGTGTGAATTGAGTTCTAGTTGTGGTAAACAATGAAGAATAAGCCTCGGAAGTATCTTGATTAGTCCTCTCCTCAAAAAGCCATTGCTGTACCCCACTATGCTGCTCAATTTTAATCCAGTATCAAACCTCTTTTGGGTGATTGCAGTTGCATCTGTTCCTCAATCAAAGATCTCTGCACTTGATCACACATGCCCTAGTCACCTCCCAGTTGGACTACTGTAATGCACTCTACATGGGGCACCCTTGAAGAGTATCTGGAAATTTCAGCTGAACACAGTGGCACAAGCAGTTACATATGTTTCTAGAACAGCACATTGAACAGAACAGAATAACAAGAGTTGAAAGGGACCTTGCAGGTCATCTAGTCCAACCCCCCCACCCAAGCAGGAGACCCCTTACACCAAGGGTGTCAAACTTGCCGCGTCACATCCCACGACATATCACGACTTCCCCTTGCTGGAGCTGGGCTGGGCGCAGCTTACGTGTGACGCATCCGGCTTGAAAGCCAGCATTGCGTTAGTTACCTGTCTGTTTCTGGATCCAATTCAAGGTTTTAAAGCCCTAGATCAGTGGTCTTCATACTTGGCCCTTTTATGACTTGTGGACTTCAACTCTCAGCCAGTGTGCCTGGCTGAGGAATTCTGAGAGTTGAAGCCCACAAGTCATAAAAGGGCCAAGTTTGAAGACCCCTGCCCTGGATGGCCTGGCGCTGGGTTATTTAAGGGACCTGATTTCATTTGCCCATCTCATCATATGCAGCAGAAAAGGTCCCATCTGCTCCCTAGCTGTTCCTGGTGGGTGCTAAGCAGTACGCCTTTATGGAATGTCCTGTTCAGCCTGAAATGAGGCTGGTTCAATCCCTGTTGATTTTCTGGAAGTGCCTCAAAACCTGTTATGCCATCAGGCTTGCCAGCTGACATGGTGAGTTGGCTCCATTGTTACCAACATCTGCTCTCACCCTAATATATGTTCTGTCTTAACCTTCGGTTTTCTAAAAGTTTTTAGTACCAACAGTTTTTCATATATTAATCGGTTTTATGCTTGTTGTGACACTTGTTTGGGAGATGGGCGGTTATATAAATTGGACAAATAGTTTGGTGAAATGAAAATTATAGTACAATGCAAAACCTAGAGATTACTTTGAGCTGATTTGGTGCTTCCTCCTATTTAAGTGCTTATTGTATTTGTTATCCATTAAGCATGCAGAAGCCACCTGTACATTGAACTAGCCCATCATATTGTAGTTAGGCAGTTTATGACTTCATTTGCTGTGCAAATGCAGAAAAGGGATTTAATTGTGTCAAGGCAGGAAGGACAAAGTATCTCATATATAGTCCTCGAGTTACGACTTCAGCTGAGCCCCACATTTACATTGCTAAGAGAGACATTTGCCAAGTGAACTTTGCCCCATTTTACGACCTTTCTTACCACAATTGTTAAGTGAATCATTGCAGTTGTTAAGTGAATCTGGCTTCCCCATTGACTGCAAAAGCTGATCAAGTACTAACTCTGGGACACTGCAACTGTGATGACTATGAACCAGTTGCCAAGCATCTGAATTTTGATCATGTGACCACAGAGATGCTGCAATGGCCATAAGTGTGAAAAATGTTCATAAGTTGCTTCTTCAGTGTCATCGTAACTTTGAATGCTCACCAAATGAACTGTTGTAAGTTGAGGACTACGTGTTATTCTTGACTGCTCAATCAGGAATGTTGTAGGAGCAGATGGACTTCTACAGCGGGGCTTGCACATCACAGCAAATCATGGTTTACTGGGTAAATCAGAAATATTTACTGTCGAGGCATACAATATACTGTCTAGAAATCATGCTTTACAGACCAAAATGTCTACATTTCTACAAAGACCACTATTAGGCCTAGTGCAGGGTTTTATGACTCGCAGACTTCAACTCCCAGAATTCCTGAGCCACCTGGGCAAATGAGTCATAAAAGAGACAAGGTTGCCTACCCCTGGCTTAGTGTGATGACTCAACCTCCAAGAAAACAAAACTGGAGCTTGAAGAATGACGGGGCATTGAAAACCTTACAGTGCCTGCGAGAAAAGACATACTGGTAGTCCTTGATTTACAACCATAATTGGGACAGAGCTTCTGTTGCTAAGTGAGGAGGCTCTTAAGTGAGTGGTGCCCAGTTTTATGACCTTTTTTGCTGCAATTGTTAAGCAAATCACCATTTATTTTATTTATTTTTATTTATTTTAATCCCATTTATATCCCGCCCTTCTCCAAAGACTCAGGGCGGCTTACAATTTAAGCACAAACCAATGTGCTTAGCAATAGCCTTCATTCTATGTATATGCCTGCTTATTAGGGCTTTTGGGCCCCCCCAAGCGGCATTATTACCATGGCCATTAATTGATTGAATTAATTAATTGAATCACACAGCTGATAAACGAATCTGGCTTCCTCCATTAACTTTGCTTGTTGGAAGGCAGTTAGGAAAGTTGCAAAATGTTGAACCCACAATGCTGCAACTGTTGTAAACACATGCCTGATGGCCAAGTGGCCAAATTTGAATCAAGTGGCCATGGGAGTGCTCTGGCGGTCATAAGTGTGAAGGCAGGTTGTAAGTCCCTTTTTTCCCCACACCGTTGTAACTTTGAATGGTCACTAAATGAATGGTCGTAAGTCAAGGGATACCTTTAGTGTATCTTTAAAACACCACATGTTGCATAAAGTCTAACTTGGATTCAGCTCGATTTAAAACTGCATTTACATTTGCTTCCTAGGGCAGCTCTGGAAGCAGCACAATTGTAAGAAACAACAACATCTCTAAATGTGTGCAAAATGTCTTTTCTTTTTCCTGCTTGGAGTTATTTATTGTCCAGTCCCTGTAATATGGCTGGACCCAAGGCACTTTAAATTCTGCTGATGCTTGGGAGAGAATGTCTCCATATCTGCAAGAATTCTTTTGTTGGTATCTAATTAACAAGGCTGCAGAACCATCAGCCCTCCAGCTGCTTTTGAAATACAATTCCCAGCATTCTCCCCACTGGTCATTCTGCTTGGGACTGGTGGCGGTGGTAGCTCAGCTACATCAGGAGGACCCTTCCTTTGTTCAGATGATCATCACCCTTTAAGGAAAACACTGGAATTTGTGACACTTGTTCTCTGAATGTTCTCATGCAACCTCTCCTGGATGGTAGTTCAATCTTTCTCTACCTTTCCCAGAATTCTCCAACCAGCCTGTTGCTGGGGAATTCTGGGAGTTGAAGTCCATGCATCAAGTTACCAAGGTTGAGAAGCAGTGATGCACTTTGTCCTGCCAGCTGTAAGAAGGAAGAAGCATCCACTCTTAGCAGGGGGTGGGGGCAAGGCTTTGGGTTTTTGTTTTTTTACCAGAAGTTGGAAAAAATGTTTGGCAACTACCTTTGCCTCTGCCTCTGAAGTATCTCACATTCTACTACAGTCACCAGAGGTATACTGCACTTGAAACATAGGGGGTCTATTTTAGCCCCCAATAGAAAAAATAGCTATTAGTTATATTCCCTCCCCCTATTTACAAGTAATCCCTTGAGAAAGCATCTTAAAATAAAGCCATCACTATTTTTTTGTGGCAACAGGTTTTACGGATTGTTTGCCTACTGTTACAAAACATTTGGCCTCAAGATAAAATGGAAATTTATTTTATTATGTAACTATATACAACAAAGAAGAACAACAAACATCATTTAGGTTCACTTCTAGGCAGGTGGTATTTTTCATAGATTAAAAAGCACAACAAAATTGATTCTTGCTTGACTACATCCTATCTGCTGATGGAAACACTTTAACTTAATTCCCAGAATCGGCTGCCTTCAGTTGGTGGAACAGTATGTTCTGATGTGAAAGTAGCAACAAAATCTTATATTTTCTTTAACCCCCACTCCCCAAAAGAAATCAAGTGTCCTGAAGAATTATGTACAAAAAAACATCACAATATATAACATGTATGAAAAGTTTCATGTTGCACCCGTGTATAAAGTGTCTCTGTGCATTTTTGCCTTTCTGCATTGCCACAAATTCAGCATCCCAAATGAGCCTCCATCAGCTGGGCTTTGCCCTCTTAACTTGACGGGCATCCAGTTTGGGTTCCCCCCACCCCATCCCTCCTCTTCCTTCTCCCTGTCCAAATCCTATGGAGCCAGACTTTCTGCTTGCTTTCTCCTTGGAATTTCATGTTCCTTCCTGGTTACTGAGCACCTGCAGAAAACAGGAGAGAAATGAAACCATTTGAAGACAAACCATTCAAGATTTTGGCCACAGCCAAAACTTTCTCACAGTTACAAAGAAGCAGGCAGGGGCCAACCAGCTTCTTGAAAAAAAAAACCTTGCCAAGAAAACAGGCACAATTGAATGGAAGAAAAAAAAAATACAGGCCATCCTTAATTTATGACCGCAATTGGGAGCAAAATTTCCATTGCAGAGAAAGGCAGCTGTTAAGTTACGTCTGATTTTATTACCTTTCTTGCTACGGTTGTTAAGCAAATCACTGCAGTTGTTAAGTGAATTTTACAGCCGTTAAGCAAATACTACTTCCCCCACTGACTTTGCTCTTTAGGAGCTGGCTAGGAAGGTTGCAAATGCTGATCACGTGACCCCAGGATGCTGCAATCATCGCAAATACGAGCTGTTGTAAATACATGCCGAAATTTGATCACATGACCATGGGGATGCCGCAACAGTCATAAGTGCGAAGATCCGTCATAAATCATTTTTTTCCAGTGCTGGTATAAACTTCAAAGGGCCATTAATGAGTGGTTGTAAGTCGAGAACTACACGTAATGCTCATCTCAAAAAAATATTCAGATTGTATCTCTGTGTGAAAGACCTAATATTTCCCATTTGTTTCTTACCATCTGTTTGCCCAACTTGCTGTTCCTCTTCTCTTTCATCTTCCTCATTCAGTTCTTCATCATCTTCATCTTTGGAAAAAAGGGAGGGGAAAATAATTTAGATCCACATTCCAGAACGCCTCATGTGTTCTATAAGAGAGCTATAGAGCTGTCTCTTAAAGAAGAATAGAATAGAATAGAATAGAATAGAATAGAATAGAATAGAATAGAATAGAATAGAATAGAATAGAATAGAATAGAATAGAATAGCAGAGTTCGAAGGGACCTTGGAGGTCTTCTAGTCCAACCCCCTGCTTAGGTCTTATAACATTTCAGACAAATGGTTGTCTAATCTCTTCTTTAAAACTTCTAGTGTTGGAGCATCCACAGTTTCTGCAGGCAAGTGGTTCCACTGATTAATTGTTCTCACTGTCAGAAAATTTCTTCTAGGTTGCTTCTCTCCTTGATTAGTTTCCATCCGTTGCTTCTTGTCCTCCCTTCAGGTGCTTTGGAGAATAGCTTGGCTCCCTCTTCTTTGGGGCAGCCCCTGAGATATTGGAAGACTGCTATCCTGTCCCCCCCCATCCTTCTCTTCATTAAACTAGACATACCCAATTCCAGCAACTGTTCCTTATATGTTTTAGCCTTCAGTCCCCTAATCATCTTTGTTGCTCTTCTCTGTACACTTTCTAGAGCAGGGGTATCAAACTGCTGGCCCATGGGCCAGATGCATCATGCCGAAACCATGCCCACCCCATTGCCGGCAATGGAAAAAAAGTCTTGATACGTCACAACATGTCACGTGACATTGCGAGTTTGACACCCCTGTTCTAGAGTCTCAACATCTTTTTTACATCGTGGTGACCAAAACTGGTTGTAGTATTCCAAGTGTGGCCTTACCAAGGCATTATAAAGTGGTATTAACACTTCATGTGATCTTGATTCTATCCCTCTGTTAATGCAGCCTAGCACTGTGTTGGCTCTTTTGGCTGCTGATGCACACTGCTGGCTCATATTTAAGTGATTGTCCACTAGGTAGGACTCCAAGATCCCTCTCACAGTTGCTACTATTGAGCCAGGTACCACTTACCTGTGCATTTGGTTTTTCTTGCCTAAATGCAGAACCTTACTTTTTCACTATTGAATTTCATTTTATTAGATAGTGCCTTAGTATCTATAAGTATCTCAGATGCTTATGAAGTTCTTGGGAATCTTTATTTCTAACTCTGCTGGGGTCTATTCACTTTGTATCTCTTGCCACACAAAAGTTTTGTTAAGTTTGCTTATGCACTAGAATATTAAAGCCCCACTTTCATCATGGGAATCAGCAGGCATTAGCCCCAAGACAAGTACAGAAGGAAATTTAAAAAAATACCTCAGTATGAATAGCTGAAGAATGTTCTCATAGCATTTACTATTTGCTGAACTTTTATCTGGATTTGGCATTCCTCCCTATAATAATCTACTGTCAGTAGTTGATGAAATATATTTGGCACTCAGGATGCTATGTATTATTTGTCGATATGCAAAAATAATAACCTGATGCACAATGCTGTTTGCAGCAGTGATTTCTATATTATTATTATTTTCTTTTATGCCCTATAATCCCTTGCTTTGGGGTAGGGTTGGGGCTGAGTGTTTACTGGCCAGATGCCTTTCCTGACACCTATGTGGAGTTGGCAGCAGACATTTTCTCTGCACTCACAAAAAATATGTTGACAGTTTAGAAAAAATTCAAAGAAGAGCAACTAAGATTGTCAAAGGCCTGGAGGCTAAAACATACGAAGAAAGGCTGTGGGACTTGTGTTTGGCTAAGAAAAGAAGAAATAGGGGAGACATGATAGCAGTAACTGAGGGGCTGCCGCAAGGCAGAGGGGGCCAGGTTGTTCACCAAAGCACCAGATGGAAGGATGAGAAACAATGGTTGGAAACTGACCAAGGAGACAAGCAACCTGGAATTAAGGAGAAACTTCCTGACAGTGAGGATAATCAACCAGTGGAACAGCTTGCCTCCAGAAATCGTGGGCATTCCATCACTGGAGATCTTTAAGAAAAGGCTAGACAATCACCTTCTGAGATGGTGTAGGTCCTCCTGCTTAAGCGGGGGGCTGGACTAGAAGACCTCCAAGGTCCCTTCCAGCTCTATTCTATCTGTCACTGCCTAGGATTGAACTCTCAACCTTCCGAATGGGAGGCAAGCGTTTTCACCTTTGGCCACCATGCTGCTTGATTTCCATATTAATTATTATACCTTATATTTTCCTTGGTCTGAACAACATAATATTTAAGAATTGTCTTTTGCCCCCTGGGCTGTCTTCATTTGACTGATGCAATATTAATTTCTCCATCAAGAGGAATGTATTTGATAAATCAGAAGACTTAGAAGAGCCATGTTGCATTCAGAGAGATTAGCAATATAAATTTCAGGCTACACTTCTTACATCCTGAAGCGGCACCTCTGGATTGTCATACCTGCCTCAAAGTCGATGCTCCTCAAGGCTTCTGTGATACTTTCCAAATCCACAGTGAAGTAGTCCATGTTTTCAAAGCCTGTCTCAACTTTCTCCAACTGACCACCTTTTGATGCATCCACGATTCTGGAACGCAGGTGAAATTAGATGTCTTTTATCCTGCTGTTAGACAATCTGCTGTAGGTTTGGGGCTGTCATTCAAACAAATGGTGTGATACTCTTTTTATAGGCCTTTCTACCATTATGGGACTCAGTCCACAGATTTATGATGGCTGGCTGGCAATATTTTAGATGAATAAAATAACCAAAAGAAATGGAATGAAAGAAAGGGTGGCTGACTGAGTAACATTTCCCACTTTTATAAATACAGGTAGTCCTCAACTTACGACCACAACTGAGCCCAAAATTTATGTTGTTAAGTGACACAGTTCTTAAGTGACTTTTGCCCCATTTTATGACCTTTTAGCCAGAGTGGTTAAGTGAATCATTGCAGTTGTTAAGTTAGTAGCAAGGCTGTTAAGTGAATCTGACTTCCCCGTTAACTTTGCTTGTCAGAAGGTCACAAAATGGACACTGCAACCGTCATAAATATGAACCAATTGCCAAGCATTTGAATTTTGATCATGTGACCATGGGGATGCTACAACGGTCATGTAAAAAATGGTCATGTCACTTTTCTCAGCGCTGTTGGAGATTTGAATGGTCACTAAATGAACTGTTATAAGTCGAGGACTATCTGTAATTGTGTTAACCTTTCTTTGGGTCTTCCCTCCATTTTCATTCTCCCAAAGGCTCCACCCTAAATGCTCCATCATACATAAAATAGGTTTCAATTAGCTGATGGTATATTTTTCAGGAAAAGGAATTAAGTTGCCCCCAAATTTTTGCGAACAGGAGCATTGCAACTACTACACAATTAAGCTAACAAACTAGTCCATCTACTAATCAGCTTAAATGTCACAGTATTTACTCAACCCTTACAGTGTCCTTCCTGCATGGATCCTCTTTGAACTTATTTACTTAGGATTTTACAGTTTGTTTAAAAAAATGGGAGTTTAAAAATATATTTTCAGGACTTACGTTTTAATAAGCTGCTTGGCCGTCTGGAATGAGAAAGAGAAAGGTCAACAAGTGAATGAAAAACATTCAGTTTAAAATCAGTAAAATCAGTAAAATCATCTTGAGTCTCCTAGAAATTATTGATTGGCTGATTGCCCTGTTAAAATTTGGAGTATGAAGACTGATTTGAAGGCACACACAAAAAACATTGAAGCGTAATTGTACAGTTGCAAAGTGTCATAATTAGAAACCTTTTTTTGTGTTTTCAATTTAGGGTTACTCTAATTGCAATAAAAAGCAAAGATCACAATTCGCAAATTAAACCGAAAATATTGAAACCTTTATTTTAGAGCAGGGGAGTCCAGGTTTGGCAACTTTAAGACCTGTGGACTTCAACTCCCAGAATTTCCAGGCAGTCATGCTGTCGGGGGAATTCTGGGAGTTGAAGTCCACAAGTCTTAAATTCGCCAAGGTTGAACACCCCTCTTTTAAGGTTCAAAGTAATTTTACATTCAAATCCCTTCTTATTTTATCTCCTTGCCAACTCTTCAGGCAGATTCAGAGGAGTGATGGTAAGTAGCACCGCTAAGATCAACTGGCCAGTTTCCTGGCTGATCCATGATATGTATCTCCTAGTCCAGGGGTAGGCAACCTGGCTGGCTCAGGAATTCTGGGAGTTGAAGTCCACGAGTCATAAAAGAGCCAAGGTTGCCTACCCATGTCCTAGTCAGATCTCCAGTTCTGGCTATCTTGGTCTGGGAATTTGGGAACTGAACATCTTACACAGCTGTAGATGAAGGAATCTCGAATGTGTAACATTTTCCCTCACCATGAGAAAAGCTGCCCCTCCTTCTTCCTCCATAGACTGAATGGCAGTCTCGACCAGCTTGGAGGACGTCTCCAGTTGATCTTTATACTCTTGGATGAGGTTCTGCATGAACCCAACCTTCTCCTCCTGCTCCTTGGAGATACGCTGCAGAAGGCCTGTCCTCTTCTCCTCAAGGACAGCAATGAGAGCTTCAAATTTCTCACACAGAGACTGCTTAGCCGACCGACTATTCTCCTGTGACAGGGAGAGAAGAATAAAAGGAGAAGTCCAGCTGGTTCCTCCTGAACAAATCTCACACGTGAAGCAACCATCTGGAACTCATTCAGAGAGATGCCAGTGCTTGATTCGTTAAGGGGAGCATTGCAGCTCTAAAAAAATATTGATCCGCAGCTGGTTCCAGCTGGCAAATATATTCAGCAGAAGACATTTGCAGAGGAGAGGATATCAATCTTCATAGACTATTTTCTTTCTAAGTTACAATGGCACTGAAAAAAAATGACTTACGACTGGTCCTCACAATTATGAGTGTTGCGGCTTCCTCACAGTCACATGATCAAAATTGGGGAACTTGGCAACCAGCATATGTTTACAACCGTTGGCGGACGGTGATTGCCATTTGCGACCATTCTAGCCAGCTTTCACCAAACAAAATCAATGCTTGAAGCCACATTTGCTTAATGACTGCATGGTTCACTTAACTGCATTGATTTGCTTAGCAGCAAAAGGGATTGTAAAATCGGGTGTGACTCACAACACCTTAGCAACAGAAATTCTGGTCCCGATTGTGGTTGTAAATGGAGGACTACCTATACACCAATCTGTCTGCCATGTATAGATTGCAAACACCATATTTCCCAACTCAGAATTATTGGGGTTAGAGCCTACTTAATAGTCTCTGTAAGTGCATGGCAGCAGAGGAAATACCAAACAAGGATCTTCTGACTTGCACTCAGTGCTCTAACCTCAGATTCCTCATCATAAAACACTTATCTGGGAAATTTCCTTTCTTTTCCTGTTGGTGCATTGGGAAAATAGTTTGCATCAAACACTTAATTAAATGAGTTAAAGCAGAGGTCCCCAACCTTTTGGGCACCAGGGACTGGTTCCATGGAGACAGGTTTTTCCGCAGACCGGAGGGTGCGTGGTTTTGTGTGCTGCCTGCAACCCGAGGATGGGGCTTTGCTTGTTTGTGCAGACCGGTTGCTGGCATGCCGCAGTATTTGTACTGGTCCACGGACCAGGGGTTGGGGACCCCTGAGTTAAAGCATCCGGTTCGTGGGCTGGTACTGGTCCGTGGCTTGCTGGAAACCAGACCACGCAAGTGGTAGATGACAGCACGAAGCTTCATTTGTGCATGCACAGGATTAGGTTGCATGCATGTAACCATCCCCTTTCCCCTACCCTGCAACTGCCAGTCTGTGGAGCCAGAACAGTTGGGCACTGTTGAGTTAAAGCACAAGCGGATGTATTTGCAACACTTTAGTTAGTCCTTTCTCCTACTTAGCGTTCAGTGCAAATTAGCCTAATTTCGAATTAGAATTAGATTAAGAATTCTAATTAGAATTAGAGATTCTAATTAGATTAATTTTCTGATTTCTAATTGGAAACCAGAAAATTAGAAATTGAAATATAAATTCAATAAATTAAATATTAGTTCAATAATCAGGCTAAGCAAATTACGCAAGCACTGTCTTTGAGTTTGCATTGGGATTTTAGGTTTCTAAGCAGACTGCCGGCTCTTTCGTCTAAAAACTCTAAATAAACCCCTGCCTAGATTTGGAAACAGGGAGAAGAAAGCCAGTGGGTCCCTTTCCCACTCTTCTCTGGCAGCCCTTGTCTGATCAACCATCTTGCTCTGGATTGGATTTCCCTTCCGCTACTTGGATTTCTGAAGAGTCAGCCATTTGTCGTACTCCTCACCTCTGTCGTTTTGCACAAGTCCTCCAGTTGGCTGATGATTGTCTGCACCCTGTCATTCCCTGCTACCAACATGGAGATGCAGTTGGTTAGCTCAGTCTGTAAGAGAAAATAATAAAAATAAATCGACTCTCTAAGCCCCCTTTTCTGAATCGAGGGGTGCGCTGAGGTTCTCCTTGTCCAATTGTGAGAACAAAAAAATGGAAAATCCAACGAAAGAAACATCAATGAGAAATGCTACGACTTAAGACCGCAATACAGTTATTGTCAAGACGGATTGTTTTCCATTTCAGTTCCCTTTTGGATCGTATTAGATTATAGGAACTTTTTTTTTTTTTAGAAAAATCTTTCTGGGGCTTTGAAAGATTGAGGAAAGTTTAATGAAGGCCTGACATCAATTAGTCTAGAGACAGATTATCAGGGCTTTTTTTCTCATAGAACGCTCAGAACGGAGTTCCGGCACCTTTTTTGGATGGAACCTTGTAGGGTAGGCAAGGCGGGTTGTTATGACGTGTGTGAGTTCCGTCACCTTTTTTTTCTTCTTCAAAAAAAAGCACTGCAGATTATAAATCCGTCTCTGGCAAAGTCAGTTGGCTTTGGATTGGCATAATATTTTTAGCCCATGGCAGAAATGTGTTTTTACGAAGCTGACATTCATACACATTTTGGATACCAAAGCCAACATCCCTTTTGCACCAACTGGCTGAACACCGCATCTGCCAGCGACTCAAAAATGTTGTTTGAAATCGGTTGTCTCATGGCCAACCTACTCTGCGCAGTTCGACCTGGGTCGGTTTCACAAAGTGCGAAATCTGTTTTTTCTTTTGCTCTTTTGGGGTGAGAGGCATGACCTTTTATCACAAACTCTGAATGACAACTTGAAAGTTTCATGCACGGACCCACATTCAAATGTTCTCCCAAATCAATGGGAAAAGAGGAATGGAAGATATAATTTTTTTAAATCAAATTGCAGAATGACAAAGACTCCATATCCTCTTTCCTCATTTTTCTAAACCTCTGCAGTGCCCCGTGTGAAGGAAAATATAGGCACCAAGAATTCCAGGTGGCTGTGACCATAGCTGAGTCTGCAGAAAATGGAGTGGTGGTGGGTCTGTTTAATCTCTGGGGAAAGCGATGGATTAACTACTGTATGGGTGTTCAGAGAAAGACCACCGCTCCCAACAGGGTCCTCTGCCAGCTCTCCACTCTTGTGGCTCCAAATATATCCTGCTGGTGATTGCTTGTCAACTGCAGTCATCTATGTATCCATATCAACTGCATTAGGGTCAGAAGCTATTCCTGAAAGACGCAGTTTGATGTGTCCAGAGGTCTCTAATTCACCTCTTAGCCCAAATGGGAGATGGGCCTTCTGGCCCAAAACTTCCTCTTCATACCACTGGATCTAAACCCCTCTAAGGTGAAGGAATGCAATCCTTTTTTTTTGTCTCTGGGCATATGGTCAAGTTGCAGGCATAAAGTAGGAGGATAGTCACTTCCATAGAGGCTGCTAAGCAAATATCCCAGGAATTCTTGAGACTGTTCAGAATTATCGGGGGGGGGGGGTCTTTCTGTTTGTGCATATCCCCAAAGAGTACACCATGAAAAGATTTTGCATGCACTGATTAATACAGGTGCACGCTTAAAAACAATTGCTATCGTTTAAATAGAAAACGGAGAGCCAATGTGGCACAGTGGTTAAGGCACCCGGTAGAAACCAGGAGAATGTGAGTTCTAGTCCTGTCTTAGGAACAAAGCCAGCTGGGTGACCATGGGAAGGAAGCTATGGCAAGCCACTTCTGAAAAACCTTGCCAAGAAAACTACAGGGACTTTGTCAGGCAGACCTTAGAATCAAAATGATTGAATGGAAGGGGGGGAGAAACAGAATTACTGATCATGCCCTCTTAATAGAGATGAAAGGACCTGTGTGTTTTCCTGTGCTGTTATGGAGCAGCGAGCAGGTTTGCAGGTATCTTGTAATACCTGAGAGAATGAAGGCTGGTGGATCCTGCCATGACCCAGGGGAGAAATTTAAAATAACCTGGTCCTTTAAGCAAGAATTCCTTAGAAGGTGCCTGCATTAGGAAAGGGGCAGTTGGAGACCAAAAGTTTGAAATCTACCAGTACGTGAAGACAGATGCTCTAAAGGTTGGACTTGACAGGGCAGGAGCCAGCAATTCTCAGGCCAGAGACAATTGTTATGTAAACATTGGGATGATGTCTCCAACTCTCAGAGTGGGGAAAAATGATAACTGATATGAAAAGCCAGAAGGGTAAAGGCTTAGTATGCAAACTCTGAAACAGATGCATGATTTCTGACTGCTAGACCAGGCATATCGTCTAGATATATTTGATGTCTGTCTGCTCTCCAGTAAAGCAAACTATCTAGCTGTATCTCTGAAACCTCTGCTGTGAGCAAGTTCTGAAATTTGGGCATCAAAATCCTCAAAGTGGGCAGGTAAAAATATCATGATAAAACATCAGGCATCTTTTGAACATGCACGTAACACCAACATCAAGGATGGAGTTTAGATTATGATGCTCTGCCTGCCATCTTGCAGTGTTCAAGCCTCCCTGACCCAGTGTTGGCAGATGACCATGAATATCAGGCTAAACATTGGAGAGTTAAGCTATATTATTACCATCCCTGCAGTGAAACTTGGCTCATACCTTTTGTCCCTGAAAGACACTTTGAAGAGGTGCCACTTCACAGTCTTTGTGTGCTCCAAAGACTTTGCACATAGAACAGGTAGGAACCTCACAGGTCAGGCAATAGATGTTGATCTTTTCATCTTCGTGTTCCTTGCACATTGGGTGGTTTCCCTTCTTGAGCGGACGGCTGTTGGAGATGGGAAGGAAACCAATAGTCAAGATAAGAATGTCTGCATAGTTAATGTCACCTTGGATAGCAAGATGGGCAGCATATAAACTTCAACAAATAAACGTTTGAGTAGAAGTGGGAAAAGAAATTGAAATTCATACTCAGCCCAAAAACTCTCTAGGTAATATTGAGGCAGTCGCTGTACCTTTTTCATTTGACATTTCATGATGACTATGTCCTGCTATTTATTGCCACTGATCTGCAAGTTTATTTATTTATTTATTAATTTATTAATTTAATTTATATACCGCCCTTCTCTCAAGAGACTCAGGGCGGTGAACAGGGCAATACATAAAAATTAGAAGTTTGAAACTATTTTAAACTTGCTTTAGATGCTTTTTGTTTTACTTTATGTAAAATGCAGGAATTGCATGGCCTGTAGTTAATGCAAATATGGCAGAATATGGTAAAACAAGAGTTTAAATAAATAATCTACCTCACATGGGTGTATAAAACATGGATGAAGATAAGAGGATCAGGTCTGGTTTTATGGATTATTCAAATGCCTAATTATGATGCCCTTCTTGAAAGAGTAGGGGCAATCTGGTGAAATGCATGTCAGGAATTATTTTCAATAGAAGAAAATATTGGGTGGAATATGGTCCTAGGTGATCTCTGAACTTGGTTATTTGCTTGCAGAAGTTCCTTGCCTACTGGCTGGGAAATTGTGGGAGTTAAAAGTCCACCCATCTTAAAGTTGTCAAGGTTGAGAAACATTGCTATATAGACCCAAAGCATGCTGGCTGGTAAATTCTGGGAGCTGAGGTCCATGCATTTTAAAGTAAACATTAGCACTGATGATGTTACCTAGCTGGGCAATGAAATGTCTCCAGGCAAACAACCAAGAGAGTATCAAGAACTTCATAGAACTGGTAGTGAATGGGGCCCTTTGTCTATTAAAAGAGGGAGGGATTGAAGAGTCATTAGGCTTGCTTGCTTCATGTTCTATCAATCTCTAGGAATTGGCCCCAGAAATATTCCTCACTAAGACCAAGTATTTCCCAGTTCCTTCTTCTCATTTAATTTTTCCTCTCACGCAGTAAAAATTAAATACTAGATTTAGTAAATCAAGTTGAAATTGTGGCCTGGTTGCTGATCCTTCCTTCCCACAGTACAGTGTAGATAGCCGTCTGTCTAATATTAACCTCCCTGTGAAGTTATGTTTAGATATTACTTCCACTTCTGTCCAAGTGGAGCCATTTATTTTGAGAACAGGTTTCCTTCCTTTGGAGGAGGATTTATGATAACAGCCCCCCACCCCAAAGTATCAGCAGCACAGCACTTCTGCTCCTATATTCAGGGCCCTTGCTAATCCAGCCAGATTTCTTGACCCTTCATGGACACGGGACTAGTCAGTTGGTGGGAGTTTCCTCTGTAGGATTTTTTAAACAAACAGCATGATAATTGTGTTTGCTGTCGTGATTTAAGGCAGCACTAATTCCTAGTTCTACACACGGTGGGTGTGAGTCTGAATGTGCATAAAGAATGAATGAAAGTAACCTAGATCAGACCCAAGGTCCATGTAGGTGCTGTTCTGAAAAGACTCATAACCTTCAACCTGGATTTTTAAATTGGATTAAGCTGCCGTGTTAAGATGGGTTTTATTTTATGGATTGCTTTTTGCACTTTCAGTCTACTGTAAATTTCTTATTAATCCAATTAATCTACTGCAGATTTCTTCTTGGCATGAGTGAGGCAAGCCCCAAGGATGAATCCCAGTTATGATGGCCAGTTTTTCAGTTCTACAGAGACCCTCCTTCCTTCAACTACAAAATCTGAGCTGCAAAAATTTAGACCACTATAACAAACATATTTGGAGTCTTCAACATTCCTTTGCTGCCATCTAGTGGTTGTCTGGATTGTTGTGGCCCAGATATGGTAGCTCAGGGGGTCTTCAAACTTGGCCCTTTTATGACTTGTGGACTTCAACTCAAGTTGAAGTACACTGGCTGAGAAATTCTGGGAGTTGAAGTCCACAAGTCATAAAAGGACCAAGTCTGAAGACCCCTGTGGTAGCTCATACCTTCCTTTAGTGGAAGGAAGGAAGGAAGGAAGGAAGGAAGGAAGGAAGGAAGGAAGGAAGGAAGGAAGGAAGGAAGGAAGGAAAGAAAGAAAGAAAGAAAGAAAGAAAGAAAGAAAGAAAGAAAGAAAGAAAGAAAGAAAGAAAGAAAGAAAGAAAGGAAAGAGGACATCAGCAGCAAGATGTCAGCTGCGAACGTTCAAGACCACAAGTGAAGGTTCAATTAAACTAATTGATTGCTATATATTCAATGCAGAAAATCTTCTCAGCTCATCTGCTTAGAATTAGATAAGGATCACTGGCACTCAAGAAGGATTGGATTTAGTTCACTTGTGGCTACGTAAGGATTCTAGGCTGATCCCTCTTTTCATCCCACCCCCCAGGTTCTGCCACTCCTTCTCCCATTCAAGGTGGATGGACTTAATTACAGGTATTTCTTGACTTAAAACCACAATTGGGACCAGAATTGCTGCTGTTAAGCGAGGCAGTTGTTAAAAGAGTCAAGCCCAATTTTTGCAACTTTTTCCCCCATGGCTGTTAAGCAAATCACTGCAATTGTTAAGTGAATCACATGGTCATTAAGCAAATCCATCTCCCTGCCCCCTCACCCTGCCCTTCATTTTGCTTGTCAGAAACCAATTGGGAAGATTGCAAATGGCGATCACATGACCCGAGGATGCTGCAACCATCCTAAATACATGCCGGTTACCAAGCGCCTGAAATTTGATCACATGATTGTGGGGACATTGTGCCTGTCGTTAATGTGTAAGTCATTTTTTCCAGTACCGTTGAATGGTTGTAAGTCAAGGGCCACTTTACAGAGCTGCAGAAAATCTTATATGGTTGGTAAAAGTTACAATAACTTGATGGTGCTTTGTGATTCATCCACCTTTCTCCAGCTGATGCTCCTGTCTGGAAATAATTGTTAAGAAATTATTGGAAGATACTAAAGACATGATTGCTTTTAAGGGAGAATTCCCATTTCCAAGGTGTAATAAAGCGGGATTCATACCAACCTTGAATATTCCTGTTTATAGATATCAATGATATTCTCCACCAGCAGATTCCTCTGGAGACCGTAGACTCCATGGCGGTCCAGAATGACTTCATGTCGGCAAGAGGGACACCGGAAACGTCCTCCTGATATGGTAGTTCCTCGGCTTGTTTGCCAGTATGGATTTGCGGCCTAGAAATGCCATCAACCATGTTAATCCAAAAGTCAGTGATTCCCCCAAATTAAACTACACACTTTTCCCCTAAAATCTTGTACCCTTCAGAAATAATGTACTTCAGCTCCTATCAATCCTATTCATTTCAAACTCAGCACATCAGGAAGGACCCAGGGGGGGAAAGCTTCAAAAATTCAAAATAATCTGATTTCTTCCCTTCCTCCCCCTCCCCCTTTAAAATTATTCACAGTTATCCTTTTGATAAAACAGAACATTTCCCATCATGGTTTGCTCATAAAATGGACGCTGTCACTGGAACACTAGCCACTGCCAACAAATGAGGTAACTGTTTCAACTGTAATCTATTTTGGGCACAAATTGCAATGATATTATTTGTCAGATCTGGGCATTGGCTGGGAGAACTCAACTTCAATTTGTTAAGTTATTTAATCTAATCTAGTTTTGTTACTTTATGCGCCAATTTTATGTGAAATATTATGCACCTGAGTCCTAGAAAATACATAAGGCGAAGCCCCAAATAAGTATTCAAAAAAATTATTACCGTTTGAAGCTAGATAGAGTTTATTCCTTATTTATTTAACTAAAACATAAGAATAAGACTTGCTGGTCCATCTCAGTTCTTGAAGGACTCAGGTCCATCCATGGCTGAATGAATGCTCATGAAGTCACCCAAGAAAATGTGGTCATCCTGATTTTCTTGTACATCTTTCCTAGGTCTTTTATTAGATGTTAAACATGGAAGAATCACATAAAGAATCTTTATGGGTTACATGAAGAATAATATGAATTGCCAAAATAAGGCAAATTGTTCATAAGAACATAAGCAATGGACCATCTAGTCCATTTTAGAACGTGTTTTATTGTTTAGGGCTACTTGGTTTAATTTATTTTAATTTTTGTATATTATGTGTTGTATATAGTGTTTAATTGCCCTGTACACCGCCCCGAGTCCTTCGGGAGAGGGGCGGTATATAAATCCAAATAATAAATAAATAAATAATAGTCCAGCAGTCTGTTCTCAGGGGACAATCAACTACACAAAGAAGTCTCCCAGTTGATGGCCTTCAGAAGCAGTCACACTTCTATCGAGACTAATAACTGCTGATCCCCATGACTTCCATGAACTGGTCCAACCCTTTCTTGAAGCCAGCCAAATACATGTACTAATATATTTTTGTAGATGCAAATATGAAAAAACCACTATATTTTGAAGAGGATCTATCCCAAAATAATGCTTAGTAGGCATGCTTGGTGAGCATGGGATATTGACTGGTTTATTGGGAAACAGGACATTAACCCCGAAAAATGGAGAATGGAATAGATGAAGACATATATGATTGTACAGGTTCTAGAATATATCCTCCCTTGTTGCAGAACCCATTTGTCCTGGATATACTAATTATAGGATCAATCCCTTTCCCCCTTAATTTGTGTAATCCTAGATGCTTTCAATATGTTCTATGGCAAGGGATAGGCAACCTTGGCTCTTTTATGACTCGTGGACTTCAGCTCCCAGAATTCCTGAGCCAGCATGGCTCAGTATGGAAACCTCTCCATTTCTCCTCAGCATGGCTGGCTCAGGAATTCTGGGAGTTGAAGTCCACGAATGGAGAGGTTTCCATACTGAGCCATGCTGGCTCAGGAATTCTGGGAATTGAAGTCCACGAGTCATAAAAGAGCCAAGGTTGCCTACGCCTATGGCAATGGGTTTCTTATGTTATATGAAGAAATAATTGGAGGGACAGGACATTGGAACAAACAATTATCAACTTGCTGAAAGAAGATGCTTCATCTGGTCCATTGTCCACCTAATCTTATGCAGATTCGGTAGTCTTAGGCAATCTTCTGTAGCAATGGGATTGCTTGTTGGACGTAGAATTCACACTTGAATGACAGTAACTTTCAGCTTCCATGTTGCTAATGTTGGTATTGCCTATGGTTTGGTCGTGGTTTTGAGGGGAATGTAATTACAATACAGAGAAATACTGCATTAGTTTCTAAAAATCTTTATATCGGCCACTGGTCACCTGAGCCTTACAACATAGGTTGAGAGAGAGTGACTGGGCCAAGGTGACCCAGCTGGCTTTCATACCTAAGGAGGAACTAGAACTCATTGACACCTAGTTTCTAATGTAGTACCTTAACTACTAGGCCAAACTGATTCTCAAAGAGGGAACTATATGACCTAATTCCCAATTAGCATGCCTTGTGCTGATTTAGGATTCTGGGTTTGAAGTCCCAACACACTTGGAGGGCCTTAACTTGTAAATACTAACAAAAATGTATTCAGTAAACCATCATTAAATAAAAAATAATTGTCCTTCCCCTTAAGGATATTGATTCCATATTTTAAAAAAAATAAATAAAACAAAGCCACACATTCATTTATCCCATGTCTTGATATACCTATTTTTTTTGTACAAAATAGAAATGATACATATGTAAGAAGCCACTGACTGAGAAGGAAATAAAGCCACTTTCTCCAGTGACGTGCCCTACAGATGTGTTGTGACTACAGCTCCTGTTGACCATACCAACACATCTGAGGATGTTCAGGATGAGAGAACACTTAAAAACAACCCATTGTTTCACCAGCCAGGCGGGTATCTCTCTCCTCTCCCTCTTTGCCTGCAAGCCAATGAGATCTTTGGGAAACGAAATCCAGATTCTCCTCAGCTTCTTGGCTGTGTCTCTGCCCTTACGTTTTGTGTTGCCTTGGAGGTATGACAATAACAATCAACAAGTCTGGAAGGCAATGTCAGAAGTAGAACAGGCCCCCAGAGGACCAGAGCTGAGCTCTTATCAGCCGCTACTTAGCCAAAGCCATTTGAAGATGTGAACATTATCTGAGGAATGATTCCAAGGTGGTCTCCAACACTTGAAATGGTTTTTAGTGGATAATGCATGCCATCTCTAAGGCACTAGAAGCACCATATCACCATATCAAAAACATATAACAGCTAGGCTAGGAGAATTTCATCACATTTAACAGAAGCACAAATGCAAGTTTGCTATATTTATATCCTTGCTATTTTCTCATTAAAAGTTGCAGAGAGATGGCTAATGGATCTTTCAAATGTAGTAGAGATCATTACACGTTCACTTTCTGCCATTTTATTCTTTTTCAGATGACTGAAATGCATTTCCCTAGATTCTCTACTTAAAATCTGATCTGTGCCCAATTTAAGATGAAAGATTCCTAACAAGGGAGAATTTTTCTAATCTTGAAGATGCCCTAGATGACTGAAAGCTAAGCAACCACATAGTCTACTTGTTATATTTGTATTTCAATTGCAAGACTCATTGTATGAATTCTATTCTATTCTATTCTATTCTATTCTATTCTATTCTATTCTATTCTATTCTATTCTATTCTATTCTATTCTATTCTATTCTATTCTATTCTATTCTATTCCACTCCACTCCACTCCACTCCACTCCACTCCACTCCACTCCACTCCACTCCACTCCACTCCATATATTCTAGTCTAGTCTAGTCTAGTCTAGTCTAGTCTAGTCTAGTCTAGTCTAGTCTAGTCTAGTCTAATTCTATTCTCAGATAATCAGCTAAATCTCAAAATCTTCCTATATAGCTACTGAGTAAACATGTACAAAATTGGCTGAATGGATGCGTACTGACCTGAAAAATGTCGTTAGCGCATTTCCTACAGAGGTTATGCTGGCAAGGTAGGATCACCACAGGCTTGGAGAACATCTCTAGACAAATAGGGCAGATCAGCTGTTTTTCCAGATTCTCCATAGGATTATTGTCCTGGAAGATGCTCGACTGATAATCCATTGTTCAGTTAAGCACTTACAAATTATATCCTTAGATTCTGGACTTGCTCGACAAAAGATTCTTCTAGGAGACAAGCTCAAGTTTTAGAACTGAGCCTTGCTGGGTTGACTTTCAAACTAAGTCACCGGGTTTTCTGCAGTTTGCCTGCCTCTTGTCTATTTATAATTTATCTGGGAGTCACATGTGTTTGGCTGGCAGAGTAATTTGAGAAGAGGGTCGTGTTTCCAAAAGACTGACACACTGTCACATGGAAGGAGGGATGTCCAGTTGCCCCTCTCCTTGGACTCCTGTAAACAAGGCAAAGGGACAATATGTTCGAAAGCTGGGAAGCAGACTTCCAGGGATGTTGTATTTTTTATCCCTTTTGCCTCCCCTGTGTCTTCTCCGACAAAGAAATTAGAGCTCTGTTTGTGTAAACTGGTCACCCTTTCCAGGGAACTAAACAAACAACATGAATCTTCCCACTCATTAAACTAGGGGTTAAGCTCAAACCATTCAACAACTTGGTTTGCTATTGCCAGGCCTGGTTCCAAGGAATGACTTAACGTAGCCATTTTGCTCAGCATCTCTAGTTGCACTCATCTAATTCTCCTTTTTTTCAACCTCCCCAGGTAGACCAGACAGGAAACATGACCAGATGAGCTACATTAACAGAATTTTGCAAGTCTCTACAGGTACCGTGTTGCCCTGAAAATAAGACCCATCTGGAAAATAAGCCCTAGCATGATTTTTCAGGGTGCTTATAATATAAGCCCCACCCCAAAAATAAGCCCCAGTTAAGATCGTCAGCCAGACGGATGCATTTAGTACCGTATTTCCCTGAATATGAGCCCTAACTGGAAAATAAGCCCTAATGCGTCTTTTGGAGCAAAAATTAATATAAGACCCGGTCTTATTTTCAGGGAAACACGGTACTCCTCAACTTACAACAGTTCATTTAGTGACTGTTCGAAGTTACAACAGCTCTGAAAAAAGGGACTTATGACTGTTTTTCACACTTACGACAGTTGCAGCATCCCCATGATCACGTGATCAAAATTCCGATGCTTGGCAGCTGATTCATATTTATGACGGTTGCAGTATCCCAGAGTCATGTGATCACCTTTTTCGATCTTCTGACAAGCAAAGTCAATGGGGAAGTCAGATTCGCTTAATGACCATGTTACTAATTGAATAACTGCAGTGATCCACCTAACAACCAGGGCAAGAAAGGTGATAAAATGGGTCAAAATTCACTTAACAATTTTTTTCACTTAGCAACAGAAATTTTGGGTTCAGTGGTGGTCGTAAGTCGAGGACTACCTGTACCACCTCTTTTACAGCCTGAGAAGGCATAGAGCTTCCTGAGTCTCTTTTTCTGCCCATCTTGCAGCTGCAGGCCATGCTGTCTCTCACCTGACCATTCGGTAGATGGTGCCTCTTCTCCTTATCCCCAGAGGACATTCCAATGTCCTCTTACAGTTTTCTGTAATTGCATATTGAAGCTGTAATGCTTAAGTTCAGAATATGACTGCTGTTGTGACCTTAGAAGACCAAATTGTTAGAAATCCTTAAAATAATCATTACATTTTCATTAGTTTAAACTAAGCCACCATCCTGGCTTCCACTGATCCATTTCCAATATTTATTTATTCATAAACAAACCAAACCTGGGCAGCTTACCATCATAAAAAAATAAAAATAAACACTGTGCAAGGATAAAAGCATAAATAAACGACTACCCACAGTCAAATACAGCAGCCCAATTCAAAGATGAGGAGGGCAGGAACAGGCTGGGTAGGAAATGGGACTTGCTGTTAATCGATCCCCACCACCACCTATAAAAAGGTTTGCCATGTTTTTTTCCCCCTCAAAGAGTTAAATTTTCATGAGTCTCATTATCAAAACCCAACTTATGCCCCACAAGGGACCCAGGATACAGATAGTTCTCAGCTTACGACCAGAATTCATGTTGCTAAGTGAGACATTTGTCAAGTGAGTTTTGCCCCATTATACGACTTTTCTTGCTGCGTTTGTTAAGAGAATCACTGCAGTTGTTAAGTTGGCAACAGGGTTGTTACGTGAATCTGGCTTCCCCGTTGACTTTGCTTGTCAGAAGCTTGCAAGAGATGGTTGTGGGACCTCCCTACACTTGTGAATACGAACCTGTTATCAAGCCTCTGAATGTAAATCATGTAACCACGGGGATGCTTCAATGGTCCTAAGTGCAAGAAATGGTCATAAGTCATTTTTTTTCATTGCTGTTGTAACTTCAAACGGTCACTAAACAAACTGTTGTAAGTCAAGGACTACCTGTGCAACTCAAACAGACTCCCTGGGGCATCACTTCCCTATTTCATAGTCCTGGGTAATCCGATCCAATTATAAAACAGAAGCATCAAATGATGACATTACATCACGCACCACCGAGATCAGGTTCTGTATCTCAAACTCTTCCCAGAACTTATTTGTTGTCAAGCTTAATTGGGAGTCCTCCACAATCCTCCCTCAAGTGAACGAAGATGCAGAAAAACAATTGCCATGCAGTTCCAAGGGAATTGCTGGAAAAAAACATGTGGGACGGCTTGGGATATCGGTGTCCATTCAGGTGACCTATCTGGGAACCCAAACAGCTTTAGGCAAGATTTGACATGCATGTGATTGATCAACAGCACAACGAGACCAGAGGGATGTTGCATATGCTTCTGGCTCAGACAAGTTCTTTATATTGATCACTGATATCCAGCGGGTAGAAATACCCCACTAAACAGTGGTAAGTAGGACTTGAAGCAGCTGTGAGTTTTCAGAAGCAGGACAGCCAATTTCTCTGAAAAATAAATGAAAGGATAGACTATTTATTTATTTATTTAGACTAGGCCAGAGGACCCCAACTTTTTGGGCACCCAGGGACCGGTTCCGTGGAGAGAGGTTTTTCTGCGGACCGGAGGGGGCGTGGTTTTGTGTGCTGCCTGCATCTCGCAGATGGGGCTTCGCTTGTTTGTGCGGATCGGTTGCTGGCATGCCATGGCCCGGTACTGATTCACAGATCAGGGGTTGGGGACCCCTGGACTAGATCATTTGAGTATCTGTAAATGGTTATTAAGAACATTGCTGCAATTCTTAAGTGAATTTGCAGTTGTTAAGTGAATACCACAGTCATAAGTGTGAACCCATTCTTCCAGAACGGTGGGATTTTTTTTTGGCCAGAAACAGGCAAAAAAGGTAGTGAATCGTGATCATGTGATGTCAGGACACTGTTGTAAATATGAGCTGGTTACCAAGCACCTGACTTGTAATCACATGGTGCTGTGATAGTTGTATGTGGTGTTGCAACTTTGAATGGTTGCTAAGTGAATGATCCTAAGTCAAGAGCTACCTATAGTCCACCTGTTGTGTTGTAACTAGGTATTTTATGACATAGTAAGCCATCCAGAGTCATTTGATAGTGAGATGGGCAGCATACAAATTTAATAAATAAATAAATGATTTCCTGCCAACGTAGCCGTTTCTGGAAGAGTCGGCAAAGCTGCTGGCCATGCTAATTGGGGATGATGGGAACTGTAATACAAACCATCGGGAAGATTGCTTGATTGGGAAAACCTGCATTAGAAAGCTTTCAAAAAAAAAAATACAAAGGGATTTCACGTTCTGGCTGCATTATATCTAGCAAACCCCAGTAGTACATGCAGAGATGTTGGCTTGCTTGACAAATAGTCAAGAACTTAGGATTGCTCAAAAGCACTCTTGCATTTCATTGCAAAACAACTCAACAGACCCCACTCCCCAATCCCCAATCCCTGGACAAGAAGCCAAGGATCTCAGCTGACAAATCAGTTGATGCCTGTAGAAGGGGAATGAAGGTGGGATTACAAAAATATCCAGCCAAAACAACAGCTGTGAATGGCTTCCCCTCCTCCCTACTATAGATTTGGACCACTCTGCTAGGACACTGATGACCCCTAAAAGTCTAGGCACCAGCAGGAAAGGAGCAACATTTTCACTGCTTTGACAAGCCAGGGAAGAAGACACCTGGATCTCCACAGAGTTGCAAAGAAAGATGAGCTTGAAAACAATAAAGGTAATGAATGAAGAAGCTACAGGCCAGGCAGGAAACAGGAAGGAATCATATTTCAAATGCTTATTGGTCAACTGAAGAGATGTGGGAAGCCTGGTCTCATCCAGATGTATCAGACTACAACTGGTAAAATTTCCAGCTAGTATGATTAAGAGTCACATTGGTTAAGTATTATGAAAACAACTGTTGATAGCCAGAAGACATGAAAATAGGGGGAAACAGATGTAGAGCAATTTGGTTACAGAGATTCTTTTTTTTCTTTTGCTCCAGAAAGCAGGATTAGATCTAATGGACAAATTTCCAGAATGGTTGATTTTAACTGAACGTTAAGGGCAAATACTTAAGGCCTTTAGCTCCTATTGAATTATCTGGTGGGAAGAAAGGAACCCCCTTGTTCAATCTGCTTTTCCAACAGTATTTTTAGTTGTTAATTCTTGGATAGAGGGTTTTTAAATAATGTTTTTATTCCCAAAGTTAAAATACAAAATCCAAAAACAAAAAGAGAGGGGGGGAAAAGATTAAAAACAGAACAAAACCAGAAAAATGTGCATGCAAACAAGATAACGAAGATGCACATAGATTGTTTAAATACTGATAAATATATTACAACATATAGAATATACTTCCCATCTTGCAAAATAGGCCTACAATTTACGAACTTCTAGATTTCTATTTACTGAATGACTATATGGCATTAGCAAATATTACAAATATGAAAATCTATTATGCTTAAACCAATTCGACCCACCATCAGTCTACTGTAAAAAAAACAACCAGTTAACAAGTAATCCCAGCAATGAGATAAATTTGAACAGAGATTTGATACATTAAAAAAGAAAATGAAACTTCACATTTCTTTAGGGTTTCTAGAAGAATATCTTACTGTTGTTTAGGATTTGTATAAAACAAAATTGTAGCTATAAAGCAGCACAGACATCTGGTAGAAGCCAGGTTGACATCACACAAGCAATGCAAATGATGTCATTGTGCATTGCATACAATTTGTGTCGGTTGCATGATGACATGATAACACATATGACATCACTTGCCTCTTCCTGTTGGACACCCGCATAAAGGTGGCTGTTGTGGTTCCTTCAGACAAAAAGAACTGGAGGTTATAAAGTGACTCTGATATAATAGTGTCTCAGGACTGAGATCTTCTTGTAATTCCCCCATCCTGGACTATGATCCTGACAGAGGCACATGGTGTCTTGTGGTTTTCACCATAAGAACTCAGAAAGAACATGTTGAACAGGAGATGAACAGGAGTGGCCTTCCGAAGACTAATGATCTACTTAAGGGTAGATCGTATCTCCTGGCTAGTTAGAAGTAGCTCAAAACACCACCAGAGCTATCAAACGAAAGTCAGGAATTTCAAATATTTAAAGCTTTTGTTGAAAACATTCAATTTCTGGAACAACTGCTGCTGGAGTATGATTTTATGTTTTGATGCCACATAATATACAGGTAGTCCTTGACTTACAGTATAACCATTCATTTAGCAACCGTTTGAAGCTACAACGGCACTGGAAAAAAAGTGACTTGCAACTGGTCCTCACGCTTGTAATCACTGCAGCATCCCCAGAGTCACGTGATCAACATTTGGATATTTGGCAACCAATGTGGATTTATGACGATTGCAGCATCCTGGGATCACATGATCCCCATTTGCGACCTTCCCAGCCAGCTTCTGACACGCAAAGTCATTGGTATGTGTGTGTGTGTGGGGGGGGGGGGAAGCTTGATTTGCTTGATGGACACATGATTCACTTAATATCTGCGGTGATTTGCTTAACAACCATGGCAAAAAAGCTTGTAAAATGGGGAGCAAATCACTTAAGATCCACCTTGCATAGCTGCAGAAACTCTGGTCCCAATTGTGACGGCAACCTGTGCAAAGTGGAATGGCGATATTGGAAAAGAGACTCAAGAGATTAGGAGAGAAAAAGTAGGGCTTTTTATTTTTCCTTCGGGAGGCCAAGTCTACAGGTTTGGCCAGCTGTCACTGAGGCCGAAGTGTTAATAAAAGAAACACTGCCGAGCACCGGTTCCCAGTCTCGGGCAGCGACTGCAGTCAATGCAAACCTTCTAATTTTGTCCCACTGCTCTGCTGTCTGTAAAACTCATCAGTGAACGGCCAAGCATTTCAGCAGTTCAAGAAGAGGTGATAAAAATAGAGTGCAGAGGAGAGCAAGATTTTTAAAATTCAGTTGACCTGCAAGCATTTAGCCCCCTCAGAGAGAGAAGAGAAGGGAAGGGAAGGGAAGGGAAGGGAAGGGAAGGGAGGAGAGGAGAGGAGAGGAGAGGAGAGGAGAGGAGAAGAGAAGAGAAGAGAAGAGAAGAGAAGAGAAGAGAAGAGAAGAGAAGAGAAGAGAAGAGAAGAGAAGAGAAGAGAAGAGAAGGGAAGGGAAGGGAAGGGAAGGGAAGGGAAGGGAGGAGGGGAGGGGAGGGGAGGGGAGGGGAGGAGAGGAGAGGAGAGGAGAGGAGAGGAGAGGAGAAGAGAAGAGAAGAGAAGAGAAGAGAAGAGAAGAGAAGAGAAGAGAAGAGAAGAGAAGAGAAGAGAAGAGAAGAGAAGAGAAGAGAAGAGAATTTGGTCTTCACTTGTGCAGCTCCTGCAATTTTTTTTCCTGCCACATCCCCACAATATTGTTTTCACCCTTCTCTCCCGCCCAGAGGGAGACTGCCTTAAGTCTGAGGTGTCTGCAGAATCCGATGCTTTTGTCAAAATGACCAAAGCAGCACTGTGGCTTCTGAAGTTTCTGTGGTAATGATGTGATGCTGTTTTGTTTTGTTTTTTGGCTTCCCCTTGAGTCATCCTGAGGTGTAGATCTGTCAAATTATAATTTTAGATAATAATTTTAGAAAGTGAGATTTACTGACCTCACTGCAAAGTTTTTTTGGGGTGTGTGTGTAGGGGTCATAAATTACTTGGTTGTCCACACTTGAATGAGAAATGAATTTTCTGCTAGAGGCTAGGGAAAATAAAGTTGTAATTCTTTTCCCCCATCCAAGTTCCCAGATGCCTTGACATCTATCCACTCACCCCAGATTAAGAACTCCTGCTATAAAACAAGAAGACAGAAAGCCAGCTTATTTGACCAGGGTTCCATGTTCCAATTTATCTGAGAACTCAAGCGATAAACAGGTTTATTATTCCAGACTGACATAGAGACTTGTAAATATTGGTGATCAGCAAGTGCCTGGGGGGAACCACTTAATTTTAGAACTGTGACTCAGAGGGTTTTGATGCCAGCAAGACTGGTGTTAATCAGATTGGCATCCCCGGGGACCATTCCAGTGTCATGTAAGAAAGCAACTGGAGAGTAAGTTAGGAGGACAGCTGGCTATGCTCATTTGTCCTCACTCTTCTGGGGATCCAACAACACCTTTCATCTCCCATGAAAGCTGCAATTGCTATTGACCTCAGGACCGGGATTCCCCAGTGACTCGACCCAAGTCATGAAAAGATGATTCCGTAGGGTAGGGTAGAAGATGAGAAGGTGACCTTACCTACCTCCAGGGTTCCATCTAGGCCAAAGGTAAAGGAACCTGGATTTCCTCAAACTCTTGAAACTACCTGGATTATTATTTTTTTGGCCATTGGCCACACTCATTAAGGTAGAAGAAAGATAATGTGCAAATCATCTTTCCAACTCTGGGGTCCTATCCAGTGTTACCTATGCTTGTCCATTTTAATCTGGCCGTTCTATCCATTTTCTGGGCTTCCCCAGTATATTAAATTCATAACTAATTGCATTAATCCAACCAGATTTAGCATTCTGTGTAAAAGCAGGTGCTGTTTTTGTGGATTGGCCCGATTCAATAGTGTGTGAACCCAGCCAGTGTAACTTATAAATTCGTGGAACATTTGGTGGCAATATTGTCTACCCTTGCATGTAAAATACACTATATTTCCCCTTCTGCAATTTTCAGCTATAAAATGTCTTAGCAGATCAAGCAGTTCTAAAGATTTCTTTTTAACAGCTTCTTGTAAAGAATTTGGGGGCGACCTCTAAAGAATTTCTATTCCAAGGAAAGAGTATTTCCAATGAGTTGTTGAAGATACAACTCCATGGCTAAGGCTGCTATTCTTTGTAGATAACTATTTGGAAGCAAGCTATGTTGAACACAAGCTGACATAGTGAGGAACTTGCTTAATAAAGAACCCAGGAATAGAAACTCACGATGGTGCAGATCACATTGCTCTTCTGCTGATAATTATTTCAAAGACCAGTAACTATTTGTTTCAAATTTCCAGGAACCAGGTAGCAATCATTCAGTTCATCTTATCATTTCTCAAGCAATTCAGTTTTTGTGATCTTTGTGAGAAATCTGCAAGAGGAGAGAGATGCTGTTCAACTTTTTTAGTGTATGCTGAGAAGTTCTTCTACACAATTTGGGCAATTCTCATTTAATTGGTTCAAAGAGAATTTACTCTAGAAATGTTTTTCAAAGGAGAAGACTACTGAGAAATAATAATGAGTGAAATTCAGTTGAACATTCTACATCAGCATTTCTCAACCTTGGCAACTTTAATGTATAGACTTCCAATCCCAGAATTCCCAAGCCAACAAAAAAAAACACCCCACTTTAAAAATGTGGTGTTATGCTATCATACTATCTTTTTTTTATTGAAAAGTTTTACAATACATTTTATCTTTAACAATCCCTCCCCCCTCCCTCCGCCCACCCCTCCCTATCCCTCCCTATCCCTCCCCCCCTTCCCCCCTCCCCCCCCCGACTTCCCACAGCTGAATACAAGGTATAAAAACAAAAAACAATCATAAACAACCATATGCTAACAACAATAAACTATTAAGTCTATCGCACTCTAGCTCATGTGAAATGACTACAAACAATACTAATATCATATATATATATATAAAACTTATACAAATGCTAAATGAAACTTTTTGGTCCCATATTTGTTCTGGATATAATCAATCCACTTTTTCCACTCCATAATATAACGTTGTTGCGGATGGTCTTTCAAATAGGCCGAAATCTTTGCCATTTCCGCCAGGTCAGAAACTTTTAGAGTCCATTCTTCTATAGTCGGCAGTTATGCTATCATACTATCAATGGTTTACTGCAGAAAGCTCAAATGTAGATTATCTCTGACTGGAAGCTGGCCAAATATCCATCTGAAGTTACCTAACAAGGGAGAGTTTAACTAATCTAAAGGTAATTAATTCAGTTTTCAAATTAATGTTGCCAGTGAGAAGCAGTTGAAACCTACCTCAAAGGAATTTTTTGTCTGCATGCTCATAATCACTAGCTGATTTTTTCCCACTCCCCTCCAGATGCCTGTGCAATACTTATGGAAGACACAATTTCACACATGTGGACAGTTGGGGATGACTGCTCAGGATAATTTTTCTCAAAAAAGGAAGGAAGGAAGGAAGGAAGGAAGGAAGGAAGGAAGGAAGGAAGGAAGGAAGGAAGGAAGGAAGGACCTCACAATTAATAGAGGTATTGGTATACAGGAAGAACAATTTTCAAAAAAGCTGGGCAACCATTGATCAAATAGGCCTGAGAGAATCTCAGCTGTTGCTTGGGAGGAGTGTTGATCTAACTCTCACAGTTCTGGCTGGGAAAAGTGAGGAGATCTGTATCATTGCTTGCCTTCCTTCTGGGTAATGCTATATACCAACCCCCTTTGCTTACTGTGACAGAGGTCAAGGTTCTGGTAATAGATTGATCCCAAACACTGAAATAATCACCTGTCCATGATTTATGCTATCTGCCCTTATTGATTTAACATGGTTATTTCACACTCATTTTGCAGAAGTAAATTTTGTTGTTGTTAGCTGCGAAGTCGTGTCCGACCCATCACGACCCCATGGACAACGTTCCTCCAGGCCTTCCTGTCCTCCACCATGTTTTAGAATCCATTTAAGCTCACGCCTACTGCTTCAGTGACTCCATCCAGCCACCTCATACTCTGTCGTCCCCTTCTTCTCTTGCCCTCTTGCCAGTTTTCCAGGACAAACACATGCATATGCTAAACTATGGATCATAGTTCCAGGTCACAGTGATTGGATTCACACAATACCTCAAACCATAATATGATTATATGGTTATTTTAATTTGGGCTTCCTGTTTTGGGAAAATGCAATTACTATGATTTGTGAGCCAGAGTTTATGGCTTAGCTTTTGTGTGAAGCCAACTTTAATCAGCCATGATTAAGTGAACCACAAATTCACAAGAAGTGCAAATCTTCTTTGTACAACCCACAGGTTTCACTGTAGCAGATTGCAGCCTTACCTTACCCAACAATCTAATGCAATGTTTCCTAAACTTGGCAACGTTAAGATGTGTGGACTTCAACTCCTAGAATTCCTTAGCCAGCCATTCTGCGAGTTGAATTCTGGGAGAATGCTTAGGAATTCTGGGACTTGAAATCCACAGTTGCCAAGGTTGAGAAATACTGATCTAATGTATATATATACTGTGAATTTTCTCCACAGAACTCATTCTCTGGTAGTGTGTTAATGAGTATAACAGGATAGAGTTCATTAATGATATGAATGTTTAGGAAGAACATTTTTTAAAGAACATAATGTTTTCTAATCCACAGATCACAAACAACTGGCAAAAGAACACAGTTATCCAACTAGCAGGGCTCTGACATTTATAATATTGATACAGTATATACGCAAAACAAGATATAGTGGTCAGCTAATGGAAGAAACAATGACACTTTAATACCTTCAATCTTTTTGGAATAACTGCACATTGTACCAGGAAACTTGGCTGTGTTCTTAGTTGCCTTGGGATGAGGGAAGTTTCTGTTTCCTAATTACATAGAAGTCCTCCGTGTGAGAAAATGTACTATTGTATTAAAACCACAAGGCCGTATGTAAGATCTCCAAGTTCCGCATAAGCTACAACACATTAGATACTCTTAGCCTTCCACGACTGCTGATGACAGCAATGTGCGTGGCTCGGCTATAGCAAAATGCTTCCCCATACTTAAATACATTTAAAATTGCAGGCTGATCATATTTAATCAACCCTGCAGGCTGACCATCAGACTTAAATCAGTCAAGATACAATGGTGTGAACAAATGCCATTTACAAATGCCATTTACCAAAGTAAACAGATTGCCCTAGAAATGGACTAAAATGTCTCTTTTGGACATAGCACAGCTGCTGTTTTTCCTGTCTGAGGGGGAAGGTTGGTGTACTGCAAGAAGTAACCAAACGAACTGAGTTTATCATTAATAAATTTGGGCTGAGTGCAAAGCATATTTATGGATAGAGAGAAGACCAAGTTAAATAAACCAGATCACATGAAACTAATATGGATTGCTCATACCAAATAGCAAGAGATTTGCAATTATTTTCAAAATTGCCAAAGCAATTTTTTGTTTTCTTATTGATTGGTTGGTTGAAGCTGCATATATTTGCAGAAACTAAATAGTCCTCTGAGAAGGAGGAGGGAAATATTCTTTTACTTCTGGTTAGAGAGACAAATTCGGTAGCCTTATGGTCACAAACAGGTTTTCCATTTCTGAAAAGTGCTACCCTGCACCACACTTCATTTTGAAGCCGTACTCCCAAAATTGGTAAATTTGATTCCATCTTGTTTACCGTACATTTAATTACCAAGCGTCTCCAGCCACATCTTTGATATTCATTTTTGCTGACATCAGATTAGGTTTTAGGTGTCGAGGAAGGGTACCTTCCTACTGCTAAGCTTGTAAGCCGCCCTGAGTCTTCGGAGAAGGGCGGGATATAAATGGAATTAAAATAAATAAAATAAATACCTGTGGACCTCGGAGATGAGGCTGCAAATTTCTGCTCTAAAGCAGAAAAAAAAGCTAAAAAAAGCTAAAAAAATCTGAAGAAAGTAGAACTGAAGTCAGTGTTGAATCAACATTTAGTATGAAGTAGATTGACTATATCCAGACCACCATCTTGCCTCTGCTGTTGAGATATACTGCAATACAGTATACAAATAGTCCTCAACTTACAATCAGGGCTTTTTTTCTCATAGAACGCTCAGAATGGAGTTCCGGCACCTTTTTTGGATGGAACTTTGTAGGGTAGGCAAGGCGGGTTGTGTGACGTGTGAGTTCCGGCACCTTTTTCTTTTACAAAAAAAGCACTGCTTACAATCATTCATTTAGCGACCATTCAAAGTTACAAGGGCACTGAAAAAAGTGGTTTACAACTGGTCCTTGCATTTAGGACCATCACAGCATCTCAATGATCACATGATCAAAATTCAGGAGCTTGGGAACCAGCATGTTGCAGTGTCCCCGGGTTGTATGATCACCGTTTGCAATCTTCCCAGCCGACTTCCCAGCCTAGTCAATGGGGGAAGTCGGATTCATTTAATGAGTGCAACGATTTGCTTAACAACTGTGGCAAAAAGGTCGTAAAATCAGTTGCAACCCACTGAACTTGGGTTGGCTTAGCAGTGAAAATTCTAATTCCAGTTGGGGTCATAAGTTGAGGTCATCTGTAAATTGGAGTAAGCTGCCCAGAGTTACCTTGAGGTAAGATGGGCGGCCTATAAATTTTATAAATAAATAAATCCAGATCTCTATGCCAAAATTGAGTAAGCATATTTCAAGCAGTTCTGTGCCCGTTTCTGTTTCGTTTTTGAATGCTGTTTGAGGGGTCATTCTGTTCCTGGAAAACAATGCAGCAGTCAAGAGAATGCTAAGTTTTTCAAAGGGGGGGGGATATCTTGGGACTAGGGAGGGGAACAACTGAACGCTTTCACTCATTAGTGCCAGGACAAGGAAGGAAAGTTGAAATGGGTTAACCTGGAAGAAACAGCACTACCAATAGCACTTAGACTTATATACCGCTTCATTGTGCTTTACAGTCCTCTCTAAAGGGTTTACAGAGTCAGCTTAATTGCCCCCAACAATCTGGGTCCTCATTTTACCAACTCGGAAGGATGGAAGGCTGAGTCAACCTTGAGCCGGTGAGGATCAAACTCCTGGCAGTGAGCCGAATTAGCCTGCAATACTGTATTCTAACCACTGTGCCACCATGGCGCAGAAAGCATGATTAGCTGGAAAACGTTGTGTTGTGATAGTTTATTGCAAGTCCTCATGTTAAGATTAATATGGGGACATTAACCTTGTAACTGATACCCCCTTATTGATACTCAGTATTACAGAAGGACAGAAAGAAGTCTGTAAAAACAGAAAATGCTCATTAGTATGGGTGAGCTGGCACAGTAGATTCAATCCGGCAACTCCCAGATGTTTCATCTCTCCCAGTTGGGATTTTCCCAAACAGATCGAACCAGCTACTCCATATGGATTTACAATGCAGCTTTGGCTCATTCTTCCTGTTTACTAACAAGTTTTGTCTTCTAGAAACATCATACCATAGCCTGGAATTGCTTTTCCTTAGCCAGCCGTCGTTGTCTGTCACTGTGGACTCATCTGTGACCTCCCAGAGAGAACGCTTAAAACCCAGCAGTCAGGACTGGCTCTTGACCCATCCAGAGGTCCATTATGCCCCTTTGTATCAAGAGCTCCATAACTGCTGAGTTTCCACCATTTTTTCAACTAGCTGTCTCCTCTTGAAACAGATTTTTGCTGTTTATCTATTTCTCCACTCTTGTTGCATCTACAGATTCTTTTCCAGCAGCCCTATTCAAGACTACCCACACCTTTTGAGGAAAGGGTAGTCGAGAAAACGTTTCTGCAGGCTGTGACATGTTTATGAGGGTTTTTTTCCAGATAAAATTGTTCACGTTCATGCCGACTTAGAGTCTTGCTCAGAGAGTTGATCTTCTGAGGAGATCTGAGATTCTATTTTGCTCGTAAATAAAAAAAAAGGAGATGAGATTCTCTCTGGGTTGGACTCATGTCCCATCGGCTAGATGGAATGTACATTATATGCAGTGGTGGGATTCAAATATGTGAACAACTGGTTCTCTGTGCGAATGCTGCTTCCAGACGTCTGGGCCTGGGCAACAAAAAATCAGCTACTCGTTCTGTTGAAATGGTGCAAACCAGCTGAATCCCATCACTGAGTATATGCTAGGATTTGGGAGATGCTTCATGACTCTTTTAGAGAAGGAAAGAAACCATCTTTTTTCCAGGAGACAGTGATATCTCTGCTTCAGAAGATACTATCTTCCAAGCTAAAGATTTTTGGATTGTTTCTGCCCAGTCTTCCTTTCTGGGAGTTTGGAGAAGGTAATTGTACATAGAATCCTGAGGTAATAGGTTTTCCAAATCCCTTCCTGTCCAAATTCAAAACTGTGTGTGAGATGGAATCAGTCATTATGTTGGATGTCAGGACTTCCAAGGAGGCCCACAATAATCCTTTCAGCTTTCGTGGTGGCTTTCAATATCATCAATCATTGTAATTTTCTTCTAAGTTGAGAATCAGAAGTACTCCATTACAATGGTTTCACTACTTTACTGAGTAGGTGATTCTAGTCAGGGACACTGTTATCCAATTTGGGGTGCTACAGGGCTTAGGGCCTCCCCCTTGCTATTCAATATCTGTGTGAACCTACTGGAAGGGGTTATGCGTTGGTTTGGGATGACATATAATCAGAACAGTGATGATACTCAGCTGTACATCACCACCCCAGTCCAGCCCGGAGATGCTATGGAGGTTACGACCTGGTCTCTGGAGGCCATGTGGTATTGAATGGATCACAACAGGCTTAAATTAAATCCCAGCAAGATTCAGCTGTTGTTTGTAGATGATAGATCTGGCTTAGTTCCTGTTCCAAGGTTGGCTCAGGACTGAGTTGTATTTCTCTGAAGGAGCAGATCTGTAATTGGGATCCTTCTAGATTCACAGCTCCTGCTCAAGATGGTGTGGCCTGAATGGGTTGGGGATATGCTGTGGCTGATGCCCCAGTTTGCAGGTATCCTTGTCTAGTTTTTTATTACAGCAGCCAGCGATTATGACATGTATAGCCTACTGTTCCCATGCAGATGTCTTTAAAAATGACTGGGAAATTCAGTTGGTTCAAAATGCAGTGACCAGGCTTCCAATGAAAAAGAGGAGATTTAGCAGCATTGTGTCTGCTGTGGTTAATTAATTTTGACTTACAAAGTTCCACATGGCTCAGCCCGCATGTAGCCCCCAGCAGGCAGTCATTCTGTAGATGGTTGCTGAAGATTCCCAGCCTATGTGAGATGAAGCAAGATGGGGGATTGGTAGGCCCCCACTCTTTGGAACGTCCTGACCCTGAGATTCAGGAAACCCCCACCCTGGTTGCCTACTAATAAGATAGGTTGTCTTAGTTTTTTAAGCCCACTTATTTTATTAATAAGATTACTATTGTTATGTTGTCCCAACTAGCTTCTGGTATAGATGGTACAGCTGAGTTACCTTTATAGATTTTCATTTTGCCATGATGGGTTACAGACATTTTAATTGGGGTTTGATATTGCATTGGGGTTAGTTTTATTTTGTTCTATTAGTGTAATCTCCCAGACTGGGCAATGTAGAGGTAGTCCTCAACTTTTGACTACCACTTAGTGACTGTTCGGAGTTCTGACCGACCTCTCTGGAGTACATAGGACCCAGATCTGAAGTTCCAATGGACGAGCCCCATTTATGGCTATTTGCAGTGTCCCGTGGTCGTATGACTGTGTTTTACAACATTTTTGCTGAAAACCATTCATTTTGGTTTTCATCAAAACCAACCCATAGCAAATAATTGGTTCACTTAATAACTGCTGTACACTTAATGACTGCTGCAAAAAGTGGTCATAAAATTGGACCAGTCACATGGGTGACCCACTTTACAGCAATCATGACCTATGACTGTAATCAGCAGTATACCTTTTGGTCTTAATTAATTTCTATCCTGAGCTTCCCCTTGGACCAGTTGTTGTTGTTGTTGTTAGTTGCGAAGTTGTGTCCGACCCATCGCGACCCTATGGACAATGTTCCTCCAGGCCTTCCTGTCCTCTACCATCTTCTAGACAATGGTTATTATTTGATGGTAGGAGCTGCCTCCTATTTTATCTTCTCAACAATCTGGTGAAGGAGATTGGATTAATCCAGGGGTCTTCAAACTTGGCAACTTTAAGACTTGTGGACTTCAACTCCCAGAATTCCTCAGCCAGCCAGCTGGCTGAAGTCCACAAGTCTTAAAGTTGCCAAGTTTGAAGACCCCTGGATTAAGAGATACTTGACCCGATGAATCTGGGAGGAGAACCATCATTTGTGCCTCATTTTCTTCTTACTTCATCCGTCTGTAATTTTTTTCATATTTTTTATCAGTTGAAGTCAATAAGCAGATCAATGAAAGTGTGATTAAAATATTGAAACAGCTCTTAAGTGTTATTTTGTAACAAATTAGTTTAACTGCCTTGAATGAGAATTATCAATGTATTCAATACTTTCAAATCCTGTACTTTTCTTAGATTTGCTTTGTGTAGAGCCAGGATTATCAAAGACCTTATAACCTATAGTCACTTGGGCAGCTGTTATGATCAAGTTGGGACTAGAAGTTGATCCTTTATGATCCAGTCTAACATCTGAGCCACAAACACTCTTCTGTTCCTCATACACAAACTCCAAAATGTTGTTTTTATTCTAGGTAATCATGTAATTTCTCAGAGAGCCCTTTGAGGTTCATTTCCCATGAAGAGTTGAGCAACTTACATCTGAACAGTGCCAACTTAGCCAGACATTCAGTCTGGTGATACAGTTCAAAAACCCCCAATTCAATGTTCTCAAGAAGGGAGTGTCTTAAAAGCCAAGCATATTATTTGGGAATATTTCATTCTAAAAGGTAATGTTTAAGATGAAGGTCTGAGAGTATGTATATGTAATACAAGCTGCACACAATTATAACATTTAAATAATGCAAGGAATAGCACCTCCGATCTTTAGACACCAAACATAACTCTGGGAAATACCAATTTGAACATTTATATCAGGGGTCTTCAAACTTGGACCTTTTATGACTTGTAGATTTCAACTCCCAGAATTCCTCAGCCAGGCATGCTGGCTGAGGAATTCTGGGAGTTGAAGTCCACAAGTCATAAAAGGGCCAGGTTTGAAGACCCTTAATTTATATTTTTCTAAGCAAGTCAAATCCCCTGCCACAACAACTCTTTGGTTGGCCATTCTAAGTCTCCTTGGAGTTATTTCCCCCTTGAAATTTCTCTTAGATGCTCCATGGTCAGGTAAGCCTTGAGAACTCTCTCAAGGTGCTTAGGTGCTCAATGGGCATATCTCTTACTCTATGAAGTACCGATAGACGTGCTGCTTTTGTGTCACAGTACTACAAAACAACTATGAGGTCTTGCAAAAATGTATTTATTTTTATACTGTCTGAATTGTACAATTCTACAATCATTGCATGATATGCAAGATTAAAAACAAGGAGCAACACTTTGCTGTCTCTTTCAAACCAGCCAGGAAACTCACTAGGGCAGGACCTATATTAGATTACTGCTCCCACCTCTATGGTTTGATTTGATAGGTGCTGGAGTCTAGGATTTCTTTCTCAGAGCCTGGCCCTTTAAAAGCTGCACAATGAAAGACAGAAATCAACAACCTTTGCTACTTGGAAAAGCTTAACCAGTTGACTACCACCTGTTATGCAAGCTGGTAAGAGCACTCAAACTATAAAAAGACAGTTGGCCAGGGGTATCAAATGACTACCCAGAAGGATTTGAATATTCTTAATGAAAGGGACTGAAAAAGCCCAGCACTTCATATGAATATGGCTTCATTTACAGCCAATGTTTTCTCTAAAAAAGGTTGAAAGTCCATGCAGGATAGGAAATCTTCCTTAATGTTCACAAATATGTTGTGGAGACATCACTGATTGACATAAAGTCTCCTAACAAATTTTGTAGTCTCCCAGGATTTCTCAACCCTGGCAACTTTAAGAGGTGAGCACTTCAACTCCCAGAATTCCTCAGCTAGCTAGCTTGCTGGCTGAGGAATTTTGGGAGATGAAGTCCACACCTCTTAAAGTGGCTAACATGGAAAAAGCTTGCATTATCTTGCAATTCCCTTGATTTTGACAGACATCTCTATAAAACAGGCAGATTTAAAAGGGGGCATTTTGAAAGCCTCTTTCTCTCTACCTCAGCAAGTCTGTACCACCAGAATCCTGCTCCATTAAAGAATTTTATTTTAATTCTTGGACAATTTTCCTGTCTCCCAGACCTTCCTTTCTCCTGTAAAACTCGCCTAAGACTGAACTGGCCTGACTGTAGCTACTGAATGTACAGTATTTCCACCATGATTCAAAAAAAAATATCAAATTATGGGCAATATCTAAAATAGATTTCTCCCGAGTTTAAAATAAATTCCTTCAACTATTCCAAACTAGTAAATTTCCACCCACTTTGCAGGTTTTCCTACCTATTGCAGGCTTTGGTCTCCTGCCAAACATGGTATAACATGGTATATACAAACATGGTATAATAAGGTCTCATGCCTGAACAGGGGGTTGGACTAGAAGATCTCCAAGGTCCCTTCCAAGTCTGTTATTTTGTTATTCTCTGAAATATAGCCCCAGGCTATAATTGATAATAATGCATGGTTGAACTTTATTATTGTGAAAAGCATAGAATACTCCATCTTTTTTGTTTGTTACTTGCATGATTTTCTATAGTTCAACCTTAATTACTCTTACCCAACTTTACTCTAAATTTGAAAAACTGCAGTTTTTCTTCATAGGGGAGTTTCTCTATTTTATGGCCCCCTTTTGTATCTTTTCCTGCAGGGTGGCAAAAGTCTCCCTTTCCATCTTTTTCTCGTTTTGCAAAACTCATAGTGGACCTCACAAATAAGCAGAGCTCTTCTGTCATCTTACATCCTTCCAGCCAAATAAAGATGTTGGTAGCACATTCATTTCCATGCCATGTAGAAATGGATCAGGGGATTTCATAGGACTGAAGTGTTGGTACCAAATATTGAACCAAAAGATTCCTCTGCCTTTTTTCTATTGTGGCAGACAAAAACTTAAATTCCTTCTGAAGCTCTAAGGCGCCCTCTTTTGACAGATATTCTGAAACAACCTAATCTTAATGACAACTGTATTATAGATAGCTGGGGAGACTGTTTTGATACACACACACACAGACACACAAACACACACACACACACACTTTTTCCTGAGTGTGTGAAAAGTTTGGCCACTAGGCAGTATTATGCTGACAACATACCAGAATAAAACCGATTAACTGTATTTCTAGCATTCTGGTAAGTGCTGCATCTTTGGACAAACAAATTGTAAACCAGAAGATACTAGCAGGTGTATTATATGTATTCACCTAAGTCTTCAGAGGTTCAAATAATTTGGTATAAAACCCCCAGCTACAACAAGGTTTTTAATTTGAAAAAGGGGGCAAAGCAAGAGAGCAAGGGGATGTAATAAATGCAACATAATTCCAATGGAGTACAGACAATCTAAGTAGAATAGTTGAATTTTATGGCAAGAGTTAAGAATGTAGGTTACAAATTTTATATATAGGGGACGCGGTGGCTCAGTGGGTTAGGACGCTGAGCTTGTCAATCAGAAGGTCGGCAGTTTGGCGGGTCGAATCCCGAGTGCTGCGTAGCAGAGTCAGCGCCTGTTACTCGTCCCAGCTTCTGCCCACCTAGCAGTTCGAAAGCATGTAAAAATGCAAGTAGAAAAATAGGGACCACTACGGTGGGAAGGTAACAGCGTTCCGTGCGCCTTTGGTGTCTAGTCATGCTGGCCACATGATCACGGAGACGTCGTCGGACAAGCGCTGGCTCTTCAGCTTTGAAACGGAGATGAGCACCGGCCCCTAGAGTCGGAAACGACTAGCACGCATGTGCGGGGGAACCTTTACCTTTAATATATTTACAAACACACTTAAATGTAATTTATGGCAGAGATGATAGATGCAGATTCCTGCTCTCTCTTCTGTCCTCTCTTAATAGCAAGGTTCAAGGTGCTGGTTCTTACTTATAAAGCCCTACATGGCTTAGGTCTGGGATATATGCAGGACCATCTGCTGCCAGGAACGACTTCCAATCGCCCTGTGCGCTCACACAGAGAGGGTCTCCTCAGGTTGCCGTCGGCCAGACAATGTCGGCTGGGGACCCTCAGGGGGAGGGCCTTCTCTGTCGGGGCGCCTGCCCTTTGGAATCAGCTCCCCTGAGAACTTTGGATGGCCCCAGATCTCCGGTCCTTTTGTCGTGACCTAAAGACATACCTTTTCCAACTGGCTGACCTGGACTGACGTTGGGGGTTTTAAATTATGTTTTTAATTTTTACTGGTTTTTACTGGAGCTTTCTAAAATTTAATTTCTTTTAATATTTGTATTTATTGTTTTTATTGTTGTTTTTATTGTTGTTAGCCACCCTGAGTCCTTCGGGAGATAGGGCGGCATATAAGTCCCATAATTAAATTAAATTAAATTAAATCTCCCAGTTTTTAATGAAATTAGAGAGGCTGAGCACTACTTTCCTGGACAAAACAGCAGCCACAAGATAACATCAGCATCTCTTTATTCAGCAAGGTTTTGAAAATATGTGAACCTTTGAACGGCGAAAATACACTGGTCAAACTTGAACTCTGAGGGCCACTTTTCCTGTCCCTTATTTTACTTCTGAAGTTGCATCATAAAAATAAATTTTGCCTGAAATTCAATATCTCAGTATTTAGTAGTTCTATTACAATTTGAATATTCCATGCACTGAGACTAAATGTTCCTGGTCTAAATGCTAGAATTCTCAGAATTTTGCAGCCAGTCATGCAAATCTTGAGAAGTTTTAGAAACTGAAGGAAAAAAGATATAACAGTTGCACCCTCCAGTTCTACAGCTGGAGTCAACTTTCTCAACCTACTAGCATCCATCTGTGTGGCTACAATGCTCATTATCTTCACAATATATTTGCTCCTGAGGAATTCTATAATGCATATTTCAGCATGTTTGCACAGAACCCTGAACTCAGATGAGGCATCTGACGTGTCACCCTCTAAACTTCCAAGGCTACCTCCCTAAGCCCATGCTGTCTAACATCAAAAACTCTAACATGGGCAGATCCAGATTAATCTACATAAATATCTAAATATAATTATATTTATCAATAAATATTAATATATCTGTTTTTGTAATATATACTGTTAATATCATTTTTATATTTTTACATCTTTGGTTTTACACATTTGTTATGTGATGTCCAGAATTGCCTCGGGTAGATAGGCAACTATATAAATTTGATAGATAAATCCATAAATTTGATTATTAAATAAATGCAGATTTCTCAGCCCTCTACAGGCTTGTTAAAACATTGCAGGACAGAGCTGTGGGGAAAATATAGCTGAGAAAATTCTGCACAAAAGGGGGCATAAAAGAAAAAAACAAATCAGATACTCTGAGAAAAAAGTACAGTCCTACATTTGAGTGGGCACTCCCTATAGTTCACATCATACGGTAGATGTGGTGCATTCTCTCCAAAGCATTACACCTGTCTACATTCCACATAGATAAGGTCTCTTCTCAACCAGTTATGAAAAATGAGAAGCAGTGTCCCTTTAAGGGAAAGTACAAATAGCTGTATTTTCCAGCAACAGAAGACAAATGTGGGAAAAATCTCACCATCAGATTTCAACCTTCACATCCCTGCAGCATACAAAGAAGAAGCATCTCCATGGTCTGGCATAGTGAAAATGCCACCTATCAGCCCCACGGTAAGAAAATAATAACCAACTGATGATGATGATAACTTTATTGTCACTTTGAATGTACACCAATTGGCATACATCAAAATGACAAAAACCGGATTTTCTCCCTTGTCTTTTTTAAGCTAAACCAGTTAAACCATTAAGCATCAAACGTGCACCAATGCTAAATTAGAGGAAGGAAAACAAAAATGAGAGATGCAAACAGATCCAGCAGGAAGATCTCCAGGTGATGGTAGCCACGGTAGGCTTTGGGCAGGGGAAAAACCAGTCAAGGAGGGGGCAGCGCGGGCTGGGGAGAGGGCTGCAAAATGAGGTGAAAAGCCTAACAGATGCCACCAAACACGGCCCCTCAGCTCCCGGGACAGAGAGGTTGCTTGCGCGAAGGACAGCAGCTGGAACAAGCTGTCATCATGACCCAAACCTCCCCGGAAAATCCGTCCGGGATCGCCCTCGAGATGCCAGGCGCAGCCGACTCCGAGAGACCTCCTGCTCCGTTCCAATATAGCAGAACTGGAAGAAGCGTTGGAGGTCTTCTAGTCCAGCCCCCTGCTCAAGCAGGAGAACCTATATACCACAGGTCTGCAACCCGCGCATGTGGCTCTTTCAGCTGTCTCCTGCGGCTCCCAGTCCTCTGCCATGTGCAGTCCAAAAAAAAAAAGTGGGACTAAAAAAGTTCAACCAATCAATTCAAATATGCAGGGTAGGTGCATATCTCGCCTTGGCTCCACTCTTCAGTCAAACCCTGTTCTGCGCATGCGCGCATGTATGCGCATGCACACATAATTTTTGCGGCTCCCAGTTTTTCCTTTTGTGAGGGAACCGGTTCCGAGTGGCTCTTTCACTGTTTCAGGTTGCTGACCCCTGCTATATACCATCTCAGAGAGGTGATTGTCTGGCCTCTTCTTAAAAACCTCCAGGGATGGAGCGCCCACGATTTCTGGAGGCAAGCTGTTCCACTGGTTAACTGTCCTCACTGTCAGGAAGTTTCTCCTTAATTCCAGGTTGCTTCTCTCCTTTTGATTAGTTTCCAACCATTGTTTCTTCTCCTGCCTTCTGGTGCATTGGAGAATAACGTGACCCCCCCCCTCTTCTTTGTGGCAACCCCTCAAATACTGGAATACTGGTGGGAGAACTGCACCGCAGCAGAGGTCCGAAGGCGCCCGCCGAATTTGGGTGCCACAAGGCAAGCAACGCAATGCAACACTCCGGGCACGCAAGCACCCGAATAGGACAAGAGCCACGCAACAGCCACTCTGCAGGGTCCCGGGCAAGCGCGCCAGGTTAATACAGCGCACGCGACGAGAGAGAGAGAGAGAGACAGCGAGCGAGCGATGGGCAGCCAATGAGAAGGGGCGCGCGCTCGTCCCCCGCGCTCCCCTCCCCAACCCGTGCAATGGAGGCCAAAGACCCGCCTCTCCTGCAACCAATCAGAGAAGCGGACCGAGCAAGCGCCGAGGCCGACTTCCCGGAGCGCGGCACCGCCCCTCGGGGTGCGCGCGGCGGGCCCAGAAGGGGGTGTGTCAGGGAACCCGGGAGAAGTAAAGGGGGGGGGGAAGGGAGCCCGATAATGGCGGCTAGGAGGAGAGAGCTCGGCGGCGGCTCTGAGGTAAAACATAAACATTGAAAGCGACGCTTGGCCGCGTTCGGGAGGCCGGGGCGCGCCAGGGCGGCGCGGACGCCTTTTGACAGGCCCGGCGAGCGTGGCGAGCAGCTGGTGCGCGGCCCTGGCCTGGGCCCGGGGAGGCTGCAGCGAGCGGCCCGGCCCTCGGGCGCCCGTGTCGCCGGCCTTGGTGCTGCGGGCGAGGCTGCCGCTACCACGGCCGCCTGCTTTCCCGCGCCCGGCGGGTGGCTGCGGGAGGCCGTCCGTGTCCCAATACGGAAGCGCCCGCCGCGGCTGTCAAAGCCCGGCCCGTTCACACCTAGCTTGACGCCGGGCTGTCGAGTCCGGTGCGGCGGTGGAGAATGAGGCCGGCCGGGGACGCTCTTCGCGGCTGCAGCCGCTCAAGCGCTTGGGAGCCACCCTCGGTGGTGGCGGCGGCGGCGACCGAGGGCGAGCCCGGGGCCAGAGGTGGACGGTGGGTAAACTGCCGGGTTCGGGTCTTTAAAGGTGGTGTTGCCTTGTCCTGTGCCTGAAGGGTTTCCCCCGCCTGGCCTCGGCTGAGATGTCGAGCCCCAGATGGGGTGTTTTCGGCTGCTTTCCAGTGGGCACCGGCCCCGTTGCCCGCTCGTTCCGCTTGGCGGGGCAGGAGCGTTTGGTGCATCTTTGGGAGCCCCCTTTGACGAGGCCCACAGTGTAGATTAGACCAGCGTTTCCCAACCTTAGGAACTTGAAGATGCGTGGACTTCAACTCCCAGAATTCCCCAGCCAGCTATAGCTGGCTGGGGAATTCTGGGAGTTGAAGTCCACGCATCTTCAAGTTCCTAAGGTTGGGAAACGCTGGATTAGACCGAGCCGAGCTACAGTGGTGCCTATCCCTGAATAAACGCGCCTGGGTTGTAAAGGGCTGCGCTGACATCCCGCTCCAGGTTGTGAAAGAGGAAATTGGGTTCCTCTGGGGTTAATTTCATATCCCTGTTGACAATTCTCCTCCTGAACTGAGTAGAAGAATTTGGACCTTTTCCACCCAGGTGCTTCTTTTGCTTCATAGGAGTATGATATTTGTTTGTTTGTTTGTTTAATTAGTTTTATATACCGGCCTATTCCCGAAGGACTGGGGCAGTTTACAGGGCAAAGTTAAAAGACAAAATATGCTTGACTTGGCATAAGGAGAGCCTGCCAGAGAGTTCAACTGAGCAGTGGGATCAAGCCAGTTTTGTTTGGGGTGGGGGTGTTTGAATAATTTTGCCTCTAAAAAGATATTTCCATAACAACTATAAGCCTGCATTGTTATCTTTAGAATGTGGTGGGTAAAATTCTAGCCAACTCTACTAGAATGTTCAGAACTGAGCAAAGGTATGAGCAAGAAAGATGATATTTTGTCCATTAAATAAATATATGCAGAAAATATGTTTTGCTGCTGCACAGATTGACCCAGTATATTTATTTTTTAAAATCCCATTTATATCCCGCCCTTCTCCGAAGACTCAGGGCGGCTTACAATTTAAGCACAAACCAATGTGCTTAGCAATATTTACGCTTTTATTTTAAAAATGGGTTTATGAAGATAAGTGAAAGTTAAATGGGGAAGGGAATGAGTAGAAGCAGAGCCATAGATAAAAATTGTCATGATGTATTTCTGTAACTTTCAATGGCTATGAAAAGCTATTGAATAGCTATGAATTACCCAACACAGCTCTCTGCTCAAATATGCTATGTGTATAATACATTCTCCTTTTTTTCTGCCATTGGAGGATATTTAGCAGCATTCCTTGTTTCATTTGATTATGGTGATCTCAGCATTGTTTTTCTACTGCTGTAAGAAAAAGATAGCTAAAACATATCTTCCCCTATACTGAGCTTATTATTCAATCTTATCCATTTCATAGAAAAAAATAAGGTGCCCATTTCTGGATTGTTAAAGTATATATGCCTTTGTTTTATACTTTCATGCATCTTTATATGACTTCCTTAATGTTGCTGAGTATTTTGTTTGTAATATTTTTACATATTATCAAATGTTAAAGACTTAACAGAGGTATATTCATATCAGCATTATTTACTGTCCTGTTGGGGGGTACCAGTAGCAAAGTGGGGTACCAGTAATGAGGTTTTGTTTGTTATTCATACTGCATTTTAGGATGTAAAGGGTTTAGAATGTAAATGGTAGAAACATATAAAATTAGCCATAAATAGCATTTATTACATTTTTCAACTATGGTAACTGGATCAGTAAAACTCCTATTTAAAATCATCCAGACATGTTTTCTACAATGAGATAGTTCTTAGCACCAGAATTGTTTTCTCCTGTTCTCTGAAATGATAGATTATACTTGCAGCCAGGTGAGTTATGTTAGGCCTTGACAGGTTCATAAAGCTGCAAAAAGATTTTCAAGTAACGTTATACCAAACTGCTTAAGACTTTCATTCTAACGGCTAGCAGTTGAATAGATACATTATATTATATGACTGAATTCATGCGTGATGTTAAATAATAGTTTCTTGACTAAAGTAATTGCTTCAAATGTGCAAAATGTTAAGCAATAAATCATGCATTATTTTGTCAGGTACAGTGACTGCATTAACAAAAACTCCATTTTTCTCTTTAAGATGCATGAAAACAAAAATCAGGTATATTTTTGTTTTTATTTCCATAGACACCTTGACCTTGAAGATGGTGAGTAGCCAGCCAAAATACGATATAATAAGAGAGGTTGGTCGTGGCAGCTATGGTGTGGTATATGAAGCAGTTGTAAGAAAAACCTCTGCACGTGTTGCGGTGAAGAAAATTCGGTGTCATGCTCCAGAGAACGTAGAATTAGCCTTGCGTGAGTTCTGGGCACTTAGTAGTATTAAAAGCCAACACCCAAATGTAATCCACTTGGAAGAATGCATATTGCAAAAAGACGGCATGGTTCAGAAGATGTCCCATGGTTCCAGTTCTTCACTTTATTTACAGGTAAATAAAGATTAATTGTCCTCCCCATCCAGTATGCTACAGAATTATGAAAGTCTATGAAAACAAATTAGTTTTATTTTTATGCCAGATTTATTTTTAAGCACATTGTCAAAAGATCTGCTCAGCAATATATATTTCATTAACGGAATATAGAAATACACTTGGGACATTTAAAATTAACTTTGAAAATTAAAAGCTAAAGCTTTTTGTTTTGTAGCTGTGCTGTTTTATTGTTTTTTTCAGGTTTGTCTGGTCACAGTTATATAAATAAAGAGTTGTGCTCAGTGGTCCATTAAGTAAGTTTTATTACCAAGAGTTAAATTAACATTTGGCATTTATGCTCATAATGGTAATCTGTGATATCTACCTATAGTTTGTAGTATGTGTCATTTAACATATTATGCTAATTCATGTTGAACAAGCTACCAGCCCATTATGTGATTTTTCTGTCAAGCGCAAAAGACCAGGTCCACACATGATGATTCAGTTAAATTGATTTATTGATAAACAGCCTATGCATAGGAATCTTAACTAAATCATTTGTATCTTCTTTGAATTAGATAAGTGTCCATGGCGTTCAAAGGGGGGACTTAGTTCACTTGTGGCTATGTAGAAATTCTAAGCTGGTCCTCCTTTTAACTCCACCCTCAGGTTCTGCCATTCCTTCTCCTACATCTTGTTTGTTTTGGCTTAGCATATATTGAACACGAACAATTATGGTTTATTAAGCTATAAAGGTTTGGTTTACACAACAGCTATAAACCATCACGTATAATCCGTAAGGATAAATTCCTATTAAGCCCAAACCAAACTAATAACATTTTGGATTAGCGTAATATCTAAACACAGTTTTAGCTGACAAATCAGAAATGAAAGTGTAGTTTGGATTAGCTTTATAAACCACATATAGGCATTTGCAGGAGAGAATGAAATGATGTAATTCATATAATTTTTATAGTGCATCCTGACATAAATGATGCAAGAGAATCCCTTACACTAAAGAACAGAAAATGTTGAGCAAATGGAGAATGATATTAAGTGAACGTAGTTCCAAACCGTGATTTACTTTTATGTTTAGAAGCCAGCATTTTCCTAGATTCGGAGGCCCTTGGATAGTCATTCATTCTCTGATACCTCACGGTTTGATTAATGTGCTGTACATTGGGATTTGAATCATGTATGTTCAATATATACCTGAAATATCTTTCTGTTGTAGCTTGTAGAGACCTCCTTGAAAGGTGAAATTGCCTTTGATCCCAGAAGTGCCTATTATCTTTGGTTTGTGATGGATTTTTGTGATGGAGGTGATATGAATGAATACCTCCTATCCCGAAAGCCCAGCCGTAAGACCAACACTAGTTTTATGCTTCAGCTCAGCAGCGCCCTGGCTTTTCTGCACAAAAATCAGATCATTCACCGTGACCTCAAGCCTGATAACATCTTGATCTCTCAAAGCAGGATGGATGCTAGTGACTTGGAACCTACTTTGAAAGTAGCTGACTTTGGCCTAAGCAAGGTTTGTTCAGCATCAGGACAAAATCCTGAAGAGCCTGTGAATGTAAATAAATGTTTTCTGTCTACAGCTTGTGGCACAGACTTCTACATGGCTCCTGAAGTTTGGGAAGGTCACTACACGGCCAAAGCAGACATTTTTGCATTGGGGATTATAATCTGGGCAATGTTAGAAAGAATCACTTTCATAGACACAGAGACAAAGAAAGAACTCTTGGGCAGTTACGTGAAGCAAGGGACTGAGATTGTACCTGTTGGAGAGGCATTGCTGGAAAATCCAAAAATGGAACTACTCATACCTGTTAAGAAAAAGAAAATGAACGCTGGCATGAAACAGCTGATTAAGGAAATGCTTGCTGCTAACCCACAAGACCGGCCAGATGCTTTTGAACTAGAACTCCGGTTAGTCAAAATTGCGTTTAAAGACAGCAGTTGGGACACGTGACTTGTGAAATACTTTGCCTTTTTGGCAGGAATGTGTATAACAATGGTGCAGCATTTTAAAGAAGCAAAAACCAGACTTAACTCACTTTTTAAGCGTCAGGGTTCCATATGTTTTCCCCATTGCATTTCTCTTTTATTTTTGTAAGCTAAGCAAAAGGTTGTTCTTGTTTCAGTATCCAAATATGTATATTCCCAAACTACATCTGTAACAAGCATTCCAACTTGTCAGGAAAATTAACAAGTTATGCAATGGTTTTCTAGAAATACTTTATGGAATATTTCAAACATTCCAATTTCTTACTGTAGAATCTTGAATGTCCTTGAAGGAGAAGACTTGCGTGCTGGTAATGCAAATCATCAGTCAACTTTGTAGAGTAAATGTGTATATATTTATGTCATAATGGGTGATGTAACCCCTTCCGATATGGAAAAGATATGTCCCAAATTTATAGAATTCATAGAATTGAATGATTGTGACACATTCTTTGATACCCCAGTTTCTGTGTCCATTCCTTTTTCTTCCCCATAAAACAGTGTGATGAGACAAAATGAGGTCTACAATATGATGCACAAGGAACCTCTGATTCAAGCACTGTAGGGAAAAATTTAGTTTTGAAGATTGCATTTGTTTGGAAGGTTGCGTTAAATATGCTGATGGCTCATTCCAGTTGAGGTGCCAACACTTTGTCATGATAACATTTAGCTATATTTTTCAAGGATAACCAAATGATTATTTGGTAGACCCACAGTTACTGATCACACCTATATTTTGTATTTGATCTTCAGTCTTATTTTAATTCAGGATTTTTTTTAAACTAGCTTTGGGGTTTGTTTTTTAAAAAAGGAAGATTTTTCTGAAAATCGTCAAGTATGGTTCCCTCAAGATTTAGTTTGTTGTCTGGCAGAGATCCATTACTTCTGTTCCCCATACAGTTTGGGTGAAAATTATAGAAAGTTGGCCACTGTTTTCCTAACATATGTACAGACAGCAGCATATATAAGTAGTCCAACCAGAAGCCTAAATGTTCATTCTGCTACCATTGTGCCATACTGACGGTCCATTACTACTGTTGCCACTATACTGGATCATAACTGGAGTCTGTACTGCTAAATCTTTCCCTGTTTTTGTTTTCCCCTGAAGCACTCAGCAGCCTGCTTCTCTTCCAAGTTACTGACTTGCAGGTTGCAGCATTTTGTTCATACATACAATCGAAAAGAATTGCAAACCTGGTACAGTAAACAAATGAAAACTCAATTTATGAGTAAATTGAGAGGAAATAGTGTAGTATATGTCTTCATTTTGTTGAGAACTTTTTATTGTACAGGTTGAAACTCCTGGTGCAGTCAGCTACAGCACAGAAACCAGAAAGTGAACTGCCCTATGTTTTCTTACAAGAAGCACTGTAGAAATTATGTTTTAAAATCCTTGTTTGATATGCCTAGAATCTGAAAAGTAGATAAGAAAAGGTATTTGTTTACTCCTTAGCTGCTATGTCCACATTAAACAAGGGGACATATTTCTAAAACTTGAAAAATACATGTTTTTTTGCTCAGTGTAGTTATCAGTCGTGTAGTATAATCCTTTGCTTGCTAATAGGAAGGAAGTTCACAGAGTTTCGTGAGGTAAGTGTGCATAGGATTGTTAGTTTAATAAGTATGCATAGGATTGTTACTTTAATAGTTGATACAATTTTGGAAAAAATCAAATTAAAAATCTTTGCTAAAATAACATTTAAAGAAATGTCACATTTACACAGATATATTTTAAGAGAATTTCAATGGGGTAGCATATGTCTGGCTTGCAGTGCTAAATTGTTTTAGCTGAGGATCCAGGTAATGTCCATCCTTTAACTGAGAGGATAAGAAAAGGGCTTGACTTACATACTTTTAGAATATCAATGTTTCAAAGTAAACAAACATCTACATTCTTTAAAGCACCATTTGTGCCTTTAGAGACAAGTTTGCATTGCATATAGGATGACTCTTCTGTGGTTATCCTGTGCTTAATGACATTGTATCTCCCATCAGCTGAACAATTACATAATATTTGTGTTAAGCAGAAAGAATATGAGTGTAGGATCTTGACAGTCCTTGTGTATTAGAAAAACCAGGAACTCTCAACCATTTATGTCCTAACTAGTCTGATTACTACATACAGTTTCTTGGCACTTAACAAGTCTTTCAGATTTTGGATATACTATTTGGTGTACCTTTTAGTGCTGTACAGAATCTACAAATAGAGCAAATTATAATATTGCCCAGTAACACAGTTAATTTTAAAAGTGCACTTGTTTTTTACTTTTAAAAGTTGGGGAAACTTCCCTGGTCACTTCTATTTATGGTGCTTAGTATGTTGGCATTGAATGTCAACTTGATTGTTCCATTTATTACCTACTGAATAATTATCCCTTAAAATATCTGTGTGATTTTTGTTGTTGCTTGTGTTTGGTTTGATTTCCTGTAAATCTTTGAAACCAATTGTAGCAGTTACAGAACAATCCACCAGCATAACATAAAAGAAAAAAATAACTCATCAGCACTTCAAAAGAGAGGGGAGTTTCAAAGCTTTCTCTTATAAATTGTAAATTTTATTTTGTGAAAAATTTATTAAGGGGGAAATTATTGTGTAATTTATTGAGTTCATGATTTTTTTTAAAAAAAATAAAAGTCTGAATTGGCCCATGAATTGTAATATATATATATATTGTTCTTATTAGCTAAGTGAATTATCTTTTGTCCACTTCTGCAGGACAGAATTTTACTGTGTGGTGAAGACAGATGGACAGACATGTTTTTTTGAGCACGGACTTGAGTTTGAGCGAATGTTGACATCTCTTTCATTACCATATCTAGAAGCAGTTTTGAAAAATGGCAACTGGTTCACATGGCCTATTTTAGGAGTTAAAAACAATAGATGGACAATTTTGTCAATTGAGGTACAGCATATCTGGATATTATCTACAAGCTTGGCTTCACCCTTAAATCTCAAAACATTCTGTTTTTGTTAGGATTACTGTTCTGCTTCTTAAATACCTGTTCTTCAAAGTAATGTCCTAATTCAAGCACCAACAGGCACAAAGTTTAATCTGATTGTCTGTTCAGGTTCAGCTAAAGCAACATAGATTCTCTGATAGTAGTTCTATTGGACATGCTTGGCTATAAAACTTTGATGAATAATTTTGTTCACTGTTCATTTCTGTGAAAGAAGTACACAGCCTAATGTACACACCCTGATTTGCAACACAGTTCCCAGAAATCAAGTTGTGTCTATGACTTAGGAGTATATTTTGGCTGATAAAATGAGCACTCCCTACTTGGAAAATAGATCTGGCCGTACTCATTTATTCTTTAGCAATTTTATATTAAAATTATTCTAATGTACCCTATACAAGGCTCTCCTGGAAAATGTTTCAAATCTTTTGATAGTACAAAACGTGGTGGTTCCATTTGTTTGTGCTGGATCTCATTTCCTTAAATTATTTGTTTGTTTGTTTAGAAAAATTTATTTGCTGCCCATCTCGTATCGAATGACTCTGGGCATAATGTTTTTAATGTTTTAAAGCACAAACCATTAAAAAAGGAAAGATATTAAAATTGACAGTCATGGCACACATCAGATACCGGTAAAACCATTCATAATTACAAACCATTAAAACCAGACGGGAAAGGCAGGAGCTGGATTCACGGAGTGGGCAGGTGGGATTAGGTTTTAATTAATCAACCACTTCCAGTATGAAGCTCCCCCGTCAGATCCCCAAGCCACCCAGCAGAGCCGGGTCAGGAGTGTGGGAGCCAGTCTCACCTCAGGGATTAAGATGTTCCAGAGAGCCACTTAATCATAATTGAAAACTGCTCTGACTGCCGATGCAGCTCCATGTGAAAGTCAATATGCGGATTTTAGTTCTGGAAGGCAGAATGCAGAATGGAATATCTCCTCTGCTAAGGCTTATTTGCGGTCACAGTTCAGCTATTTTAAGAAGGCCTTGGGAAAGAATACCTGGGTACTAATGATGCAATGTTGTTCCTACTTAACTAGGAGTAAATCCCACAGTATAAAATGTAATAAGAGTTGCTTCTGGGCAGATCTATAGAAAATAGTCCTGCAGGGGAAAAAATAGGTTTACTGTTCCAAATAGTATTTTAAAATGCTATTTGGTGTAAATGGATATAGTTATAGCTGTATCATGAAGTGTATAGTGCATGCATTTTGCTGATTTAATCTTGTTCCGGTCTCAGTTATGGTTCCCAAGGAGAAAACAATATTCCAGCTCCAAGTGCAAATACTCTTGGCTGGGGATCATCTGAATAGAGTTGGCACAACTCACTTTAGAAACTTGGGAGAATTTATAAAGAAGTAAATTCCTCCCATAAAACTGAAAACTAGCTCCTTGCAGATCAGGTTTCAAGAATTTATGCTTCTGCTGCCTCAACCTACTTGCCCCTGCCCTAACTTTTGTGTGCTTATCTACACCTATAGATAAGGAGATGCAGCTTTGGTGGCAATGTGTAGAAATTCACAGTCACTTTCGATTTGTTTGTTTTCTGAGAATGTTTCAAATGGTGCTCTTCCCCATGAATCAGCCAATGAGGGATTCTGTTTGAAACTGCAGCGTAATGATAGACCGTTGCCTGGTGCGGTTAGCTAGATAAATTTTTCATAGAGGAAGCTAAACAACATCTGAGGTTTCTGTCCTTTGAACAATTTTCGTATGAAAAGTCACACTGTTCAGTTCAAAATCCTGTTGAAGATACCTGCCCAATTTGTCTTTGTTAAACGCATATTAGGTTTGTATTTTGAATGTTATAAAAAGTGTAAGTTTTCTTTTTTAAAAAAAATGCATATGCTAGTAGAGCACCTAGCCAACTCTGTCTGACTACAAAAAAACCCTAAGCAAGATGTGGTTAGTATTGGGGATAAACCAGAAAATTTCAGTTTAGTATTTAAGATTACCAAAAAATACTAGGGTTGAAGACTATAGACTAGATAGTACTGTAAGAAAAATATTTTGGAAGAAGACAAAGGCCAAACATTTCCATAATGTTACTAAGAAAACTACAAGGAGTTTTCTGGATGAGTTTAATCTATTGTAAATAGTTTCCCTAACCTGGATGGTTCATTTTAATCATAGCTTATTAATCCACAATGTTCTAAGCCATAAGCCATGTTTATAATCACAGTGACTGGGTTCAAATCCAAACAAATAACGTTATAACTTAAGATGATATGTAGACAGCTTTGTGCAATCCTCTGTTGAAATCTGTTGTGTCCATAATCAAATCTAGGGTCTATTTCCTGGAGATCTTTATACATAGCTTGCTTTCCCATGCCTACCTTATAATGCTACCTGTGAGCCAGTATTTTGACAGGCCATATTGTCATTCCTTTTAAAAACACAAAAACACTTTCTCCACCAAGATAACTGCAACTGAGAAATATTGATGTTCCCCAGAATTCTTCAGGCTGGACAACATATAAAATTAATAGACTGGTAACCAAACCAAATCAATTATTTTCTAGACATGATAAAAATGTGAGGTTTTTGCTTTTCAAGATGGCATGTTAGGCAGGTTGGGTTAATGCAAAAACTGGAGGAGGAGGAGGAGGAGGATCATTCAAAAGTAAAGTTTTCATAATTTATGGGTTGAGCAATTCTGGCCAGAAATACACACGATAGGAAAATAGCAACTGGGAATTGTTGCAGTACCGTTTATACCCCCTAGGTGGTACATTTCCCTAGAATTTGTTTCAAATTTTATTGTTCTTGGCTTGATGATCTCCAACTGCATTCAATCTCACCTGAAGGACAGATGTGATCAGTTAATAATAAGTGAATAATCAAAACAAGCGCCATATCCCAGAATGCTCAGAGGCACCTATTCTTAAATCTGACATTCATGTCATTCCCGTACAAGTCTTGCTGGGGAATCTTAACTTTCAGAAAAAACAATGCACTACATATTTGGCAAGCAGGAAACCTATTTCCTAATCCTGTTCAGGCTCACTTCCTGAGAAAGGCTGAGTAAATGACTGGAGGGAAGCTATTTCCCACAGAAGTGATTAATTCCCTTTTCCAGAATCATCTGACCCCTTTGTCAAAAATAATAGTAATGGGAAGCGGTTTATATCGTTTCAGTAATGGCTGGCTGGATTTATAGCACCTATGAAGATAGACCAGAATTTCTATTGCTAAGCAAGGAAGTTGTTAAGCGAATAGTGCCTGATTTTAGGACATTTTTTGCCACAGTTCTTAAGTGAATCACTGCAGTTGTTAAATGAATCATGGAACCCAACTTCCCCATTGACATAACTTGTTGGAAGATGGCTGGGAAGGTCACAGATGGCAGTCATGTGACCTTGGAATGCTGCAACCATCATAAATACATGCCAGATGCCAAATGCCTGAATTTTGATCACGGGATCGTGGGCATGCTGCAATGGTTGTAAGTACAAGGACCTATTGTAAATCCCTTTGCCATTGTAACTTTGAACAATCCCTAAATGAATGGTTGTAAATCAATGGGACTGTAAAGACTATGATGATGGCTGAATCTCTTTCCAATCCCCTTGCCTTTAACTCAGAGCTATACTCAAGACACAATTAAACAACATAATTTGCTGCTGTCCAATACAATGAGATGACCAAGGGGGTCTTCAAACTTGGCAACTTTAAGACTTGTGGACTTCAACTCCCAGAATTCCTCAGCCAGGCTGACGAATTCTGGGAGTTGAAGTCCACAAGTCTTAAAGTTGCCAAGTTTGAAGGCCCCTGGTTTAGATGTTTTTTTAAGTATTAAGCCCATTGATATAAGACTAGGTGGCAATATTATTTCTCCTGAATCACAAGTAACATGCCTTAAATAACAGCTGCTTCAGATCATGGGTGGAATGGGATTATTGCATTGACCTGTTGAGGTTCGCCCTCTTTAACTGACTGGACATTGTATGCCAGAGAATATTGGAATAGGCCAACTGTGCTTTTAGTCTATTCAAATTATGTTTTGTATAAGCAGCATCTCTGACCAGACTTTATTTCTGAAAATTTTCTTATCTTCATATTGGAGATAGGCTCATTTCTCTTCGGTTGCTATATAATAATGCATGGTGGGAATGAGCTGTAAGAGGGGAAACGGATGATACCCTGGCTTAGCTTTACTGTCTAATTTGGAAAGCATATCAAACGGGGGGAAAAATTCAACAGCGTTAGTTCACAATATCCCTTGCTTACGGGTATGGTGGTTGTTAGCTGTGAAGTCGTGTCCAACCCATTGCGACCCTATGGACAACGTTTCTCCAGGCCTTCCTGTCCTCTACCATCTTCTGGAGTCCATTTAAGCTCACGCCTACTGCTTCAGTGACTCCATCCAGCCACCTCATTCTCTGTCATCCCCTTCTTCTCTTGCCCTCAATCTTTCCCAGCATTAGGCTCTTCTCCAGTGAGTCCTTCCTTCTCATTAGGTGGCCAAAGTATTTGAGTTTTAGCTTCAGGATCTGGCCTTCTAAAGAGCAGTCAGGGTTGATCTCATCTAGGACTGACCAGTTTCATCGCCTTGCAGTCCAAGGGACTCGCAGGAGTCTTCTCCAGCACCAGAGTTCAAAGGCTTCAATTCTTTGGCATTCAGCCTTTCTTATGGTCCAGCTTTCACTGCCATACATTGCAACTGGGAAGACCATAGCCTTGACTATACGCACTTTTGTTGACAGGGTGATGTCTCTGCTTTTTAGTGTGCTGTCTAGATTAGCCACGGCTTTCCTCCCCAGGAGCAAGTGTCTTTAAATTTCTTGGCTGCAGTCCCCCTCTGCAGTGATCTTGGAGCCCAGGAAAATAAAATCTGTCACTACCTGCATTTCTTCCCCATCTATTTGCCAGGAATTGAGAGGGCCGGATGCCATGATCTTGGTTTTCTTAATGTTAAGTTGAAATTTAACATTAAGATGGGCATGGTACTTGGCAACAATTCTAAGAGAAATACTACATATCCTGCCATTTGTCTCCAAAACTGCCCTGGGATAAAATTTCCTTTGTTGTTATTATAAAATAAATTTGGTACTCGGCTTTCCAGTGTCGACACATTATCAGAGACTGAACATTCCACATTGGACTTTCTAGATTGAGGCTTTCTCTGTGTTATGACCTCTTGAATGCATCATACAATTCAGGGGGGAAAGCAGTTTGGTGACTAAACACAGTGTCCCAAAATGATAAACTTCTTTTAAAAAAGGAAAAACAAGTTTCCACTGTTTAAAATTCCACAGGTCACCGTGCAAGTTATTCTTTGATTCCAGGAATCGACAACTCAGAATCATCACAAGAGTATGAAAAATAAATGAAATAATATTATGAGGCAGATATACAAGTGTGTGACACAGGTAGTCTTCAACTTACGACCACAGTTAAGTGAGTTGCACCCCATTTTACACCTTTCCCCCACAGTCATTAAGTGAATCATGCGGTCATTAAGCAAATCTGGCTTCCCCCAACTGATTTTGCTTGTTAGAAGCCAGCTGGGAAGTTTACAAAAGGTGATCACATGACCCCAGGACAGTGCAAGTGTCATAAATATATGCCAGTTGCCCAGTGCCCAAATTTTAATCATGTGACCATGGGGATGCTGCAACAGTTGTAGGTATGAAAACCAGTCATAAGACACTTTTTTCAGGGCCGTTGTAAGTTCGAACTAAATGAATGGTTGTAAATCAAGGACTGCCTGCGGATACATAGGTAGCTAAGACAACTGTTTTAATTCAGCTTCTAAATTCTTTATAGATAAGGCAGGAAAATATGACGACAATTTACAGAATCCAAAAACTTAAACTGTTGTCTGAAAAGATTTAGAAGGGACCAAGTCTTAAAGTTTGGAGACTCCTGCTCTAGAAGCAAAGTTTACCAACCTTGGTAACATTAAGACATATGGATTTCAACTCCCAGAATTCCTCAGTATGACTGGTTGGGGAATTCTGGGAGGTGAAGTTCACACATCTTAAAGTGGCCAAGGATGAGAAACTTTGCTTTTCTAGAGACTTGGACTTATACTTCAACCCATTCCTTAAATCCCTTTCTATGGCATTCACAATACTGCAAATTGTTACTCTGTTCTGCCTCTGTTAATCTTTGCTCTTCCCAAAATAACATGAAAAATGACTGGGAACTGAGACGATTCACATCAAAAGAGTTCTCAGAAACAAGATATTTAAAATTCTTGTTTACGCTTCTCTGGCTGGCCACTTCAGCACTGTGTCCTCACTTCCAGACTTAGTTTTGCTTGCTTGCTGTGGAAAAGCTCATTTCCCTTTCACTGCTTTTCTTCCTGAACTGTAGTTTCACAGCTTTTGCACTGGAGAGCGGGCACCTTGAAGGAAAATGGAAGTGAAGTTCTCAGAGGTGCCTAGATGGAGATCACCCTCCATTTTTAACCCTGCAACAGCCACCTGGTGAGATAGGCTGACCGAAAGAGCGATGGCCCCAAAGGAAATTCTGCATCTTATAATAATAATAATAATAAAGTTGGAAGGGACCTTGGAGGTCATCTAGTCCAACCCCCTGCTCAGGCAGGAAACCTTATACCATTTCAGACAAGTGGCTGGCCAGTCTCTTCTTAAAAACTTCCAGTGTTGGAGCATTCACAGCTTCTGGAGGCAGGTTGTTCCAATGGTTAATTGTTCTAACTGTCAGGAAGTTTCTCCTTAGTTCTAGGTTGCTTCTCTCCTTGACTAGTTTCCATCCGTTGCTTCTTGTCCTGCTTTATAATGTACTTCAACCCAGATTTCTCCTGTCCTTACTAACATCTTTCTTAATGGCTGAACTACTTACTCTCTGAGGGAGATGCAGGGTCTCCAAATTTGATGAATAAATTTCATATTTATAAAACCTGCATGACAATCCTATAAATCATGCTGGAAGAGAGTCTGTTTTGTGACTGCTGTGTGTTGTTGTCTAACTATTTCTCTCTGTTCTGGGCCTCCCTCTTTATGATCCCCCCCCAAGTATGTTATTTTCCAAGTGGTTGCTGCTGTCTGCTCCCCCTGCGGAACCGGTGTTGTTGCATATGGGTGGGAAAGCAAGGGAAAACCTCCTTTCCATTTTTCTTAAAAAAGAAACAGCATTCTGTGCAACAGAAGATTAGCCACAAAAATAACCCCTGGCTTTTCTCTAAGTTTCTCTTGTGGCTTCCTGCAATTTAAATCTCCTCAGGAAAGAGTGTGACCCAAACTTCCTCTTGGCTGTGTAGGCAGCGAGAATAAGGATGTTCCAGTTTTTAACTCTGTTAGTGCCAAACAAAGATTACCACTGAACGTATGCATGAGATCAACTGGATGCTGGTCCATTAAAATCCTTGACTTTCTCTAACCTGATGCTTTCCATTTGGGCTGGATTCCTCTTCTTGGTAGGATAGATGTAAATGCAGACTTCTCTAGAAATGGTCAGTTCGGAGAAGGTTGTGTGTTGTGCCATCCCATAATATATGCTTGTTTTTAAGATGTCACAAGAATTTGTTGGTTTTGTTGCAATCAAGGGCACTTCCTCATAGGATCTTTCTGTCAGTTCTGAGTCAGCTCAAGCATGTCTAATCTTACCTCATTGACCGTCTGGTCTGGTAGCAAAGTCAGTTTAGGACCTGGTTCAGCTGCAGCATGTTTAAAGTAGCAGCCAATTTGGTTTTTCAGCTTGAACTATTGCATTTCTGTAGAGCAGGGGTCCTTAACCTTGGCAACTTTAAGACTCGCTGAGGAATTCTGAGAATTGAAGTCCACAAGTCTTAAAAGTTGCCAAGGTTGAGGACCCCTGCTGTAGAGATTGTGAACACTGTTCTCCTGGTGGTGGGAACAGTTGCCTCAACCTACCATCTGGCTCCTTTCACTTCTCCCTGATAGAAATTCAGTTGTCCTCTTTAAATGCAAGGAAGGAATGGTCCCTTGGCAGCTTTGCATCATCCCCTCATAGCGATTGATTGTTACTTGAGTAAATCATCAAGCAGACACACAACACGAATTAAAACTATAGTATATGGGGCAGGGTATTGTCTGAATGTTATTCTTTGCACTTTCATATTGACCAGCTGGACAAAATTAACCAATAATATTCCCCACCTATCAAGGTAAGTAGACCTTGTCTATGGAGATTCTTAGTCATCGGGGTCATGGTTGTCCCAAAGGTGCTTTTCAAAAGGCAGTTGGATTTTCCTGGGTTTTTCCTTGAAAATGTTTTGCTTCTCATTCTTGGATCTTGATATCAAACTACTTTTGAGGGGTATGGAAGTGCCTTGAAATGGTGGGTTGATCTCCTTAGAAATCAAAGACATTAAGTAAATTCATGGGTTTCATGAACAGGTCTTCAAATCAAAGTAGATAAGTCTTCTGTTGTTGTAGCCCCAGTTTTGCATTTTCTAAACTGAGCAGAGCTTAAACTAGATAATCTGCAGCAATCCATTCATTCCATGATCCTGTTATTGCAGGAAAGTTCCATAAATAGAAATTTTAAAATGTGGAGTAGTTTGTTGTACTCCATTTTGGTGTAGTGGTTAAGGCCCCAGGCTACAGATCATGAATTCTAGTTGCCTTAGGCACAAAGCTAGCTGGATGTCCTTGGGCCAGTCATTCTCTCAGCCCTTGGAAGAAGGCAATGGCAAATCACTTCATGCAGTTATCTTACCAAAAAACCCCACAGGGACTAGTCCACACAGTGGTCAAGAGTCAACAATGAGTAGTGTTATGTATTGATAGTTTGTAAAAAAAATGTTCTTTGTATTGTTCTTCCTTTTTGTGTTTTGATTTCTCCCCCCCCCATGTTTATGTTTTTTTAGACATGTTAAAATAAAATAAAACCAGTGGTCTATTTTTTCCTCGTCCAAACTCCCAGTGGTTAGATCCCTTAGCATTAAGACTATTTTGTTACTGAAACTTTGCCCCAATATTTTTTTTCCCAGTACCAGTTTTGAAGGCTAAAATTCTGTACCCTCACGAACATCTAAGCTACATCATGCTCAAATTGAACCATATTATTTTGGCCTTTGAGACAGGAAAGAAAATAAAATACTACTTAGGCAGTGCCTTCTCCTTTCCTGGCAGTAAAACTAGGAGAATATCAAATGGAATAATTAACAAAGCTGCTCCTTCTCTGTGATTCTCAAAATCAGTTGCCCAAGATGGAGTTATTGGCTTTCTTGTTAAAGATAGTGACCCATAATACCAAGTCCATAGTGGTCAAGACTGGGCTGTAACCTGATTTTAGTTCAATTCTAGATGAAGTTTTAAAAAAGTTTTTAAAAATGCCAGTTTTCAGCATGAGAAGCTGGAACTTCCTGAAGCCTGGATTGTGTTGTTTTCTCATTGATGGGAGTTTCCCACACTCAACCCCCATAATCTCCATCAACAAATTGGGCTATTTTGGGGGTAATTCTTGACTTATAACCATTTGTTTAGCGACTGTTCAAAGTTACAAAGGCACTGAAAAAAGTGACTTAGACTTTTAAGAAGTCCTTCTCACTTAGAAGCATTGCAGCATCCTCATGGTCATGTGATCAAAATTTGGGCAATTGGCAACCAGCATGTATTTATGATGGCTGCAGAATGGGGGTGGTGGTGTTATGTTATCACCATTTGCGGCCTTCCCAGCTGACTTATGACAAGCAAAGCCAACGGGAGAAGCTGGATTTACTTAATGACCGTATGATTAACTTAACAACTGCAGTGATTCATTTATTGCTAAGCACATTGATTTGTGCTTTAGATTGTAAGCCGCCCTGAGTCTTTGGAGAAGGGCGGGATATAAATGGGATTTAAAAAAAAAACCAACGGTGGCCAAAAAAGGATGGTAAAAACAGGCGTGGCTTGCTTAAAAACCACCTTGCTTCACAAGGACTGCCTGCATTGTCTTCTGAACACAGGGAGCTTTGTAGGGAGTGTGTGTGTGTGAGGGGGGGAATAGTACCATGTGTTACTCTTCTGAAACAGAACTAGTTAGGAAACAAACTCCAGGAGAATGACTGGAACTCTTCCTTATTGAGATTCAGAATCTTGAAATCCTGATTGTGTTTCCCCCTCCCTGCTTCTTGCATCCCAGGGAGATAAGATGGAGTTTCTTTTTCATGCTTCTTTCATTGTCCATGTTTTTATTTATTGATCTGATTTGATTTGTATAGCCACCCACATCACACTGGTGACTCTGGACGACACATAGAATTAAAAAAATCATGCCAACCCCCCACCCCCATGAGATACAGATGTCAATAAAAAATATAATCCTATTAAAATCAAACTGAAACCAGATTAAAACCATAAAACATAATAAATAGGCAAATACAAGTCACACATCGATCAATATAACCTCACAGGGTTATTGTGGGGAAAATAGGGAGAGAAGAGTGTTACACATAGGCTCAACACCTTATTTATGAAAATAAGAAAGGAAATAAACAGGTAAGTTGGTAAGTTAGTAAGTAAACTTCCTCATGGCATAGCTTCTCCAAATTCATCTCTTTGGCTGGTTGCATCATGATAATTTGTCAGCCTGCCCCATAGTGATTCCATGGATAACCCACTATAGATAACCATATGGACAGGAGTGGGGTGCTGGGTCAAGTTCATTTAATGGGTTCTGTTATTGGTTGACTGGAGAGAGTCCTTGGGGAGCCTGGGGGGGGGGCGGGTTAGTCACAACCAGAACCAGCATGGGGTGATGTGTGTCTTGATTTGGGGTGAGTGGTAGTGCCCTTAATCAACTGCAACCTCCCTTCCTTGAGAATAAATCCTATTGACTTCCTTGAATTACAAGATTGTAATTCTCAATCTTGGCAACTTTAAGAGGTATGGATTTCAATTCCCATAATACCCTAGCCAGCATGCTCCCTGGGGAATGATGGGAGTTGGCTGGGGAAGGATGGGTTTTGAAGTCCACGTATCTTAAGTTGCTACAGTTGAGAAACACTGATCAAGGTTACGAATATGGTGCCATGAATGATGTAATTTGGAGCTTTCAAGTTCAGGCTTGGTGTTGTGTATTTTATTTCCAAAATGCTGAGGACATGACTTCTGCAAGCATCTGGGCGAGCTCCTGAACACTCCTGAAGGTAGAATTTAACAAAAGCAGCAGACAGGTGTATTACATTCAGTTCTCTGACCTAACAATAGCAACCAGCAAAACAACACTTGCAGGTTACTCCGTTCTATCCTCCATGAATTTCCTTTTTTTAAAAAAACTGGTAAGCTGTGTTCCATGGCTGCTGAGTAGCCTCAGACTTAATTTAAGTGCTGGGGATTTTTAAAAAAACTTTATATTTAGCTTAGTAGTATTTTCTTTTATTACCTTAAGGGCAAATTTGTAGATAGCAGAGATCCCACTTTGTCTCCGTTTCTGTGGCCACCCTCTGGAATTAGTCTACAAAGGACTGAATTAGTGCATTTTGACATCTTCAGAATATTTCAATAACCAAGGCATACAGCTCCTTTTATCATTAAAGAGCCCAGGGAGGCTGCTCTTATCATTCCCATACTGCAGATCGGAAGACTGAGACCATCAAATGAATTCTTGGCTGTACCAAGCTGATGGCATGGCCACTTTGCTCCATCAGAATCTAACTAAGTTTACAAAACTTGCATCTAAATTATAGGCGCAGGAAATACAAAATCAAAACACACACACACACACACACACACACGTGCATCAACATGCTTTCCTGATGAAGAAACCCGTTTTAAGGTCTGTGTTTTTCTGTTCCAAACAGCACAAAATGAAGGCTTTGGCAAAAATATGAAACGCATTGGGCGAAGGGGGTCAAAAGCAGGCTGTTGGAACAACGTGGTTCAGAAGGGGTTAAGACCGAGGAGGGTGTGGATTAGCGTTTTCCTGTCTTGACAGCCTGTATATACAGCAGGCAGACCAGCTGCCGGCTGGCCGCACAGAGTTCACTTCCCTTGCTTGCCCCAAAATCTTCTGGCGCTCGGATGTTATTGAAGATGCTGTCATGCTTTTAAAGGGGAGCAGAAGGTGAGTCCATAAACAGACCTGGTTACCAGGTTACCATATTGGGCGACCCCCAGATTAGAGAACAGCTGTTCTGGAATTGGCCTTCCCTTGGCTTTTGCTAATGATTCTACTGGCTATGAATTCCCTTCCATTTCATTTGAATTAATTACTGTACACCAGCCAACCTTGGCAGTTTTAAGATGTGTGGACTTCAGCTCCCAGCATTCCCAGTCAGCTGTGCAGGATGGGGAATTCTGGGAGTTGAAGCCAAACTTCTAGAAAGTTGCCAAAGTTGAGAAACACTGGGGTAGACTGTCAATTTAGGTTCAAAGAGAAAATCAAAATACTTTTCAGGCATCTCTCTGTGTGCCTTTTAGTGCTCAACTGTGGTGGGGAGAAAGAAACCCCTTTCCTGGTTATGTATCCGTCTAGGCTTAACATGGTATGGTAGGTGAGAATGTGGTTGGCAGCTTTATAATTTGGTGTGTTTTATGAACCTAATCAGTCCGCTTCAGGATGCCTTGTAAACCCCAGCGGTTGTTTTAATTCCATAAAGTAAAGGTCATGGGTAGAGTGAAACATGACTGGCAGGGGAAATCTTTACCTTTTTTTTTACCATTTAATGTGATATTTTTGTACAATGTTATATATTCATTCACCCAGGTAATGTTTTGGCTGACAGAAATTTAGGCAGACTAGATCCTAATCTTGTAGACTTCAAGATAGGCTTTCTCAAAGTGGACTTTAGTAGACTTCTATCATAATAAATCCATCAGATCCATAGCATAACTGCCCACAACCGTGCATCTTACACATGCCTTGGATTATAATATCCATCATCCTTAGATACAGTGAAGTGTGATGGATGCTGTTGTTCACTGAAAGGGAAGCAGGCCTGAGGATCAAGCCGAGGGGGCAGAAGGCAATCCACACATCCAGAAGGCATCAGTTTGGGGTAGATAACCCCCCAAATAGCACAAGATTCTTGTCTGAGTGCCACCTCTTGAGACTGTGTTGGTGTGTTTCCTCTGGTGAGCAAGTGACAGTTCAAAATAAGCCTTTGGAGGAGTCTCCTGTGGCTGGTGCGGTGTTTGGCTTCTGGGCATATGTATCCCATTTGGTGAGGTCTGTACTTAAACCTCCAAATTTGGAGGGTGTGGCCCAGAGTGGAAGGAGATTGCTAGTACCAGACAGGTTTATTTATAGCTGTGGATTGAAGAGGCAAAAGTTCAATAGAAATTCGTTTTCTAGCTGGTTTTGTAAATCCTCTTCCTCAGATCCACAGGTCTTAGGGAAAGCTAGCTTCTTGAGGAGAGGAGTCATGACATGGGCTTCTTTTGAAGCCCTTCCATACATTACATGATAGCAAGATCACCAGGTCTCATAAGAAACTGAGGTCGCTATGACTTTTGGATATACTACTAAAGAACACAAGAACATCAGTGATAGTTTTAATTTGGGAGGACGGAGGATTTTTATGGGGTTCCTCTTACCTGTCAGTGAGCCACGCTTCAAGAAAGAGAGAGTAAGTGAGCCAAGCTGCCTTTTTGGTTAGGATCACCAGAGAAACTGTCTTTGGACAGCAGTACCTCACCAGGGATGCCCAGTTCCAACAAGGAGAAACTTTGGTTTGTCCCCACAAGTGGAAGCAAACAATATTTGATTAGGTCTATAACGCTTGGGACGCAGTGGCTCAAAGGGACGCGGTGGCTCAGTGGGTTAGGACGCTGAGCTTGTCGATCTGATGGTCAGCAGTTTGGTGGGTCGAATCCCGAGTGCCGCGTAACAGAGTGAGCACCTGTTACTCGTCCCAGCTTCTGCCAACCTAGCAGTTCGAAAGCACGTAAAAATGCAAGTAGAAAAATAGGGACCACTACGGTGGGAAGGTAACAGCGTTCCGTGCGCCTTTGGCGTCTAGTCATGCCGGCCACATGACCACGGAGACGTCCTTGGACAAGCGCTGGCTCTTTGGCTTTGAAACAGAGATGAGCACCGGCCCCTAGAGTCAGAAACGACTAGCATGCATGTGCGGGGGAACCTTTACCTTTACCTTATAACGCTTGAGATAGGATGTTATTCTAGATCAGGTGTAGGCAACCTTGGCTCTTTTATGACTCGTGGACTTCAACTCCCAGAATTCCTGAACCAGCATGACTCAGCTTGGAAACTTCTCCCTTTCCCCTCAGCATGGCTGGCTCAGGAATTCTGGGAGTTGGAGTCCACAAGTCATAAAAGGGCCAGGTTTGAAGACCCGTTCGAACTGTTTGTAGCCATCTAAGTGTCAACTAATTTTTGCACCCCAAGTATTGGCAATCCAGCTCTGTACTTGAAATAATTTTCGCCCCATATTGTCATGGTTCTGACAGTTCTATGTGGCAACCTAGAATGAAGAGAAAGATGGCTGCAGCCAAGTTCATTCCAGAGTTGACACACATACTAAAATGCTTTGACTCTTTCCTTTCATTTGTCCCGCACACGAATATTAGTAATGTGAGGAAAGAGGTGATCTCCACTAAGAGCCAGTTGGGGCAATGATTAAGGTGCTGGATTAGAAGCCAAGAGATAATGAATCTTAGACAAGTAAAACAACTATTCAATCTAAATATCTTGCCAAATTGATAGGATTCTCTTTTGGGGAACTGGGCGACCTGGCTTCAGTTCTTAAATGAGACAATAAGTGGAGAGGGGAGCTGCCTCCTTAAAAAAATATTTGGAAGGAGATGAGAAGAAGGGACAACAGCTGAATGACTGAATATTGGTTTTGCATATAGAACAGGGGTGTCAAACTCGCAACGTCACATGATGTGTCACAACCTATCACAACTTTTTTGCCATTGCCGGCAATGGGTTGGGCGCGGTTTTGCTATGATGCATCCAGCCCGCAGGCCGACAGTTTGACACCCCTGGTGTAGAACATCTCATGTTAAAATTGTTTCATTTTTTAAAAAAAATCTTAGATATTAAGCAATAGCATGATTCCAACAGGAAAACCTATGTCCGTGACAATAGCTCTCTCCCAAAATATAATCTTTCCATTAGCATGGAAGTTTAAATTCCATTAACAATCTGTGTCACAGTTCCCATATCCATGTTATTTGCATGTAGAAAGAGGCTAAGTATGCTTAAGTGAGATGTTTCAGAACTCTTCAGTCTATTTGGATTAGTGAGACAGTACCAACTTCATTTCCCAAAGCCAAATGGTTCTGGGTTAGTTACAAGATGCTAGATATTGGGTGTGAATCCAGTTTAGGGATCTATTGGCTCCTGTGCAATTAGATAGCCTTTTCCATATATAAATAACCATCTGCAAACTCACTGAAGGGCAGAAATAGGCATAAATCATTGCCTTCTACCTATTGAGCTCAATGGCACTCTTTCACATATCAGCCATTCTTTGATTTACCATCTTTCCCATTTTTAATTTCTGTACGAGAGCAGGCCCATTAAAAAGAAGATCAGTGGCAGATATAGGAAGAAATTGTTGAAAATCTTATTTGGGAGCATTTTTTTAAAGGACCTATGGCCCATCACCGTAACAATTCCATTTACTATCTTCCTGATTCTGCAAATGATTAACTAGAGAATATCTGGAAAGGAAGGCAAAGTCTCAGCAATTTTTCATTGCAACCTTCTTTGTTCGTTATTTATTCATCCTTTAAAATTAGCAAGGGTGAATGGCTGGGGAACTGGAAATAACCTGAAGAGGCAAAGGCCGCAATAATTTTACTTAATTCCATCAGCATTGCGCAATTCTTCAACCTGATATCCTCCAGATGTGCTTAGGTTTACAATTCCCAGGATTCCCAATCAGAGGGACCTGTAAATCTTGGAAGTATAGTTCTGATACCTCTGAAAGGCTTCAGATTGGAGAAGGCTAGCCTAGCATAGACTTCCTCCTTTGTTGAAGAAGCAAAAAACAAATTTGGTCTATGGCATTCTCTATTTATGCTACTGCAAAATTCCTACCACTAGTCAAGGTTGGGATATAGGTGTAGTCAGAGGTATATCAAGAACAAAAGAGTGCATCAAATCCTCTTCTTGTGGAAAAACCATAGGCTCAGGAAACCCTAAATGTGAACAGGAAGACATTTTTGTAGCTCTTTCTGCCCAGCAAAACTCAGTGGGCACATCCTGGATGGATATTCCCAGGTAGATGTTTCCATCGTGTCATTCTGATTGGTTAATACACAAAGGATTCCCGATTCAGATCTCAGAAACTCACTGCATTCTGTCTACCTAACTACTCTTCTGCAAGCAGCTTTGAAACTGAATGGTAGAATTCCTCCAATGGCCGTGTTGGATTCTGCCTATCAGATCCTATCAGTGATCTACCATTTCCACCCATCCTGAACCCTACCAGACTTTTCCAAGATCTTTCCCAGGATGTCTCTCCAGTTGTTCATAAACTCAGACTCTCAACTGGCTCAGTCAAGTTTTGCCAAGAATGAGAGATGTTGGCAGCTTATAATTCAGCAATATCTAAAAAGAGACAACTTCTCCGTGCCCACTTTTCCCCTAGATAAAAAGTCAGGCATCCTATCCTAAAACATCACCAGCATTTCCTGGCATTCCTTTATGAAGAGGAAACAGGCATGGTGGTCCACCTGAGGCCAATCCTCCTTTAGGAACAGAGATTTACTTCAAATTGCGTGAAACGGAAGGGAAGTCCCTAACACCCAGTCTGGCTTTTCTAACCTCCCACTCGCTCCATCTTCCTGCCTCAGACTTGGCTACCTTCATACAACTGGTTGCCTAGAGCAGGGTAGAAGAGCTTTTATGCTAACTTTTGCTTGTGGCGTTTGCTTTGTTCTGGGAATGGCTGAGCCAATAAAGATAAAGCCGCCAGTTCCTCTATTTTTTCCTGCTTGGCTTCCTCTTGAAACCTCTGTATGAAAGTGTGGAACTCATTTGATATCCTGCCCAGCAAGCTTCCTCTTCTGAAATAAATCTTTCTGGGGCTTCTCTTGGCCCTGCAGAGGGTCTTGAACATGTTGGAATAAACATGTTTAAAAAGAAAATCTGGCATTTTAATTTGGAGCATAAAAACAAAATCCTTCTCTTCTTGTCCAGGGTCAAGACTTTGGCTGAATCTAAGTGATATTGCCCGACTAAATGAAATTTGCCAGGAAGAGTATAGAATAACTTGGTGGGTTAGTCACTCAAGGGAACCACAGAGATGACCTTGGAGAAAGGATTCAGAAATTGTTCCAATAGCAGAAGGCGCTAAAACGTGCTTTGAGCCAAGGAAACTATTAGGAGGAATCTTAATCCCTGGGGTATAAGAGGGGAAAACATGGTCAGGCTTGTAAGATACTGTTATATTGCAACATCCTGTCTTAATAAAGGATAGTTCTAATCATTGTGAGGACTCTATTTGTTGATCTGGCCAATTGAAGGGCTGACAATCATACAGTGGTGGATCTGCCCTTCAATTCTTGTTAATAATTGATTATATTTAATGTAGCAGGAAGGGAAAGATTCATCTATTCACTCTTGCATCTTCAAGTCAGTTTTGACTTCTGTGACTGGGCAAGTCCTTACACTTTTCTTGGCAAGATTTTTGGAAGTGGTTTGCTCTTGCCTTCTTGCTAGTCCTGAGAGAGAAGGGCTGGCACAAGGCCATCCAGCTGGCTTTGTGCCAATGATGGGACTAGAATTAACAATTGCACAAAACTGTCATCCAATGTAATTGATGTTAAAGGAAATCAAATTTAGTTTTTGTCCAGGCCTACTTACTTTTTGGAATAAGTTTCTTCCATATGCCAACACGGTGTGGCCACTGCTCGAAAAACCCATGTCAAGTCCAGCTTCCTGCTAACACAGGAAACTATGTTACATAGCGATCCAGTCTTTGCTTAAAATATCTGATGAAAGGAAATACTGTTTTCTAAGTCAGCCTGTTCACTACTGAATCTTGAACACTATCAAGAATTCTATCTAGTGTTTAGCTGAAATCCCCTTATCATTTATTCATGCTGGTTAGGAATTATGGAACTTAACAAGTCCAATTCATCACAAGAACTATAATTAAGAAAGATTATCCTAAGTAGGAACATTCAGAAAACCATAGACCAAAGAGGGAATTACCTTGGAGTAAAACTTTTTACAATTTGGCATGTTGTGGCCAATCCATTTTGAGCTGGAACATTGGAGTTTCCCAGATGGTAGATCAGCGCTTGAACAAAAATTCACTTCATTTTAAAAAAAACAACCCACCAAAATATTATTCACTGCTGATTAATTGTGTATTTCCCAGCAATTCTCATCTTTCAAGAATCACAATGTGATAAAAAATACCATTCTGATTCTCATTAATCTTCTTCTCTGCTTCTAGGACAATTGTGGAGTGGCAAGCATCCAACAGTGTTCTTTCTTCACAGAAAGATTTCACTCCTCATTGGAAGCGTGGCTGAATTCTAATAAACAGAAACAAATAAGCAAGTAAACTGGTTTCCAGCATTGCAGAAGAGATTGTGGAAGAGTAGCTAAATCTTCATGTGGGACAACCATATACCTTTTCTCTAGGGTGTGGTGTTGGAGAAAATTCTGCTATTTTTTTTTAACCTGTTAGTCATAATCTGTTCATGAAATTACTGCAGACCAAAAACATCCTGGTTTTGGAAATTGCCCAATATCTGAAACTGTGGCTACAGAATGAGGCCTCTTTCTCCAGGAGATGGACTTTCCCCTCTGGGTCTGCTCACACGAGGGCCTGACTACTTGCGTAAGCAGCTGGAGATGAGTGGTGGGGGGCGCACGCCGAGTGCCGTGGAGAGGCTGGAGGCTGACAAAGCCAAATATGTCAAGTCTCGGCAAGTGATCAACAGTCGTCAGGAGCCAATACTGCTCAGCCACACTCCCCAGTCTTCCCCTTGCTGCAGGAGACCCCTAACCCTCCACCAGCAAAGTGAATGTCCTCAGTGCTTGACAACAGACCACGATGGCCTCAGACCCAAGAAGCAGCCCCCTTCCCCTCAGTCCCCCATAGCGCGGCGAGGGGGCAGCAGGCGCCTACTGAGGCCTGATTCACTTGTCATCTACCGGCAAAAACGTGACTGTTCTCTGGTCAACAAGGAGAACAGCAAAGGGTACAGCCTAATGAGGTGGCTGTTTCAGGGTCCACTGAGGGATGGACATCATAACTGTCCTTCAAGGAGTCTCTTTGGAGATGGACACCTGGAAGTGACCCAAGAAGAGAACTCCATGGTTTGGGTACCTGCAGAGAAGGAGGACACAAGGACTGCACATTCAGTGGACCTCCTAGATGGATTCGTGGGTTGTGAGTCTGAGCCTAGTCAAAAACCCCAGGCCAGCTCTCAGCTCAATGTTGACCAGCCCTTTCCTTCCTCAAGCCATTACCAAACAGAAGCCAAGAAAGAGCTGACTCTGAGTTATTCTCTTCCTCTTTCAGAGAAAGAACGATTCTTTAATTACTGTGGCTTGGACCGGAATTTGGTAGAGGTGCTTGGAGTTGAACGCTTCAAACCAGGCAGCTGGGAAGCTGGTTCCCTCTGCATTGGGTCAGCTAGTTCTGAACACGATGGCCTTTCCTATAGTGGGGAGCCCTTGTCTACTGAAGACCCAAGCGACAAGCTGTCTTCAACGGTCTCCGTCGTGGAGCGAAATGCCCGTGTCATTAAATGGCTTTACAGCTGTCAGCAGGCCCAAACGAGATCCAAAGAATCTACAGTATGAACTCATAAAGGTCTGGGGTCCAAGGCTCTCCCTTTACCCCAAGTGAGGGGAAGTCCTGTTTTTGGAGGAGATGGCAATGTTCCCACCAGGGCAAACACAGCAGGGAAAAGCTACTATCTGTCACCCGATGTGTCTTTCTCAAAGGAATACAGATAGTCCTCGACTTACAACCATCCTTTAAGTGACTATTCAAAGGGACTTATGATCATTTTTCACAATTATGACCATTGCAACATGCTCACAATCACAGGATCAAAATTTGGACACTTAGCAACTAACTCATATTTATGACAGTTGCAGTGTCCCAGAGTCATGTGATCCCCATTTGCAACCTTCTGACATGCAAAGTCAATGGGGAAGACAGACTCACTTAACAGCCATGTTACTAACTTAACAACTGAAGTGATTCACTTAACAACTGTGGCAAGAAATGTCATAAAACAAGGCTCAACTCACTTAACTCTCTTGCTTAGCATAGAAATGTTACGCTCAATTATGGTCGTAAGTTGAGGGCTATCTGTACTGTTAAAAACCAGTTGGCCTTGAACTTTCACTGAAATTTTCCCAGCCAGGGTCTAACCATCATGGTTAATAATGATTAATTACCGTGTTGAGAATTTGGGAATTGAAATCTAACAAGTGGAGGACCTCAAGTGGAACAAGATTCCCTACAGGTATCCTCGGCCATAAGGATACAGTGTCCAGGCTAATTTAAGGGCTGAAATTTCTTGCCGCCATCCAGAGCAGATGGACACATTTCCCCCCCTTTTTTTGGCATTGATTGAGACCCTTTGTGGTACAGCAGAGAACACAGGGAGGATTGGTTCAAATCTCTACTCGCCCGTGAAGTTTCTTAAAGTGAAAAGTTAACTTTGCCTGTCACTTTTTCTACAAGGATGATCCAGATATCCTGCTAACAGACAACCCCTGTGTACACTGGCTGGTTGGGTTATTAAACACTGCTCCATTTAGGCCTCCAACAAAGTGCTGAGCAATAAGGATTTTCCCCTCCTGTTGGCAGAACCCTCTGAATGTAGTTCTATAACTGAATCATCCAAGGTTTTTTTCCCCTGATAGCTTGGTTCAAGGCCAGCGTGCTTGGCTCTAGTTCTTCCTTTAAGCTGAAGCCTGCATGACTTGCTTCACTGTGCTGCAAGATGTTTCTGCTTCCCTGTGTTTGTAATTTAAAAAGTTGTTGGTAAATGTATCTGCTTTTGCTCAATACCAACCAGCCTTGGGAAAACAGCATTCTGAGGGGGTTCAGCAAATGTCAGGCTGATGTTATGGGTTTTACATTGTGGATTTTTAATGCTATAAGTCTCCTGGAGTCACCGTCTGTGAGTTGGATGGTTCTATAAATTTGATTAATAGATAAATAAATTTATTTTCTGGTCTGGGAGAAGCACTAGGCAACCACAGAATATAACCCTTGATTTCTGTAAGGTGGGGAAAAAATAATGCCTGTACTTCTGGCGAACTGGAATTATTTCTAGGGGAGGTGTGCGGGTTTTATTCAGCTGTGTTTCCTTCTGTTTGGACTGTTCACTAATCTGATGGTGGGAGGAATCAAAAAGGACTCTCTAAGAATCCTTCCATGCCTCCTCTGTTTCTAATCTTTAATCACAGGACCCCTAATCCTGATGACCCCGGGTAAAGAAAATAAAGTGAGAACTCCTCACTGATCAATGGTTTAAAGACAGTCAGACATCCCTAACATGCAGGGATGATCTGGCTTACAAGGGGGGAAAATTGTACTTGCCTGAAGCTCTTCGTCTTAATGCCCTCAAACACAGCCATGATGTCAAATAGGCTGGGCATCTAATTTCACTGCGACCTGGTAGCATTCATGCAGCTGGTCGGGCACAGCTCAGTGCAAACAGCGACACACAAATTGAAGTATATCTTATTGCATTTCTTGCAGCTTTGAGAATAAGGAACACCCTGAGATTCTGCAGCAACAGAATTCTCCCTTCACCTCCACAAAACAGAAAAGGGAACAAATAAATCAACACAAAGAAGTAGGAATATAGTCACAACTCTTGTCAATTTCATCCCTGCTTCATTGGGAAGCAGGGGGAGGATGCAAAGTTGTAAAACCATCATTACCCTTTATGGACCCACTAGAGTAATGGAAGTACAAAGAGCAATAGCTTTTAGGTTTATACAGTATACAGCCCCTTAGTGCTTTACCTCACTCTCTGGGCAGTTTACAATGTAAGCATTATTTGCATATTCTCCCCAACAATCTGGGTCTTCATTTTACCAAGTTCAGAAGAATGAAAGGCTGAGTCAACCTCATGATCAAACTCCAGGCTGTGGGCAGAGTTTGCCTGCAATATTGCACTTTAATCACTGGGCCACCAGGGCTCCTTACAAGTAGCCAGGAGAAGGGAAGACACAGGAATTCTGCTAATAGAAAAATGGCTTACTCTTGGGCTCTTCAAAGTTCCACAGTTTCCAGTGAAAAACTGATTTCAGAGCATTTTTTATTATTTCACAACAGAGCTGCAAACAACAACAAAAACCTCAGCACACCTGTCAAAGAGTCAGGAGTAAAGGTGTGGAGGTGATGCAGGAACTGTCTACATATCCTTTGTAGAACTGTCATGAATTACAACTGCCTGAGTTGGGCAGCCATATACGTTTCTCAAATAAGATCAAATAATTAAATAGTAAAGCGTCCTCTTCAATAATATGGATGCTCAAGATCTCAAATACCATTATGGTATCAGTTTGTGAAAGGTGACTTTTTAATAAATATATAACTGAAGGTTCATTTCAAAAGCAGTGTGCTTGCACAGATCTAATATGGATTCTAAGACAATTGATATTTTCCATTGAATGTACATGAAAAATTGCAGCCTACAATTAATGAATGCTGCTCAACAAACTCTGGATTATTGTTCTGTAGAAAATGAACAAGATTTTAATTTCTGAAGACAGTCCATCTGTTGCCATCTTGTGGTAGCTAGATATATCATAATAATCTAATAGAAAACCTACATTTACTGTGAACAGGCAATTTATTTTAGCCCATTCCGTGAAAATACAAGATTCCATTGAAATGAACAACTGAAGCTACATTTCCAAACCTTATAATTGCAAGCCTATATTTCAAAATGTGTGAATGTGGTCAGCGGCCATGAGCTGAAGACACGGTAGAACATTCCCTGTCCTTCAGGAACCCTATTTTAATGTCATGCTTTCCCCCTTAATGAGCAAAAACAGAATATTTGATCTGTAACATAGGTAACACTGCAAAATTATGCAAAATACCTACTTTCTTTAACTTGAGAATTGCTTATGCATGTCTTTGCTGTATTTGTGCAAAAGGTTTACAGATTATATTATAGTTTTAACTAAGGGAAAATAAGCAAGTTTCTCTCTGCCTCTAAGGCAGGGATTTTCAATCCCAGCAATGTTACGAAGTGTGGACCTCAATTCTCAGAATTTCCAGCCAGCATGCTGGGGCAGAAGAATTCTGGGAGTTAAAGTCCACACTTCTAACAGTTGTTGAGATGGAGAAACATTGCTCTAGGGCTGCATATCAAGAAAATCATGAGTATATTGTGGTGGATCTTGAGTATATGCGGCTGAACTAAGATATGGCTATAGCCACACTATGAGATCAATACGGATACAGATTCCTTTCCCTCTGATATTCTGCTGCCTCTCCTCCAAGCAGCAAGATGTAGGAAAGAGGCAGAGACTAAAAGCATGCACACAACCCAAGATCCGATTCAAATTATTCATTTAATTCAGTGAATTGAATTGATCCAAATTGTGGAATCTGAGTCCAACTATCTGCTCAGAGAAAGGTGCCTGTGGATGCATAAGAGAGTATTACATTGTTGAACTGATTCAGAGACATTGCTTTTCTGTGACTTCAGGAGAAAATAGCAATTTGATTCAATTATCCTATTCAAAGTGGTGATAAGATCTAATTGTCGTTAAACAGAATCTTCACTAAATTCTAACAGGTAGTTCTTTCCAGAAGTCTGAACCAAACTCTTGAATGGGAGAGTTAAAAATTGGCAAAGGACTGCCTAAAATTAGAATTATAACCACATTTAGCAGGTTATCCACGATTATCTATGAACTTACATTTCCATAACATAAAAGACAATGAACAATCTGAAGCTATTTCTGGCTATTAAAGTATTTAATTTTCAACATGCTTAAATTAAACATTACTTGGGGCTGACAGTTGGGGAAGGCAGAAGAGAAACAGAGGACACCGTGTTTGAACAGGCCTCTTCTCAAGCAGTGAAACACTAGACAGGTATCTAGAACATCCTAACAGATTAGGATATTTTTTTAATGATAGTCATCAGCAAAGATTTGAAAAAAAATGAAGATGTTAATGAGGTAGGTATGTCCAATGTCTGTTTGGGCTGTGGACTGGAAGTTCTTCAGAGAACTGCTGAACTCACATGTAGATAGTCTTACACAGCATGACAAACCAGCATTGTGAATCCAGGGATACTGTCTTCTTTAAAAATGATGCCAGCTTCAGCAGAAACATTTTGACAAAGCTTCTTCAATCTTTCTGTTGGTGAGTCTTGGTTCATAGAAGACAAGGATCTCACTAGATGCTTGAAGCTTTATTTTTCCCCATCATGCTGCACCAATAGTCATAAAGGTTTGGGCTGAGTAGTTAGAGACTAATTACACCCTGAAGGTTACCTGTTGTCCATGTGTGTTACAGAAGAAAAACATTTTTGTCCAGGAAGATAGAAGTGCCAGAAATAAGTGAAGGTTGTAGAAGAAACTTGAACACTCTGTGCTATAGTAGGTTTTGCAGCCTGAATTCTCTCTTATTCCACATTATCTAGCCAAATCAGTCTCCAAGCTATTTTCCTTGATACATTTTAGGATTATAATCCTTGTCTACCTGGACTACTAGCTTCCATAAGTTATGAACCTAGAAAGCTATCTTACCCTGATTTGGGACCTGTCTTCCATTATATGATCTGAAATCATCTTCTAAACCAGCCAACCTTGAAACAGGATTTACACTGGAATTTTCTCCAGCCCAGGGATTGAACTGGTAACCTTGTCTGCATACTAAGTATGCGCTTTGCCTCGTAACTATGTCCAGCAGGGATAAAGATCAAACCAGTCCTTTAATCCTTGGTCCTTGGTACCTTCTGTGTTGTTTAAGCAGACTTTCTGGGCTTTAGATCTTTCCCAGCCATTCCTGAGGTGCCAGGAATTGAACTTCACCTCTGGATGAGATGAGCAGCACATAAATCCTACAAATAAATAAATAAACTTGGAGATGACTGGAAAACAGAATTTCCAGGGTCTGACAGCACTGCAAACACCAGCATCAAACACCTTTGAGATCTCCTTGGCAAGCTCGGAATGCCTTTATGGGTTATGGGAAAGCATGAACAGATTTAACTACTTTTGGTAACCAACATTTGCATCATACTTTTCTTTCTGTGAGGAGTTTGGAATTTCCATGCGTGGAGCTCTCCCATTTTATCATCATAAGTCTGTGAGATCTCTTGCACAGGTCTCATCATGGCTGTGAGGGGATCTGCATCCAGGTGTTCTCCATCCAAGTCTATCAATTGCATCACGTTATCACAGAAACAGCTTGTAGGCAGCTATAGATTAGACTCTTGGATTAATCGTTCTGCGACCTCTGTTTTCTTAGAAAGTCATTGTTGGTGGCATCAAAATAAGTGAATGTGGAAAGAGAGAAGGAGATGCTCGTTTTTTGATAGGCAACAGTCTCTGGCAAGGGAGATTTTCCTACAGTAAGTGTCCATTAGCATTACATTTATTCGAAGAACTGTCTTATAAGGGGAAAAGGAGAGAAATGGAATGAAAGCATTGGAGACACGCACTCTGGGAAGGCTTCATAAAGTTACCATCCTTAACAACACTCATGCCTGGAACTGCACATTTCACATTAAGCCCAGAACTTTTTTCAGAAAGCTGTTGGAAAATAATAAATTATATTGTTATTACTGAGAAAGGGTCACTCATTCAAAGTCCTCCATTTCTGTGTCTGTCCTAGTTACTTTTGGGAATATTCTTGTTCTTCAGCTCAGCCAGTTTGCTGGTTAGGAAGCTCCACTTGAAGGCCACACCTTCAGCTTCTCGGAGATCATTGTCATGGCCAAGGTCACTGACTTCCTCGGCTGGCATCACCCCAGACCCCCCACTTCCCTCAACCATTTCCTCCCTGGGGTCCACCTTGGCAGTCATTTTTTCCAGAGCTGAAGTTTGCTGCCACTTAGTAGCAAAAACATCCCAAAGGCCAGCGGTCTTCTTCTCAGATGGTTCTTCTGCTGGTTTTACAGCTAGAGGACTAAAAGGAGAAAAGAATTTATAAAAGGACAGGTACTAAAGCTACACCGGATAGTGGGTTAATATAAGTCCCCCAAATTCTAAGAATAAAATCAGAAACACAGGAAGCTGCTTTAGGCCAAGCCAGATCTTCAATTTGCTCTTAGCGGAAAGTGGCTCACCAGAATTTCAGACATAGGTCATTCCCAGCCCTGCCCAAGAGTAATGGAAATTGAAATAGATGTTTCTCATGTAAAATATATTCTCTGATCTTCCCTAAAACAATATTGTAGTAGTTGATTTAGTTTCATAGGAGATGCTTACCTAAACTGTCATAGATGGAATGTACAGTAAAAAAAATCCTATTAAGTGGGAAACAATTTGCAAACAAATTAATCCAGACAACACGATGTTTATTAAGCACTAATTAAATGTAATAATAGAAAATTAATAAAATTTTCGTAAAAAAAGAGAAAAGAATGTAAGGCCAATAAAGTACTATCTGGACCATATCTTGAGTTTGGCATGTTTGGGAACCTAGCTGTGAATATGGTTATAGTACGATGTGCAAAAGAAGACCTTTCTGATAGTAGATCTCTCTCCTTTCTTATGTTGTTCTCCCTTGTGAGTTTTGAACACCAACTTAGTTATTTCCCCAAAGAGCACTTTTCCCAGTTAGATCTTCACTGTTATATCTGATATTGCTTTGCTGTCATAGTTTTAATAATTGTAGTTTTTACCATTTTAATCTTGTCTGAGCTTTTTAAATGATGAACGGAGGGTAATGGATACCATAAAAATAAGGAGCATATTTTCTAGAGTTCAGTTTAAACACCCATTGGAGTTGAGCAACTATAATAAATATGAATGAATGAATGAATGAATGAATGAATGAATGAATGAATGAATGAATGATGACTCTTGGAGGCTGAAGACTCCATTCAACTGTTGTGTGTCACGTTTTATCTGCCCACTGGAGGGCAGAAGGCCAAAAGGAACAGCTGACTGATTCTAGCTAGCTAGGCAAAGAGAGAGAACAAGGAATGATTGCGATTAGTTTGCAGGGACCCTGTTTTGCTGGGCACCTGAATGGCAAAACCCATATAGAATAATAGGTTGGAATGGACCTTGGAGGTCTTCTAGTCCACCCCCCTGCTTAAGCAGGAGATCCTGTACCATTCCGGACAAATGGCTGTCCAGTCTCTTCCTCAAACCTTCCAATGATGGAGCACCCACAGCTTCCAGAGGTAAGCTGTTCCACTGATTGATTGTTCTCACTGTCAGGAAATTTCTCCTTAATTCTAGGTTGAGTCTCTTTATAATGGTCTTCTACCTGTTGCTTCTTGGCTTGCATTGAAGTGCTTTGGAGAATAAGTTGACTTCCTCTTCTTTGTGACAGCCCCTTAAATACTGCTATCATATCACCCGTAGTCCTTCTCTTTGTTAGACTAAAGTTAAAGGTAAAGGTTCCCCCGCACATGCGTGCTAGTTGTTTCCGACTCATCTCCGTTTCAAAGCCGAAGAGCCAGCGCTTGTCCGAGGACGTCTCCATGGTCATGTGGCCAGCATGACTAGACGCCAAAGGCGCACGGAACGCTGTTACCTTCCCACCGTAGTGGTTCCTATTTTTCTACTTGCATTTTTACGTGCTTTCGAACTGCTAGGTTGGCAGAAGCTGGGACGAGTAATAGGCGCTCACTCTGCTACGCAGCACTCGGGATTCGACCCGCCAAACTGCCGACCTTCTGATCGACAAGCTCAGCGTCCTAACCCACTGAGCTACCGCGTCCCTTGTTAGACTAGACATACCTAATTCCCTTAATCATTTATTGTACAGTTTAGCCTCCAGACTCCTTACCATCTTTGTTCCTCTTCTCTGCACTTTTTCTAGGGTCTCAACATCTTTTTTATATCATAGTGACCAGAACTGAATGCAGTATTCCAAGGGTGGTCTCATATTTGTATGTAATTGCAAAAAGATGCAAAACCATCAACCACAATGCGACAAAAACCAAGCCAACAGTCCTTAATATCAATCTGGTTTTACAAGGTGGGCATGACTAGAAAACAAAAGGCTAAAACTTATTTCTAGACAAATGTAAGGAAGTTGAAGGCCCAGTGCATTTCCTTCCTGATTCTTTGGGCAACAATAGCTTTCTCTGCCAATTGTAGCCAAGAACAGCTCATATCAGAAAAAACATAAGGAAATGAAACCTTCAGGGTAGTTGTGGTTTTGAATGAAGTGCCAAGGATGTGAATTGATTGGTAAATGATATTTTTATTTTGGGGGGCACTCTTAGTTTGGAGGGAGAAGTTCTCCATAAGTGCCTGTTTGACTATAAAAACGAACAGGCATTCTGGGTAAAGGGATGATTCTGTGTACATGCTGTTTCTCTAAGACAGTGTTGGGAAACTTGACAACTTTAGGATATGTGGATTTCAACTCCCTTATATTTGTCTGTCTGGCTGGGGAATTCTGGGAGTTGGTCCACATATCTTAACGTTCTCAAGGTCTTTTATCCAAAGAGGATAAAAAATGATTGTCATTCTTATGAAGGGGTATATCTGCTCTATTCAAGCAATTTGAGAATTGTAATTAGTTAGGGGAAAAAGGAAAGGTATCTCTTACTGGTCTGCAGATGGTTCAGGAGCCAGCAACTGATCTTCATCCTCCCGACTGAACAAAGAAGACATGGTCCTCCAGCCTTTGACTCCAGCTCCCTGGACCTACATACCAAAATCAAAGAAGAGACAATTGGGTTGTGGGTAGACATCATGGTAAGGGGCTTCCTCAAATAAACTTCAGAGCTCTTTCATCAATGAAATTTCCTTCAAAGCATATTTATGATTGGGGGTTTTTTTTGGCTCTTTAATGGATAGTGTGCTGGAATTCCTCAACCCAACTGCTCAAAAAGAATCTATGGAGATTCTCAGTCATCCAGATCATGGTTGTTCCAAAGATGCTTTTTCAAAAGGTAACTAGACTTTCTTCTTTTTTTTCTTGAAGATGTCAGAACTGAAGAAGCTTCTTGGATGAGAAATGAAATGTCTTCAAGGAAAACAACAAGAAAATCCAGTTGTCTTTTGGGGGGAAAAAAAAACCCCTTGGGATGCTCAGTAAGAGATGACTTTTTTTCTTTGGGCTGAGTAAAAATCTCTGAGATGATGGTTAGTTTCTAAATCAGGTCTGAGTGACTCCCTTTGGGCCACAAGTGGTTTCCCCATCCCTCCTTTTTTTGGCCTCAAAGTCCACCAAGATGCTCATCTTCTGAAAACAAGATTGAAAAAAAAGGTCTTCTCCACTGATATGGAACTTGGTAGAAGACATTGGATTTCTGTAGTGATTTTTGCCTTTTTGTGTTATGCATTCCAAATAGTTTCATCCATTGGGTTAATTAAATAGTGAACTATTTTTGCAATTCAAGATATCCTCAACAAGTTTCTCCAGCACCACAATTCAAAGGCATCCACTTTATTTCATTCAGCTTTCTGATGGTGTAGCTTTTACAACGCCAGTTAAAACTGAGAAGTCCATGGCACTGATAATACCCAGCGTCATAATAATCATTGTGATGTCTCTGCCATTTAACAGTTTGAATAGATTTACAATACAATTTCTTTCAAGTAGGAGACATCCCTTTATTTTATGGCATCGGTTCTGAAATGTCCTTTATGTCAATATAAATCTGCACCGGAAACAAATTCCTTGTATGTAGAGCCACACTTGGTCAAATAAAGTATTCAATTCAATTCAATAAATTACCTGTCACTTGGAAGAAAACTACATTTTCACTTAATTTTTCCTCGCTGTGTCTCACTTCCTTCTAATGTGCTCAGCATCAAATGCATATTTTCATACCAGAGGATAAGTATCTCCTATTGGCCCAACTAGCAACTTTTCATTGACAATTTAAGATCCTTCCGACGTGATCTAAAGACCTATTTGTTTGAACAAGCCAGCCTGGTCTGATGGGTTTGGGTTTTATCACTGTTTTTATGTAATTTATTTGTTGTATTGGGCATTGGTTTAATCTCTTCTTAATTTTTGTATTTCTGTATTTTAGTATTTATTGCCCTGTTCACCTCCCTGAGTCCTTTGGGAGAAGGGCGGTATACAAATTAAATTAAATAAATAAATAAATAAAATAAATAAATATTTCTGCACAGTCTTTTTGAAAACTGTGCCGATTTTGGAAATATATTGATGCATTATTGTTATTGATAATCGTAGAGCCTACAGATTCCCCTCCCTTCAAGTTGCCCTCCCCTCAAAGGCTGAGCCAGCCATTTTATTCTCACAGGATGATACCTTTAGTCACAAGTTGCCTTTTGCTTGGACCTCAAAGGTTGCACAGGCATTTTTTATTTTGCTGTGCAATAGCAACTTCAGAAATCTAAAAGGAGGTTTAGCTCTGTATGAGGACAGTGACTTTTCTTACCCGCCGAGCCAACTGAGAAACGGAGTTCAGTCCCTCGTCTGACAGCAGTATGGAGTCTGTAGTTTCCACCAGTTGAGGATTCTCACTCTGAAATAAGAAATCATCTTTTAGGAATTGTTAGTGCAAGAGTAGGCTGGAAACTGTGGCTCCGTTCAGTAGAGAGAGCAGAATAAAGACAGCTGAGCTGCCTTACTCCATTTTGAAATCAAATGTTGCACATCGTCTTTCAACATCTCCCGTCTCGCTTCCCAAATATTATTATTATTATTATTATTATTATTATTATTATTATTATTATTATTATTATTATTATTATTATTATTATTATTATTACGGTCACAGACCAACATTGCAGATAAGAAACATAAAAATAAAATAAAAGTGAAGACAATATATTATAATTAGTGGTGGATTGTCAGTGGCCAGTCAGAGTCTGCCTCATTTTGCAGACAGTATAACAACTTTCTACATTCAAAGAGACTACATCAGACTGATAACAGCAGTTGAACATAAAACAGATTGGTGCACATAAAAAAAGATTAAAAGATTATTTAATGATTTGCAAAGGTGATCCCAGTATTGTCATTGGGCAGAATGGAGCAACTTCATTCCAGATTGGGATGGGTATCAAATTTCCTAAAGTTATGAAGTTTCCAATGCTTTTCTTACTTAAAGGGGTGGGGAGCGTGTTGTTTCTTTTCCTGCATGACTGGGAAATTAGTTCAGGCTTAGATAGGTTGGTAGATGATCAAAAAATCTGATTCAATGAATCAACAGAGATTTTTTAAATCAAGGGACATAACTGCATTTTCAATTAGGGTTGGGGAAGCTTTTGGTTTTAGTATAAAGCAGGGGTCCCCAACCCCCAGTCCGTGGACCAGTACCGGACCGCAGCATGCCAGCAACCAGTCTGCACAGACAAGCAAAGCCCCATCTATGGGATGCAGGCAGCACACAAAACCACATGCTGGCTATTGAGGAAACATTACCCATTCAGAAAAAGCTGCCACACTGAGGTTCACTACAAGTAGTTCTCTTAGCTTAGTGACCATTCAAAGTTGCCACAAACAATCCGAAAAGATATTTATGACCCAGTTCCAGAGTTCTGAGGGCAGCACACACACTCCCACACTGATGGTCACATGACCATGTTGCAGGCACTAGACATCCAGCTCACCATTATGGCCAGTTGCAGCAATCCATGGTTACATGACATGATTTACACATTTTTTTGCTGGAAATCAGACATTTTGGGCAGTTTCCACCAAAAAAATGCCCATTAATACCTCCACATTTGCTTAATGTCTGCCACAAAAAAGATATACTGTAAAATCAGGTCAGTGACATGGGTGCCTCATGTTACAACTCTTGTGATGGAAATTCTGGGCTCCATAAAGTTGAAAGTCAAGGACTATCTGTAGCCAGAAATAACCACTTGATCAGACGTCAGATTAGTTATTTGTTCTTTGCCACCTCTCTTAGCATCCTGTCTCAGGATGCTCCCTACCATCTCATCTTATCCTCGCAGGTTTTTTTACTGATCAAACAGAAAAAAGTCTCGTTTTGAAAGAATCAGTGGGGTAACAGCCTTCCATTGTTGTTCTTTCAAGATGAGACCTGTTATATGTGTGGTCCACCTCAAAGCATTGTTGAAGTTAAAGATGATGTTAGAAGTGATATCATTTTACAGCATCCCTTCTGCCCCTTATTTATTTTTTTAAAAAAATGCAAGAATTAGAATGCTAGTAGATAGTCACATATATCCCACTGTCTTGTTCCTATTCTGGGCTAAAGAATTGTTTCCCATAAAAAAATAGAAAGCAGAAGATATCTGGGATCTTCCCCACCACATTCAAGTTGTGTGGCCTTTACTCCCACCCACCCCCAGAATTTTTGTCAATGGCTTTGCCGGCTGAAAAATATTAGGAGTGAAGATCCCTCCCTTTGGAATGGGTGGGAAAGCTAATGAAGCCTATGTTGAATGACCAAGGAAAAAGAAGAGGTGTGATCATCATGGATTGCTCTACCTCATCTTGAAGCTCCTCTTCCTGAAGCTCTCCACCAAGGGCTTGCAGTACTTTTGTCTTGTAGACTCTCCAGAACCCCTGAGACATTATTGCAACAACCAGTTCAGCTTTTGTGGTCTCGGTTTCTTCAGGTACAAGAGAAGCTTTAAGCTTTACGGTTCTTTCTGCAGTTTCTGCATTGAGCGCTAAGCAAGTTAAGTTCCATTGGCCGTTGTGCCACAGCACTCAGCTGCTTTAGAGGCTCTGCGGGATATTAGTAGCTCAGCTAGAAGCTAGTGTGTCCTGCTACTTCACACCTGTTTCTAGCTGCCTCCTCCTTAGATCTGGTGTCTTCATTAACAATTCAGAAGCATCCAGCATTCATCTCAAAAAACAAAGTAGAATCAGATACGTGGCTGAGCCAGAATAATAATGGATGACAGCTCTTGGAAACAACAGGCATCCCACCCCCAGATAAGTTGTGCAAAAAATATGGTTGTCTTCTTCATCTCACACATGGAAAACTAATGCTTCTTGGCTACCCTTGTCCATTAAACTTTTCTTTATGGGCAAACCCCCTTTTTGTGTAGAAAGCCCCCTCGTCTTCAGCATGTGCCACTTGGCTTCACAAGTTCCCTAATCCCAAGCAGACTGTTTCTCCCACTTTGGAATCACAAGGAAATTGTAAAGGAAAGTGTTCCTAAGTTGCTGCATTACACCCCATTGTCTGCACCCTGTAACTGATCTCCTGCAAGAACGGGCTTTGGAATGTAGGAGCTAGGCAGCAGGCTTAAAATAGCTGCTGACAGATAAATTATTTTGTAGGGGCGATAGCTTGCAGACCAGCGTCTTCTCCTTCCTGGATTTAGTTTCTGCTTTAGGCAGAATGCCAATCTCTCCCCCCACTCTGCCAAATGTCCAAAGGGTGTCTTAAAACCTGCAAGGAAGCTGGTTTTCCAGATTATGCTTTAGCTGTTGAAGAGAAGGCAAGGAGGTGCTCTCTTTCCATCACCCAGCTTGCTTCAGCTGGGGCCCTTCTCCCCTTAGCTAATGACAGATGCCTGTCCATTGCCTTTAAATGTGGGTAAATGTCTTATTATTTCTGAGCCTTAATGAAGTGGCTACTCCTTTGTCTTGTGCTGGCAACCATATGCTAATGCCACAGACTCATTTGTGCTATGCTGCATATAGCCAATCTATATCAAACGTAGGTTCCTCACAAAGCTGAACCCTACTGGGAAGTGTGTTCAGATCCAAGAGTTGTAAAGTGAATTTTGTCTAAACTTAAACTTGGGATCAATTTATCTACTCACGTCTTTTATTCACCCAATGTTTAATGAGCATGACTGTGGCTCAGAGGTCACTGGGAATATTGTAAATCATGGCATTGAGAAATTCTGATGCTTCTTTGGAGATGGTGGGGTGTGGGTGGGGGGTGGGGGGAGATAGAAAACAATTTTCTAATGAACTGATTTGCAAGAAGGGAACGCCTCCTTCTAAAACTATCCTCTCTCCCAAACTGCCCCCAAAACCTGAGCCCTGCCCCTTCATTATATACCGCTACATGCATCTCAACCACTGGAGATTATGTGTGCGCACATGAGCACGTGTGGGTGCTGTATCCCAGCTTCAGAAATCTGTCCACTTCTGCCATAGGGATAAATACTCAGGGTAGTTAACCCATGGCAAGCTATTGAACAGATGGAAAAGTAGAGCATAAACGGACACTAAACTTGAGTGTTCGTGCAAATCTATTAATAAATAATTTGAAGTTCACTCACCTAAAGAGCATGTGGTGTCAAAATTTCACATCTTGAGTGATGCATGATACCCCATTGATTGCAACCTGTAATGGATCTAATTATATTATTTATAATATTTGGATTATCTCAATTCCTAAGATTTATGGGTTGCTAAGAAGGAAAAATCATGTATTTTTCCATACAATTTGTTTTTATCCCTTTGTATGTCATGGAGACAATGGTGTATTTTATTTTATTTTTTGTCATCACTTTAATGAATGGGGAAATGAATGGGGTCCTAATGCAGATTTTAATCAAGAAGGTCCAAGGCCATTAGGCCTTAATCTCCCAAGAGACGTTTTCATCATTCCATCCAAAAGGGAAATGCTACTCATAATTTTGCAGTTAGATCATCTTTCATGATTCTGCAATGCAAACTCCTTTCCCAGAGAAGTGTCATCTGTTGTAACATAAAGCAGTGTTCATATTATAGAACAGGAAACAGAATAGTGTGATCCACTTGAAAGGAAGAAAAACCTAGATCAATACAATGTAATGACCCCCAAATGAAACCTGATCAGGCCAGAGGGATTATTATCCTTTGCTTATAAAATATCTTGATGAGGAATCCTAAGGATGTGTATTTCCTTCACAGAGGATTAGCTAGACATTAGGAAAGCACATACACACAAACCACAATAGTGCCTTAGGTCAAAGGGTTACTTTTTGTGACTAAACATTAAGCAGTGGTGAACTACAACACAACCTCTTAATGGGATAGAATTACATTCTAATTATGTTCATCTTAAAGGTTTAAAGTGGAATTCCAAGGAAGGATAAAGAGCTGGAAAGTCACTGGCTTTTCTTTTCAAAGTACGGTAGAATCAGACCTACAAATCAGAACAGGAAATAGAGGCTGAAACTCTATTAGTTTTATTTTTAAAAAAATCCTCTGCATTACATTATATATAATACATAGTTGCTAACAACAGAAGTGTTACAAGAAACATGAAGTTTAACAAACAGCAACAGAGCAGAACTAAAAAATTCTACCTAGTATCAGTTTAACAACAATCTTTTTGTCAAAACAAATAAAATGTGAAAAGGATATAAATATAATAAATGCACTAAATAATCAGAAATGCATGCAGACATATCTATTGATAGATAGAGGAATTAGAAATATGTCTTTTCATGTGGAATGGAGGTAAGTAGATATCTGGTGGTGGTTCTCTGGACAGGACGCTAATATTCTTTCTTGCCTTCTTCTATTAAAAACAGTGGCGCTTTGGGGAATAATCTAGTCACTAGATTCTAGTGTATTACTGCCCTGAGCAAGACATTGGAGTAGATGACCTCTAAGATATCTTCCACATCATGCATTCTGAATCTTTAAAAAACTGATTGTAAGTGGATTTCAAATGGTTTTATGTGGAAATTGGAAATACTTGTGCTACGGAAATACTCTAGCATTGGGAGAACAGGGTCATATTAAGATATCCTGGAAAAAGACAGTGCAAAGCTAGTTCCATGATTCTGCCAAGGAAACCATATAGATGCAGTCACTTAAGTCAAGATGGCACCTTTATGTTTAAGAACACACCAGTATTTCCAATTAACACTATGTTAAATAAATGTAATTGCCAGCAGCTTTGAATGTTATTCTGTAGCAGAAATACAGTACATCTCTAAATCCAACAAACCAGTATGCTTTTCAGTCCTTTATTTTAGGTCATGTTGCTTGTTAATCCACTATAATTGTTTTTCCTTGAATTTGGTTAAATTGCAAGCTTTTGTATCTTTGTAAATGAGGCTTTGAATTGAAGTGCGCCATTAATATTTGATGTTAGGATAGTTCAGCGTTGTTCAAATTCAGCAACTTTAAGACATGTGCACTTCAACTCCCAAAATACCCCAGCCAGAGTCAACTCTGGGAATTAAAGTCCACACATCTTAAAATTGCCAAGTTTCGCAAACACTTAGTTAATTTATGTCATTTATTTTTCCAGCTATTACATTCAGATGAATTGTGGAAACTTGGAGGTGCATATTAAATATCTAGAAATATATTCGTAGAAGTTATGCTTCCTTGGTGCTTCATTCATAACCACGATTGGCTACTGAACTTCATCTTATCCATACTGAAATTATTTTGAAAACGCCCAGAGGATGGCGCCGTGAGATGACGTCACGCGCGCTTATAGGAAGCGGAAGGGAAGCTTCCTTTCTTTCTACGGCGAGCGTCGGAGTTGCAATATGGCTCCCAAGAGCTCCCGTCGAACGGGTTCGCATAAGGCGCATTCCTTGGCCCGCCAGTGGAAAACGAAGCGACGGCGACGAGATCTGGATCAGATCCACCACGACATGTTGCCCGAGAACGCGACGAAGCTACTGCGCCAAGAGCTGGATCCCGACCTGCCTGGCAATGCCCAGCATTACTGCCTGCATTGCGCGTGCGTCAACAGAGACAGGCGGTGGGGGGGGAAACGGGTTGGTCCCCGTGGAATACCCCTTGCATATAGAGATAAGAATTAGAACCGACCAACTTCCTCCGTTGTAGGATAGAAAACTTTATGTTCCTTCAGACCAGTGTTTCTTAGTCTTGACATTGGTAAGGTGTGGAATTCAACTCCTAAAGTTCCCCAGCTAGCATGGTTGTTTTTTTTTGAGGAATTCTGGAAGTTGAAGTCCTCGGCTTAAAGTAGCCAATTTTGAAAAATGCTACTTTGGACATAAATGAGAGTTGCCTATCAAAGTGTAAGATTTTAGCTGCAGAATGTATCCTGGAAAAGTGAAGAATCTGCTTTTTTCTCTTTCAAAGAAAGAGCTGAAGAAGTCCTATTTTGTGGGGTTAAAAATTAAACTAATTAGGATGCAAAAAACCCTTAGGCAGTTGCTAGGTGATAACAAAGAGCCAGAGATTTCTGCATTATTTTGCCATCCCAGCCAGATTTTTGCAATCCAAACCTGGAGCCCCAATTGTAGACAAAGGGAGCAAAGATGAAGCTGAGCTCTTATGTTTCCTTTCGGGTTTTTTAGAGGGGAGGGGAGAGAAAAGAAAAGAGGTTGTTTCTTAAACTGCAGCCCAAATCTGGTCACTATTTAAAAAAATTTATTTGATAGTCCTGTAGGGCTCATTATTTCCATTTTAGGACAAGCACTGGCTCTTCGGCTTTGAAACAGAGATGAGCACCGGCCCCTAGAGTCGGAAACGACTAGCACACATGTGCGGGGGAACCTTTACCTTTTACCTTTTTATGTAAGTGGGAGCAGCTCATGATAACCCTGTAGCACAGCTCTCTTTTAAGATTCAAAAGGCATAATTCTGCAAATTAATTAAGTCATGCACTAAAGAAAGACTGGAATGATGGGTCCTTACTGCTCTTTGAGCTTGAATATTGGCAGACATTTTATTACCCAAACTAGGTATCATCATCACAGCTAGCAGGGAGTGGGGTTTCCTCTCATTTTATATTCTAGTGGCTTGTCTTGTCAGTTTGGGTGGGAGTGGCAGAGGGTTGTTAACAGTTTGTTTGGCAGTTCCTTGATTGGGGTTTACTTCTAAAGAGTAGAATTCAGCTTTCCCTGCCCATAGCCCAACAACTTAATCGCTGGGCCCAACTGACTTTCCACCAGCTTCCAGCATGCTTTTTTCTTGTTCTCTCTTCTTAGGCGATATTTCATTGACTTAACAAGTATGAAGGATCATTTCAGATCAAAAGTTCACAAAAAGAGGTAATGTTAATTTTACTTATTTTGGGGGGGTGGGGGGGCCATCCTTTTCTTGTCTCTTCTGAATGTCCTACCTGTCGCATATATCTACCAACTGTATAATCAGAATGTCTTCCAATGCAAAGAAGATGGGATTCCATTAAGGTTTTGTGTCCTTCATCAGCTGGAATATCAGCATTTGCAAAACTTTTGGATTTGTTTCTGCTTTCTTTTCAGACTGAAACAGTTGAGTGAGGAGCCCTACACCCAAGAGGAAGCTGAGAGGGCTGCAGGAATGGGGTCCTACATTCCTCCCAAGAAAATTGAAGTCCACACACAACCTCTCGATGAGATGGATGAATGCAGCTAAGACACAAGGATGTTGTGTCCCCATCTGAAAAAATCTGGAGATAGTAAAAGCATCGGTATAATTAGGTGGTTTGGAGTATGCTATTTTTCAAGTTGTACTATTATTTATTGCATTAGGTTTGCAGTATTAATACTGAAATGTATATGCAGATGAGAAAGATCAACCCTCTTGGATGGAAAAAACATCTTACCCCTCGTTCGGTATGGATTAGAATTCAGCAGCACATCGGAGGCAGGAGCCATGCTGCTCAAATGAACTTGCTTTTGATTCTCTTAACAATGGTTTTAAATGTGACTGTGGACTTCAGCTTTTTGTTCTTAATGTTCCACTCTTCCATTGAGCCCACTTAATAAAGGAGCTGACAATAAGTTGGCTAATCCTTGCCTATTTTGCTTTGGGAGTTTGATTTGAATGTGTTGAAGGATGTTTTCTATAACTTGTAAGAAGAGGAGCAGCTGATGCCATTTTGACTTTTTTGGTTTGTTTGTTTGAACTTTTAAAAATCACATTGATGGCACGGATCAGAATTTCTCATTCAGCATGCCTAAAAACTGAAAAGTCCATTTTCTTTCCCTGTTTTAATTTGCACTTGTTGAAAGTAGAGTCAGGTTGTTCAGTGGGTGAATCCTCTAAATTGGAGCGTTACAAGTTTATGCTACTGATGAATCACTGAGGAAGGAAGACAAATTTGGTTCAGGGATAGAATATTGGTTCAGAATTATATTTTAAAACATAATGGTAGAGGTGAACCACCTCTTGATGACTGGGTAGCCATGATTAACACCTGGGAGAAGACGAGAGCCCTGCAGATAGTGTGAACCGAGTGGGCGGATCATGTCAGAATTTCATTTCCTTAGCTAACTCTTGAGACTTTTAAGCCACTACTATTAGCAATTACTCTAAGCAAATTAATTCCTCATTTCCCATACTAAGATTAAAACGCAGTAAATACACTTGATTCAAATGACTAAAATGGTGTTTCTCAATCTTGGAAACTTTAAGATGTATGGACTTCAATTCCCAGAATTCCCTATCCAGCCATGAAACATGTTCTCTTGCAATCTCCCTTAGTTAACTCACTGCTCACTCCAGGAGTTCTATTCCTTCAATCCTGACTGGCTCAAGGTTGACTCAGCCTTCCATCCTTCCGAGGTCGGTAAAATGAGAACTCAGATTGTTGGGGGAAATAGGCTGACTCTGTAAACCACTTAGGGCTGTAAAGCATTGTGAGGCAGAATATAAATCTAAATGCTATTGCTATTGTTGCTTTTCTCCATGATTTATTTAAACCATTGTTCTCACTTAGAGCAGAGAAATGAGTTAGATCCCAGTTTCCAATCCAGTCTTTGAAATTAGAGACAATGCAAAGTTATTTGGAAATAGGCAGTAAATGCGATTGCTTCCTGGAAATAATTTAACAAAACACAGTGCATCATGGCTAGAGATAAAAAGTGTAGGATATATGACCACACAATTCAGTTTAGGGTTAATAGGCTACAATTATAACTTTAGCAAAGTAAGTCGTCTTGTTTTGAATTTTACTTATCTCTAGTTCAGTGTTACCAGTTGCACATTTTGATCACCCTTTACCTACACAAAAATCTTTTCCTGCCAAAAGAAATTTACATTTTAATTTATATAACTTTTGCAGTTTGGTAATTCTATATCATTTTTCCTTGGAACACTTTCTCTAAAATCAATATTCTTAAGTTTTGTGGAAGTGAAGTATTTGGAGAATGTATTTTGAAATTTCTTTTTACAAAGTGGAGATATACAATGCCAACCTGGAGCAGGGAAGATAGATTCTGGGGTGCACTCACACATTTGCAACATGTTGAGTTTATTTCCTGACTACAAGTGGTTTATTTTCCAAGATGTGGGATGTGGAGATCTGCCAGGGCCAAACTTTCCCTTCATAAAGTTGTATTAAATTTGCTACCCATAACCATCTCAAATGAAGCTCTCACATGAAGCTTTCTCTTTATGAGTTGCATAAATAATTGCATTGTTTAGCATTTCCTATCCAGCTTCTGTTGCCTTGATTTTATATCTGGTTGGTCAATTCTGGGATCTGTAAAGGAATGAGCAAACCATTAAGGAGGACTTGACGATTAAACAGCCCAGAGAAAGAAGAAATGATGAGAAAGAAACTCAGCCAGACTTGGATTTTGTTTGATATAAGACTGAGATATTCTTGGACTGGCTTTCAAGATTCTGTTAATATACCTTAACAATGATACAGTAATATTCAATGAATCCTCTGTTTTTTATATGCTGGCTGGGGAATCCTGGGAGTTGAAGTTCCCAAGTTGCCAATTTTGGAGACCCCTGCTGTAGAAGTGCAGGCTGAGTTGGAAAGTGGGGTTAAACATGTCATAAATTTGGAGTCATTGCACTGCCACTAGATTCTTATATAGAAGTAGATGTAATAAACTCTTCTGTGCTTTGAACTGAACGAATGCTTCTGATTATTTGTGTCTGACACTTAGCCTGTCCTAGCTCAAAGAACTAACAGCATCCAAAGAAAAAAATAAAATAAAGATTCCACGTATTCCCCCCCTCCCCATTTCCCCAGGACATTCTTTCTATTCATTCACATTCTAGGCCATGTGGAAGTATTCTAGCAATTCCTGTGCTTGTTGTATTACCATAGTTATTCACAAATAACCGGTTTGATGTATTTTCTGCTGTGGTATGTTGAGCACTCTTAAGATACTTTTCAAATAACAGCCAGAGGAATGGATTTGCATAAGCCAAAAGCAAGCCAAATTATAGTTTAGATGAGTGATCTAGATCACATCTCACATTCCCATTGAATAGAGGATTTGTTCCATTAAAATATTTAGATGATCTAAACAACACACTGGGAACAAAATTAATCCTTGGCTACATTAGTCAGACATCACAGGGTGCACATTTAGCTGTTAACATCTGCTGAAGCAGCATATTGTTAGCTCTGAATCAGCGAAGCTATTTTTCTTTGGAAGAAGAGAGAAAAATGTTTTTCATCATTACTGCACTCCCCTTCCGCCGTGTGATTGAGACAAAGTGCTAAATTGAATTTTGGTTATTGCTTTCAGTGATTAATTCTGTTATCTCCCTCTACACTCCCAATATCCTGCATATTTGAATTTTCTGGTCCTCGTGGTTAAGAAATATTATTTCAGAGATAAAGGTATTTATTGCTAGTTGCTTTGGGGTAAATACACCAACCTATTGCATGAGATCCTTGGAAGATTTTGTAACCCTAAATATGCGTTCAGAGTGCATAATTATGTTCACATAATATGCTGTGCTCAAACCAAATATTTAAGATTTTGCTTGACACATCATGCTAAGACAAACCTATGTAGATTTTTTTTAGCTTAATCTGGCATTGCATAAATTATAAGTACAGCTTTTCTCTTGAAGGCTGTTGTACGCTGGCCTATATGGGTCCTTCTGTTAGAGGCTGCCCAGAAAGTAAAGCTGAAGCAAGCAGTAGGAGGGGCAGACCCAATACCTATTTGGGAACCCCCTTTCTGAGATATAAAGCTGGTTACAAGAGACAGGAGTTTAATCTGATTCCTTGAACAGGAAAAGTAGAATTAAATTACAGACCAGATAAGGAGAAACTTCCTGACAGAACAATTAACCAGTGGAACAACCTGCCTCCAGAAGCTGTGAATGCTCCAACACTGGAAGTTTTTAAGAAGAGACTGGACAGCCATTTGCCTGAAATGGTATAGGGTTTCCTGCCTGAGCAGGGGGTTGGACTAGATGACCTCCAAGGTCCCTTCCAACTTTTTATTTTTATTTTTATTTTTATTATTATTATTATTATTTTTTTTATTATTATTATTATTATTATTATTATTATTATTATTATTATTTTTATAATATTATATTATATTATTATATTATATTATATTATATTATATTAACATCAACTGACTATTATTAATGAACATTATTATTAAGGAAATGGCAGCATAAGACACTCAGCTAGGTGGCAGCAATGAAGCTTGTTTGTTCTCAAACTGCTAAACAGAATTTGACCTGGTTAGAAATCCATCAGGCTGAATGGATTGAGTTGCTGGCCAATTTGAGAATTTAACAAGAAGATATTTCATGTTTGTTTAATTATTTTATATCCCACCTTTATTATTTTTATGTAACTCAAAATGGCGAACATATCTAATGCTTATTTTCCCCACAACAACCCTGTGAGGTTGGGCTGAAAGAGGCTGACTAGCCCAAGATTACCGTGCCAGTTTTCATGTCTAAGGCAGGATTAGAATTCACACTCTCCAGGTTCCTAGCCTGGTGCCTTAAAACATGACTATTAAATCATCAAGAACCCAGTTCTTGATGATTTATATAAAAATGTATATAAAAAGTTTTATAGATGGCACTTAACCACCTGCGAAATTAGCAAAAATGTTTAAAAACATGTCTAGTAACTGTTAGAACTGCAATCAGGCATGTACTACCATCTTTGATGGATGTGCCCTAAAGCAAAAAAAAATGGACAAAAATATATGTCTGCTTAGAAAAGAGGTTAAGAAAACATGTAGATTTTAAACCGGAACTATTTTTATTAGGTATATTATCAGGAAAATATGATAAAGAAAGTGTATATTTAATGTTGCATGTATTAACAGCAGCAAGAATTGTATTTGCTCAGTATTGGAAAAATGAAGAAACACCATCTGAAGAAGAGATAATCAAGGAAATACTGGACTGCAGAAATGGATAGACTTACACTGAAGATTAAAGAAAAAACAGAAAATTTTCAAATATGGGATGCATTTTATCAGTGGCTGGAAAAACGAGGTAGAGATTAGGAATTTAATGTGTATTATTAAGTAAAACAAATGGACCAGACAACATGTTGTTTACTAAGCACTTAGGAATTGTAAAGATCTGGAAGGAAGGGATCAAAAGCATCATAAGTCTTGAATTCCTTAGTGCCCAAAAGAGATCTAAGTCCAGCCCACTTTGGATTCTATTGACTCTTATCTACCACCAATTTGCTTTGACTGTTAGTGCCCAAAAGAGATCTAAGTCCAGCCCACTTTGGATTCTATTGACTCTTATCTACCACCAATTTGCTTTGACTGTTAGTAGTTCAGATTATTGTAAAGAGCATAAGATTTTGCAATAAATCTTTATATTCCTTTGAACTGCCTGGACTTCGGATTTTCCTGCCCTTGACAGGTGGGTATGATCTATGTAAATTTTACTGGGCATGTTCCCTGTTGTGGAATTGGGGCCAGACAGGCAATTATAGCATGCTCTAAATGCCATTGTTTACCCTGCAGCATCAGATTAATGCAAAACTGAGTGCTCGGAATGTAACGTTCAAAACTTTGTTCGCTCTTGATTTTTGTTTTTCTTTGGTGCAAACTCAGAAAAACAAGGGTGTTCCAATTTTCCACTCCACATAGCTTTTGCTCAGAGTAAAATGCTTAGCATTTAGCTGTACAACAGAAAAATCCAACAGCCTGTATAAAGCGTTACATAACTTGTCTTCCCACATGTCCTATTAGCAATTCCTTTTTTTGTGAGTCATGAATTGAGACAGGCAAGGAATTACACAAGACAGAAAATCCCTGGTGTTAGCCTCTGCTTTAAAATATTTTATTAGGCATTTCAAACATTACTTTGTACTCACGTAAGTTAGAAAAAATATATATTAAAAATAGCTTTTAACAACTGCAATTCTTAGGGACACAAGTCAACATTTGTTGACCATGGTCAACAATCATGCAACAAAGGCTGGGTTAATTTCTGAGAGGTCCCCAAATGACACAGAATATTTAAAACAGATTTTTTGGTAAACTATAAGGGTAGAGACCTCTTACTGTAAGCAGGTGCAAAGTGCCCCATCTCAGTTTTTTGGTACTGGGTGCAGTAACCAAGCTGATGGTTGGGGCTGTGGGTTCTTGGGAATTTTGGCATGAATAGTAAGAGCCTGAGATGGAAAGATACAACAGGAGATCCTGCATGAAAGTGGTTTTTAGGAAGCAATCATACCTTTGATGAGAAAGCAATTGCTTTGCCTGACATGGAGATAGACTCGGTCCCCAGCAATTACATATTGAAAGGTAGCTCATCACTGCCGATAAAATAAACTATAATATTTGCAAAGATCTCTGGCTTGGCTGGACCCATTCAGTCATAGCTGACCTTGGATGTAATTGTCCTGATATGGGAGGTTTTTTAAAAAAATTCATGATAGGAGAAGAAACATACAGCCAACCTTCTGTTCATTCCCCTTCCCCCGTTGATGCATTATTCTAATTGAAAAAAGAATATTCTTCTGAATCCCCAGTCTCCATTCTAATCACTAGTTTAATGTTATTTAGGTCACAGATGTCTGGACACATGTTCTCTTATGCAATGCTGGCAGTCTGCAGTTTCCCATAAAGCAGCTTTTCTGCCTAGAGGCACAGGAACATTACACAATCACTTGCTCTGCTGTTCTAATATTCTCTTTCCCTTCTCCCAAAATTTCCCTTCATCACAGATTAGAAGGAAGGAAATGACCCATTGGAAACCTCTTTCTTTAGAACTCCACAAGGAGGTTTTCCTAGGAATTCTCTGTTTCCATCGGTAACACGGAACCCAGGCTTTATCTGATTTTATTTTCTAATTGTCCATCTTTTCCCCTTCTCAGTTCACATCGGATGATATTTCATGACCCTTTGCCTTTTACGTTAGCTACGCACGTTGACTAGAAAATAAAGAAAAATGCACCTAGAGGGCAAGAGATCAAGTAAAGCCACCTCCAAACAATCTCAAGGGAAGCCCAGAAGCACTGCTTTGGTCAAAACACCATTCATTGGATGGAGAGGTAGTTCCCAATCCACCTATTGAAGACTGCAGCGGCAAAGCAGCAATACAATCCAGTCAGCGTGTGTCTAAGTCACTGCTTCGAAAGATGCCCGTATAAGAGTTCCAGGTGAACTGGAGCAATGGGGGATTTGAGCTGGGAGCTGATTACACATGCAAATGGGAAAGTGGTTTGCTTCTTAAGGGCTTCTTTTTCCCACAAGAGGTGTCCAAGGTGTCAAGGTGATGGCTGTGACTCTGATCAAAGCCCTGCCCTCTCCCCCCCCCCACCATTTTTAATTAATATTGCACCTTCAATGCCTGTAGAAAATGCCTAGGGCTTGGATTGCATAATCATCATATTGATCTTTTGACACGCACCCCATAGATATCGTAATTTCCAGCCTTCGGAAATTCAAAACCAATTCCTCCCAATTTGACCATGCCTTTCCAATGACTTTTCTTTATAGCCTTCCAGGAATGAGTTTCAGGTTCTACCTGGGAAAATGGTCCTCCCTTAAAGTAAGATGACCCCTCTCTGAAAGTCATGGAGAGGCCTGGCAAGAGCCTCATGGAGGTTTTGGGCTGCCAGTACCAATTCAGGGTAGGATCCATCTTCTAAATGGGTTTGCATGCATTTAGCCCTTCTATATCAGCTCAGATTATTTCTGTAGGATGCTAATCTCCCATAATCTGAAGGCCCTTCTTCTCCTATTTGAGAGACAAGATGCTATATCCTATCTCCAGATTACTGAACAACAATTCCACTGTTCATGTCATACAACCTGCTAAGACAATTACTGGGTTTCCTCAAACTACTCAACTCTATTTCCCTCATCCTGGTTTTTTGTTTGTTTGTTTCTTTATCTATTTTAAAACTCCTTAGGGATTAAATTACCTGAAAGGTGATGCAGCCAGACAAAAAGAAAGCAGGGTGAGATCCAGGGAGTGCCTTGTGAACCAACCAGATCTTCAGCCAAGACAGTTGTGTGGAAGCCTGCAAGCTTGTAGGTGATGGCCCCACTTGAAGGGGATGGTGTAGGTTTGAAAACATTACGGTCTATCCTTTTGGGTGAGAATTCAGAAAAGCAAGCAAGCACAGAGGAAAAGAGTATCAAGGATTACCCTTCCATTATAGGAGAAGAATATAAAAGGTAATGCAATTGGAATGTGCCCAACTAAAGGCTGCATACAAACTCCACCCGAAATACGTTCATGAGTCCCCAGGTTGAATACAGTACCGGAGACTCTGCCATCTTCAATGGTCTGGGTCACTCCTGTTTGGTGGTAGCTGGGTCTAAAGGTTCTGGGGGAGGCTTGATCTCTTCAGACAGCTGCCGGACACTGTAGTAGGAAAGGCTCAATCCCATAACTGCTAAGATCAGGGCCAACTGATTCATCAGCCGATCTTCAGACTCCGATTCAGAGGCACTGGCCAGCTGCATCTGTAGGAAAATATATTCATGGAAAGTACATTAAAATTTAAAAATAGAAGGATGCAACCATTTGGGGACGGAATCTACCTGGTGCCCCAAATTACTTTTTGGGACTTTGAGAAAGCACATGATAGGCATAGTCTTCCACAGGCTGTCATGGTGTTTGTATGTATATATGCATTAGATTCAGTGTTGATTCCTGATGAATGCTTGGACTAGTTACTACAATTTTCAGAAGTGGTTTGCCATTGCTTTCTTCCTAGGCTAGGGCTGCATTGGCTTCCGGTTGCCCTCCGGGTGAGATTCAAGGTGCTGGTGATGACCTATAAAGCCCTGAATGGCTTGGGTCTGGGTTATTTGAGGGAACACCTGCTGCCAGCATCAAGTTCCCTTCGTCCAGTGCGCTCGCAGAGGGAGGGTCTTCTCAGGGTGCCGCCGGTAAAAGATTGCCGATGGATAACACCCAGGGAGAGGGCCTTTTCTGTGGGTGCACCTGCCCTCTGGAACCAGCTGCCCGTGGAGCTCAGGACTGCCCCTGACCTATGCTCATTCCGCCGAGACCTGAAGACTTGGCTCTTTGAGCTCTCTGACCCAGGCTGAGAATTTTAACTGGGGTTTTATTTTCAGGGATAATTTAAACTTTTAATTCTCTTTTAACTTTGTGTTTTATATTGATGTGATTTTAAAATGCCCTGTAAACCGCCCTGAGTCCTTCGGGAAAGGGCGGTATATAAATCTAATAAAATCTAAATCTAAGAGATAGCGACTGGCCCAAGCTGATGCAGCTGGCTTTGTGCCTAAGGCAGAAGCAGAACTCATGGTCTCCTGGGTTCTAGCCTGGCACCTTAAACCATTACGCCAATAATAATAATAATTGGAATAATTGCCTTACAAATGGCCTAAAGCTTGAGCAATTATGATTTTAATATCTTTGCATTAAAATACGAACAAGCGAGTTTTGCCTCCTTCTTATTAGGAAACATGTTTTACTGTACTCAGGGGAAACTACTCATAAGAAAACCAGGTTTGCGTTGCACATGGACTCTCTTCTGCAAGGATCAGTGGGATGCCCGTAGCACTTTCATAAGGCCCTAAAGACCTGGCTCCAAGTGTGTGCAGGGACCCACTTCCTCCTTGTATTATTGTTTATTTTCTCGACTGATGTATATTTTAATTTTTGTATTGTTACAATTGTTTTTACTTTAATTTTGTACTTGGCCCAAATTCACTCGTTAAGATGGGCAACCCTACAAAATGAATACAGGTAGTCCTCCAATTACGACCACAATTGAGCCCAAAATTTCTGTTGCTAAGTGAGACATTTATTAACTAAGTTTTGCCCCATTTTACAGCCTTTTTTCTGAACCTCTGCTCCGCTTATCTTCAAACTAGATTTAAATTTGATTTAAATGGGGAACTCCATCTAACAGCAAAGTGGTTTCCCCCCCCCCCACAAAACAACACATATTGGCACATGGCAGGTTCCACAGCAAAATGTTGCAGTGCAGAGAAGTCCCCGTTTTGAATTCCAGGGATTCCATCCTATCCCCTCTTTTCATGAGCTTTTCATTCCACTTTTAGATGTCAACCTTCCTTCACCACCAAGCCATCACTGCTTTCTTCCTGGTCTCTCCCCATAGCAATCCCTGAAGACTGTTTCTTCCTAAACATGTACTTAACCAGGTTTACCCTTCTACAAACCTTGGCCTTTCTATAGGTTTGAAGACTTTCCTCTTGTTCACGGATGTTTTAGGCTACAGTAGGATCTGTCCTTATAGCCTGAACATGAGAAAAAGAGGGAACCCTGCTAATTTTTTCCTTTGTCGTCTTTTCCTGGATTGCTAAGGCCCCTCTGAATTTCGACATCGGTTACTGAATAATTATTCAGGATTTTCCAGCAAGATAATTCCTATCTGTCTGCTGTCCTTCTATCGCTCTGATCTCTAACAGAAGAGGAAATTCTGCTTACCTGCAACAGCCGAAAGTATCCTGGGGTCAGACGTCGGAGGCGGAAGATCATAGCAGAATAAAACTCTGCTAAAGAGAACTCCCCTCCGTAACTCTCTTCTTGTGGGTTTTTGAGTTATTTAGGCAGAATCAAGCTGTAGAAGGAAAAGGAGAAGCTTAGGACATGACAGGAGGAAGGGAACCACAGAGAACATTCTTTGGTATCTGGCAGTGAAATGGTCTGCAGGACTTGACTGTGTAGACCACTGTTCTGGTGACCCCCCAAAGTTCTTCTGGCAAAAGACGTGACGTTAATTGCATGGGTTGTTGTTTGAGTTATTCATTAGTTTAATGAGTATCTCATGCTCATCCCTGTCTAAAACAGGGGAACTCCCTGAAATGTATGGTATGTGGAATGCCGCCATCACTCTCTCTGGTGGAACACGCTCCTTGGTTCCCTAGCGTTTTCAACCAATTTCAGCATTCTCCAGCTGGCTATCTTCTGTCTCTTATTTCTTCCTCCGATGTTAAGGCAATGGACATAAATGTACATACCGCTCAAGATCCCGGTCCTTGCGTATCATCTCCCAGCAATAACGCTGGACGATTGTGTGCAAGAGATTTTTTTTTTCATTTTGCCCTCCTCCCTTCCTGCCCAGTGATGAGCCTGCCACTGCTTGCCTTAGCAGCAGCTGTCACAAGGAATCAGCACTCCCTGCTCTGTTGACCGCACGCGATCCACACATCAAGAGGAACGTTTTTCCTGGCTTTCATTGGGGAAGCAAAATTTGGGAGCAAGGTACATCATGAGAACCTCAGTCTGTGAGAACTAGTTTCCAGTGTGATGTTGTAAAACAGACCTTCATGGAGAACCAGATATTCTAGATCACAGAGGACAATCCATAACTAAAAGAGTCTTTCACTGCAAGGGTAGTATAAATATGGAGGGAGGAGGAGGAGGAGGAGGAGGAGGAGGAGGAGGAGGAGGAGGAGGAGGAGGAGGAGAAGGAGAAGAAGAAGAAGAAGAAGAAGAAGAAGAAGAAGAAGAAGAAGAAGAAGAAGAAGAAGAAGAAGAAGAAGAAGAAGAAGAAGAAGAAGAAGAAGAAGAAGAAGAAGAATCTACCCAACCAACCAGACCAATCATTGGGCAACGTTGGAGCTGAAGTCCAACAACTAAAATCTCACTGCTGAAGTTCATTTGGAGGTCCATGATGGTGAGCAGTAATGCATTTCAATAAAATGATTATTTTTAGATATTCAACTCACAAGAAGATATGCAAATATTAAGTGCAGGAAAAGATGCAACTTTATTATTATTATTTTTTTAAAAAGTGGAAAGTATTTTCCCCCAAAAACATCATGGAAAAAGCATTCAAAAATATTATTAATTGCTTTTCAAAAACAAGCAATAACTTCAGAACGAATCAGAGAAAGAAGTTAATTGAGCAGCTTCAAGTTTTCTAGAAGAACATTTCCCCGTTTCTCCTTCCAGGGTCTCCTACCTGGAATAGCTTGGCCTCAAATTTCATGAAATATGTCTGAATTAGGATTTCACAGAACTCTGGGGCATAATTATATTGGGTTTGGCCAACACAACCTGAATCCAACCCTTGTGGTAATCAATGACATATTGCTTATAGTGCAGCTAACTGTGATTTAATCAACCAACCAGGCAAAACTACAAGGCATAATCCCAAATAGATCATCCCCTAGTTGTTTTCTATCAATTTTTGGTCCTTTCTCCTTTTCTTTCTTTTCTTTTTATTAAGCTTTTAGTAAAATTGTAAGAACGTCACACCAAAATAAAGATACAAAGAACAAAGTAAAATAAAATATAAAACCTGACTATAAGCATTGCGAAAAATGTTTCACCAATGTATTCTGCGTTTGTTTTCACAACTACTAACCACAACTTAAATATTTGTACTCTACACTGAGGGTTATTGCTAGTCTCTGTTCTATTTGTTTGTTTACATCCCATCTTTATTATTTTTATAAATAACCCAAAGCGGCACCCATACCTAGTGCTCCTGCCTCTTCCTCCTGTTTTCCCCACAACAGCAACTCTGTGTGGTGGGTTGGGATGAGAGAGTGCAATTGGTTCAAAGACACCCAGCCGGCTTTCGTGCCTAAGGCTGGACTAGAACTCACAGTCTCTAGTCTGGTGTCTTAACCACGAGATCAAACCAGCTCTCCAAATCTCATTTAAGTGATTTCATCTGTTGTTTTTTTTTATCTGTCTCATTTTTGTTCCCTACAAACCAAATTCCAAATGTCTAAAGTTACCTTGCTGTGTAAGGTGTAGTATATAAGGGAGCCATTCATGCTTAAATTTAGCCCAGGGGTAGGCAACCTTGGCTCTTTTATGACTCGTGGACTTCAACTCCCAGAATTCCTGAGCCAGTGTTGGCTCAGGAATTCTGGGAGTTGAAGTCCACTAGTCATAAAAGAGCCAAGGTTGCCTACCCCTGGTAGACTTTTCTTATAGCTGCATACTGCTAGTTTTACCATTGCTGCATTTTCTCCCATTTTAGCTCCCATGGAGCTATTTTCTACAACACATTTTATATCATTTTCCTTTAAATTATAACTTTGAGTAAATTTTATTACCTATTGCCCATTGTTGTGCTCTGATTACTTATTTGTTTTATGTCAATTTTATCATACAACTTTTGATTTGTTCCATCTTTACATGCTATTTCAACAATTTGTATATATATCCTAATAAGCATTTTTGGTTTTATATAAGTATTTCAAATTCTGTCATCCTTCTAAAATTGCTCTTTTCTTTAGATCACTTTTTCCCCCCCAGCAGTTTGTAAATACTGTACAACATCGTAAATTCCTACTTTAACTAAGCAGTTCTTACTGTGTGTTTAATCTATTTTCTGATTTTCACGTACCATACTGGCATAAGTGATTTGATTTTTCTTGCTGTAGTTATCCGTGAAATAAAAATAATTTATCAGTAAAGCTAATGGTGAGGTCACTGGACTTATTTCTTGTTTTTAAATGATTCCATATTTTTAAGAAACTTTGTTTTACAATTTTTCCTTCCTTCCTTCCTTCCTTCCTTCCTCCCTTCCTTCCTCCCTCCCTCCCTCCCTCCCTCCCTAAGTACCTATAAACTGGCTGCTTTTCGATATTTATCCTTTGTTTATAGATGTTTTTATGCTCTATATTTTATTCTCTCTATATATCAGTAATAATAAAAATTACCTTGCATTCTTTAAAACCATTTCTCTTTCTCTGGTTTTACTCTCAATGCTGATCACAGTTGGGATGGCTTTTAATAAGAAGTTAGACAAGAGGATAACAAATATAGAGAGAGGATAAAATTAATTATGTACAGGAATGTAGATATTTTTTCTATTCTCTGCCCTGACCTTCCCACTGTTCAGCTTCATTGGTTTGATGTGAAATGGAGAAAGCCTTTTTCCCCACCCATGTTTTCCATATCATGCATTATTTATCCCTCCGTTGTATCTCCCTCCTTTTTGTCTTTTTATTTATAACTTAGCAATCTTCAAAAGGCAGTGGTTCCTATTTTTTTTCCTTCATAAGGATCACATTATCATTGGATGCTTTGGAAGACCATGGCATACACCAGAGTTTGGCAGTGGATCATCTGCAGGTACATGTTCAAACAAAAGAGAATCTCTGTAGGTTATGGTGTCCTTGGTGTTCTCTAAGCCTGGTCATTTGCTTGTAGACATTTCATTACCTGACTAGGTAACATCATCAGCATTGCAATCCACATAGTACATTTGTCCACATCCCTAATGGTGTCTAATGGTCTAACGAAATGCAAATATCTAAATACAAGGTGAACTGCTGTAAATCAAGGTGTAACTGTCATTTTAAATTACAGAGATAGATTCCCCCAAGTGTGAAGACAGCCTGGTCTGATCTAGGTATATAGGAGAGAGTGAGGAATGTTGTTTTCCTCAACCCCACCCATCCAAGTCAGTTAAATAATTAAAATGGCAAAGCTCAATTAGTTTTTATTAATTTGTTTTCAGTGGCTTATAATATCATACAAAGGCCCTCTGGTTCCTTCAGAGTTCCATGCTGAGCGCAATCCTCAGAAATGGATTAATTCAACAACAGTGTGTTGAGTGAACCCAACTTTCAAAACAGACAGGAAATGGGTCTAAATTAACCCCTGGATGACGCTATCTGAGGAAGGAGATGAATTACTCTTGAAATTTCTAATTTCTACTTTTGGCTGTAGAATTCTTCAGGTTGTGGAAGCTTCTTCTGCATTCACTTTCCCTATCTTTCTTTGCATTGTACGCGTCTTATGTTTCTGAAATGTTCAGAAGGTTTTCAGCTTTTCTTTTTGGGCGTCCTTGATTCACTTCTAAACTGACAGGCACACAACTCCTGAAGTGGCTCTTAAGGACCTCACCTTACTCTCCCATTGTCTAGTAACAGATCTGTAAACCAGCAGAGATGGATTAGGTATGGAATTCCTTTCTGCTTTGTTTCCCTCTAGCGGTGGTGAAGGTTCACATCGGCATTTCCCATGCACGATGTACTGTTTTTCATGAATATGTCGCTGAGCCAATGCTTGGTCAGTCATTCTGAAAGCTGTAGTCCCGACAGGACTATAAATATTTATATTGGCAACGGCTATTGATGGTGTGCAAATATTTTTCTTTTAAACATATTAACATGTGCGTGCCTGCAGCTTTGAAAAGGGAGTTGCACAGGATCTTCTATCAGACTCATGAGTTTCCATTAGAGTGACTAAAACCCCAACATTGTTGTGCCTTGACAATGATGCATCATCATTGAATAATCTTTGCGCTGCAATGTGAGTGCTCTGGAATGCAGAATTCTTGTTTATTCTCTGGAACAGTATTTCCTAACCCTGTTCACATTTTTCTTTTGACTTGGAGGTTGTACAGGAAGTCTTCGAATTACGACCACAAACACACAAAAAGGTAAAGGGTCCCTGAAGATTTTACTCCACTGGTCCTTGCTGATTATAGGGGTCAGTGCTCATCTCCATTCCCAGGCCATTGAGCCAGCACTGTCCAAAGATGTTTCCGTGGTCATGTGGCCAGCATGTGCTGTTATCTTCCCACCAAAGTGGTACCTATTTTTCTACTTGATTTGTATGCTTTTGCACTGCTGGGTTGGCAGGAGCTGAGGTGAGGACAGGAACTCACCCCTTTGCATGGTGCTTGGGTCTCAAACCTGGGCTGCCAGCTTTCCAGCCAAGAAGCCCAACATCTTAATCGCTGAGCCACCGTGTTACCCACAGTGGGGACCGGAATTTCTGTTGCTAAGCAATTAAGTGACTCATGTCCAATTTTACAACCTTTTCTGCCCCAGTTGTTAAGCAAAATCCTGTAGTTGTTAAGTAAATCACACAGTAAGCAATCCCAGCTTCTCCTCTTGACTCTGCTTGTCAGAAGCCCCCTGGGGAAACTTCCGGTGGCGGCGCGGCGCCGAAGACAGCCTCCCCTGGCTGCCCGCGGCTCAGCTGTTTGTTTTTTCGCCCGAAACAGCGCCGATCAGCTGTTCGGGCGAAATTGAAGCCCCCTCCTCGGGAGAAGAGGAGGGGGTGAGGCCCCAGGTAGGGGTAGAGTTCTCCGAGGCCGCCTGAGCTTGGAGCTTGGGCGGCTGAAGGATCGAACTCCCCCGAAGCCTGGGTTGCTCCCAGCTGGCCGTCGTCTCTGCTCCGAATTTTTTGGAGCAGAGCCAGGCGTCTGCGAACCATCCCTGCCTGAAGAAAGGACTATGATTTAAAGGAGCAGGCAGAGCGGTACAAGAGGGAAAAAGGTGAAGAGGATTATTTTACTATACTCTCGAACTTGTTGGACTTTTTAAACTTTAATTAAAAGTGCGTCATAATTGAGGATTAAAAGATGGCGGCTAAACCTCCCTCTAAAACTCTCCGGAGTGGAGGATCCTCGCCGGTGCAACAATCATCATTACAGGCGTTGCACCCTCCTGAAGTGCTGACATCGAAGGATTTGCGAGATGCTCTGGATAAACATGCCCAGGTACTTTTGGAATCAATTAATCAATCAATTGCTGATAAATTTGCACAGATGGAGGAGAAATTGGAGAAATTCGAGGAAAGAATGGAAGAGAGGATGGAACAGAAGTATAGCGTGATGAGGGTAGACATTTTGACTTCAGTGCATAAAGTGGCGGAATGTGTGGAAGATTTAGATGAAAAAGTGGATGATTTGGCTCAAAGGAATGCTATATTAGAAGTAAAAGCACGGGAGAATGAAAATGTAAGAGGCAAATTGGAAAGGGAGTTAAGCCTTACCCAATATTACCAGATGCAGTTTGCTGTCAGAATTAGAGGTTTAAAAGAGAATGTTAAAGAAGATTTAAAGCAGCTGATCTCTGAGGCTCTCGAAGGGGTATTGAACCAGCCAGCATCTGAAATAAGAGCAGCTATGGACAAAGTGTTTCGGGTGAATTCATGGATTGCTAGACAGAGAAAATTGCCTAGAGATGTGGTGGTTTATTTTGCAAAAAGAGAAATTAGAGATCAAGTTATACAAGCTGCCTATGATGCTAAGGTCGTGATTGCTGAACAAGAAGTCTTGGTTTTAAAGGAAATTCCTCCAAGGATTTTAAGGGGAAGAAAGGACTATACATTTCTTGTGCAAGAGCTTAAGCAAAGAGATATAAGGTTCAGATGGGAGATTCCAGATGGGCTGATGGTGATGTATGAAGGTAAAAGGTACAGGTTGATTACTGTGAAACAAGCGCGTGATTTCTACAATAATGTCTTAAAAGCAACCCCATTAACGCTTCTGGAAGCTGGAAAGGGATCTGGAGAAGAAGAACAACAAGAGGAGGAAACAGAGGAAATTGGTGCTGGAGGAGATCAAGCTATAATTTCTTTGGATGATCCTAGAGAGCAAAGAGTGACACGTGCTGCTTTAAAACGAGCAAAGAAAATAAAAGAACAAGATCAGCAAAAGCCTTCAGATTCTTCACAACGCATTCATAGCCAAGCTGTGGGAGGAGCACGGCCTAAGGAAGCTAGTCCTATCAAAGCTGTGGTCCAAGAGCTTTTCGAGGATATACATGGCAACTAAATTTTTAACCTGGAATGTTAATGGACTAAACTCACCGCAGAAGAGGAAGAAAGTTTTTCAATATTTAAAACAATTTAAGATAGATGTTATATGCCTGCAAGAAACGCATATTAGAGTTTTGGATCAAAAGTACTTATTGAACTCGAGGCTGGGTACGCAATTTGTTGCTTCTGCAGAGAATAAGAAAAATGGAGTGGCTGTTTATGTCAAAAGTGCCTTAACAGCGGATCTAATCGAAGCAGATAAGCATGGAAGATATGTTATGATCGAGCTGTTGTTAGCAGGTAAAAAGACGCTTTTAGTTGGATTATATGCACCGAATCAACAACAAGCTGACTTTTTTAGTTTACTTCATACAAAGCTTACCCAGTTGGATTATAAATCCTTTATTTTTATGGGGGACTGGAATGGAGTTATGGATGTACAGTTGGATAAGGCTGGAGCCTTTAAGCGCATTCCAAGTCACGCTAGACTGCCTAAATCTTTTTTTGAAATGAAGGATGACCTGGAATTGCGAGATATTTGGCGTGAGAGACATCTGCAGGAGAAGGATTATACTTTTTATTCTGATAGACACCAATCTTTTTCGAGGATCGACTTTATTTTGTTGACTAATGATTTTATTTTGAGAACTAAAAAGGTGAAGATCTGCGCAAGAACTATCTCCGATCACAGTCCAGTGTGGTTGGAGATTGATAAGGAAAAAGGAGATAGGCGCTCATGGCGCGTAAATGAGAATTTGTTTAGAAATCAGAGAAATGTGGAAGAATGCAAACAGCGGATGAAGGATTTTTTTGAGATTAATATGAATAAGGGTACCTCTATGGATATGGTTTGGGATGCTAGCAAGGCCTATATGAGAGGGGTGTTGATATATATGAATAATAGACATAGACGTGCAGTGGAAACTAGAAGGAAAGAACTGGAGAATGAAATAAAGGAAAAAGAAAAGGCTTTGATTTTGAACCCAGAGGATGTGAAGATCAAGGAGGCTATTAGATTGTTAAGAGGACAATTTGATAAATTAATGGCTGATCAAGTGGCGACCAATCTGCGGTTTGCTAGGCATAATACTTTCTGCAATGCTAATAAACCAGGCAGATGGTTAGCTTATAGACTGAGGAAAAAACAAAGGGCATCTAATATAGATAAGATTGAGTATAAAGGAAGGGTTGTGTATCAACAGAATCTTATTAAGGATGCCTTTGTGGATTTTTACTCGAAATTATATACTAAAGAGGACATTAATGCAAAAGATATTGATAAGTATTTGGAGAAGGCTAGCATCCCGGTTCTTACGCAAGTACAAAAAGAGGGGATTAATCAACTGATTACAGAAGAAGAAATTTTTATAGCTATTAAGGAACTGAAGGTGGATAAAGCACCAGGCACGGATGGCTTGACTGCGGCCTATTATAAAAACTTACAATTAGAGATGATAAAACCGTTAAAGGAACTGTTCCAGACAATCCAGAGGGGGGGAAAGGTGCCTCCGTCTTGGAGAACAGCTTTTATCTCTTTGATTCCGAAGGAAGACCAGGATGCTACTTTAGTTAAAAATTACAGACCGATATCGCTTTTAAATACAGATTATAAGATATTTGCTAAGGTTTTGGCTAATAGACTGATGAGGGTTCTGCAACAGGTGATTCATGGGGATCAAACGGGGTTTATTAGTGGTAGGCAAATGAAAAATAATGTGAGACATATAGTTGATGTGTTAGAGTTTTTGGAAAGGCACAACCAGATCTCTGCAGCGCTAATTTTTTTAGATGCTGAAAAGGCCTTTGATCAATTGAATTGGCAATTTTTGTTGAAAGTTTTAGATAAAATGGATTTTGGGGAAAAATTTTTACAGCCGATTAGGGCATTATATCAAAAACAAACTGCCCGAATCATAGTTAACAATAGCCTGACAGTAGCATGTAATATTGAGAAGGGCACAAGGCAAGGGTGTCCGTTATCGCCCTTGTTATTTGTGTTAACATTAGAGATACTATTGGTTAAGATTCGGAACTCGGAAAAAATTAAAGGGATACAAGTTGGGGATCAGGACTATAGATTGAGAGCATTTGCAGATGATCTGGTTGTTACAGTGACCCAGCCAGAGAACTCTGTTGTGGACCTGATGGAGATAATAACACAATATGGGAAGGTTTCTGGATTTAAAGTAAATATACAGAAAACTAAAATTTTGGCTAGAAATATGACAGTTTCACAGAAGGCTCTCTTAGAAGGATTAACTGGATTTGAGATTGTTAAAAGGGTTAAATATCTGGGGGTGATTTTGTCGCCCTCTAATACAAAGCTATATAAAAATAATTATGAAAAACTATGGGGGAAAATTCAAAAGGAATTGGAGAGTTGGCAAAAATTGCAATTGTCTTTGCTGGGACGGATTGCAGCAGTGAAAATGAATGTCCTGCCCAAATTTTTATTTTTGTTTCAAATGATACCGATTCTTAAGAAAGATTCTAATCTGGAGGAATGGCAGCGAGGTATCAATAAATTTGTGTGGGCAGGGAAAAAGCCACGAGTTAAACTTAAGATTATGCAGGATACTCGTGAGAGAGGTGGCCTTAAACTGCCTAATCTTAAATTATATTATGAAGCTGCTGCATTAGTAGGAATAAGTGATTGGATTAATTTGACGCAATTGAGGTTATTAAATCTTGAGGGCCATGATTTGTTGTTTGGCTGGCATGCATATTTGTTGTATGATAAGAAGGTAGATACTGTGTTTAGGATGCATATTTTAAGACAGGCATTGCTGAGAGTTTGGAAGAAGTATAGACATAAGCTAAGCAGCAAGATACCATTGTGGGCAATTCCAAAACACGCAATAGAAAATATACATGCTGGTTTCAAACATGATGTGACTACGTACAAGGAAATTTTAAGCCTGGAAAGGAATGTTTGGTGTTTGAAATCATATAGCCTCTTGCGAGAAGAGAAGGTTGTTCAATCTTGGTTTCAATATATTCAATTACAGGCCAGGTGGAAAGAAGACCAGAAAAATGGATTTACAATGACTGATGGAAATTTGATAAAGCAGATTAGAAATCAGGGGTTAGCACATATTAAACGGATATACCTTGCATTGATAGAGATTGATTCGGAAACAGAGCTTGTTAAGGACTGTATGATAAAATGGGCCCAAAATATCCAGGAAGTTATTACAATGGACATGTGGGAAAAGATTTGGGTGAGGAACGTAAAATTTACACAAGCTCAAAATTTAAGAGAGAACTTTTACAAAATGTTTTATAGATGGCATCTAGATCCTAAAAAGCTTGCAAGTATGTATCCGAATTATCAGCCTAAGTGTTGGAGGTGTGGTGATGAAGATGCAACGTATTTCCACATATGGTGGACTTGTAAAAAGGTTAAGGCTTTTTGGATAAAAGTCTGGTGGAATATGCAGAAGATTTTTAAACAGAGGATAAAGTTTTGTCCGCAACTTTTTTTGTTGGGAATAATTGCAGACGCTACAGTTGTGGACACTAAGCTGATGTTGAACTTAGTTACGGCGGCAAGACTTTTGATAGGCCAATATTGGAAGAAAGAGGAACTGCCGACCATAGAAGAGTGGACTTTAAAGGTTTCCGACCTGGCAGAGATGGCGAAGATTTCGGCTTATTTGAAAGATCATTCGCAAGAACGCTATATTATGGAATGGAGAAAATGGATTGAGTTTATCCAGAACAAGTATAGGGTTAAGAAGTTTTACGTAGCATTTGAATAAGTCTTCTTTCGTTTTTTTTTCGTTTTTTTATTCTAGTTTTTTATATATATTTAATATTGTTAAGGTGTGTCTTATCCTATATAAGCTAGAGAGTGATGGATTTTAGAACTTATAGTTGTTAGTATATGATTGTTTATGATTGTTTTATATATATATACCTTGTATTTAGCTCTGGGAAGTCGGGGGGGGGGGAGGGGGAGGGTGGAGGGAGGGGGGGAGGGAGGGAGGTTGGGGGGAGGTAGGGGGGGAGCAGGGAGGGGGAAGGGGGGTTTCTTAAGGGAAAACTGTATTTTAAAACTTTTCAATAAAAAAAAAAAAAAGAAGCCCCCTGGGAAGGTCGCAAATGGTTATCACATGACTCCTCCACATCGCAACTATTAAAAATATAGGCCAGCTGCCCAGCACCCAAATTTTGATCAAGTGACTGTGGGGACACTACAATGGTCATAAGTGCAAAGACTGGCCATAACTTTTTTTCACTGCTGCGGTAACTTCGAACAATTGGTAAACGGATGGTTTTAACTTGAGGATTATTTCCAGTGGCAAGATTCCATGTACTATTATATCTTTTTTTAAAAAAATGGTGATCATGCATATATTTATACAGACATCTTGGTGTATGTGTTGGATTTTTTGAGAAGAACCTAACAAGAGAGTAACCAAAGGGGTTGTAGTTTTCTTGGGTCAATGAGCCATTCAGATCTGAAACTTGTTCGTTTATGTTTCTCTACTCACTTCATTAAAAGGATACCATAAATCAGAGGTCCCCAACCTTTGGAGGACCAAGGACCAGTTCCGTGGAGAGAGGTTTTTCCATGGACCAGAGGGTGTGTGGTTTTGTGTGTTGCCTGCATCCTGTGAATGGGGCTTTGCTTGTTGTGTGGACCAGTTGCCTGCATGCTGCAGCCCAGGACTGGTCCACGGACCAGAGGTTGGGGACCGCTGCCATAAATGATTCAGAGCAGAGGTGGGCATCATATTTGCAGTCATAGCTCTCATGGTAGGAAAGTCACCAAGCCTGGTCTGCAGAAATCCAGAGGAGCATTGTTCATATTTGTGACTTCAAGTCATTGTTGACTCCTGATGACTGCCTAGAGAAATCCCTACACTTTTTTTGGCAAGATTTCAGAAGTGGTTTGCCATTACCTCTCTCTCGGGGCTGAGAGAAAAGAACTGGCTCAAGGTTACCCAGGTAGCTTTGTTCCTAACCTGGAACTAGAACTCACAGTCTCCCAGTTTCTATCCTGGTACCTTAAATCACAACTGTACATCAACCTGGCTCTCTTTATCTCAATTTTTGCAGCCCAATCCCAAAGAAGGAATGAGGACGTCAGCAGATTTGCAGAGAGCCACAGAGATGACCTTGGAGAAATTAAACAGAGGTGGTTGCAACAACATGTATAAAAACATGCTCTAATCCTGGGAAACAAATCAAACATTAGGAAGGAGCTCAGAATGGCTCCACCTTCATTCCCTAGGAGATTAAAGGGAGAGAAGGAAAAACACAATCAGGCTTTTAAGATTCTGTTACTATAGCCTAAATCAATAAATTATACTGCCAGTCAAACTTGGGAGAACCAGTTTCCTCATCTGAAAGGACTGACAAACTGGAATCATCTGGGCTGTTTTTTTTCCTCCTTTGAGGTTTGGTAGCAATTGATTGACTGAGGAAAGGAAATTCCTTTTATATACTGCATCAAATCTGCTTGAGGATTTAGACCACATTTTGCAACAGGATGCAGTAACTGGATTTTTTTGGAACGATAGGAACGTGTGCATTTACACACGCATGCATAATTACTTACAATTTGTATAATCCTCTCTCAGTATGCATGTGTGTGTGCATGATTTTTATTTTTATTTTTTTTTAAAAATGGAAAATATAACACCAATTCTATCACTTCTGGCCGCAGAACTAGCCCAGATTTACTAAAAGCTCAACTCCTGGGAAGATAATGAAAACTGCCTTGAAGAAGATCCCAATCGGAAGATCCCAATCGGAAGGGGGGGCGAGAGACCCCCGACCCCCGACTATCTGAGAAGCGTCTTTCTGCTCCCCCCGGGGAATTTCTCTCCCTGGCGAAGCGCGCTTAGGATCATCGCAGCCCGTCTTTGCCGAACCTCCGGGCGATGAATGGCCCTGTGCCTTTAAGGCAGCGAGCGAAGTTGAGCCACTAGTTTTGTTTGTGTTTTTTCCTCCTTTTCCCGACCGTAACCCAGCAAGGTGCGTGCAGAGGTGCGCGGGGGCGGGGGGAAGGGGAGAGGAGGGGGCCTGTTTTGGGAAATTAGAGCAGGAGCATCGCCTGAGTGGCCTGAAATAATAATAATAATAATAATAATAATAATAATAATAATAATAATAATAATAATAATAATAATAATAATAATAATAATAATAATAATAATAATAATAATAATAATAATAATATAAGTTGGAAGGGACCTTGGAGGTCATCTAGTCGAACCCCCTGCTCAGGCAGGAAACCCTATACCATTTCAGGCAAATGGCTGTCCAGTCTCTTCTTATCCGCATTTGAGGGCTGGCGAAGGAGGGCTTCAGATAAAGAGGGCAAATTGTCCCCCCCCCCGAAACTAAAGAATATTTCAGGTCCAGGTGTTGGTTTTTTTTTATAAAAAACCTCTCTCTTTCAAGAGCGAGAGAAGTGGGCGGGTGTTTGCCGTGATTGACAGAAGGTTTGGGCCAACCAGCCAGCCGGCTGACGACTACCTGTTGGAATGTGCAGGTTCGTCTCGGGCTCTCGCCCCGATTCTCCGAAGGCGGAAGCCTCTAGCCGGAACAGACCGGTCCCCGCAGGGAGGGGCCGAGCCCGGGGTCCGAGTATGGAGCCGGTCTCTCTCTGGACCACCCAGACGGTGCTGGCTTGGATCCGAGGTAGGGGGAGGCGGCGGCAGGACCTGGCGATTTCTGGGGGGGCTGGGGTGGGGGGATGAGGGCCCCCTCCTCCAAAGATGTGCTTTGGTGGAACTCTCTCCGTCCGTTCTGTGGCTAACCTGTTGCGGCCCCAGGTGAGAGGACCCCACCTGCCAGGGCCGGGATGGCAGCCGGAGAGGAGGCAGGTGCCCCTGCATTCCTGCAAAGGGCAAGGTTGGTCCTGCCCAGCTGGGTTTAGGAAGGGAGGCTTGTTCGTGTCCAAGCGCAACTGGTAGTGGTGCGATGCAGGCTGGGGAAGAGGAGTTTTAGCCAATAACTTGGGGGTGACAAGCCCCCACCCCACCCCTTGTTCCTTTTCAACTCTTGAAACACAATGGCTCTCTCTCTCTCTCTCTCTCTCTCTCTCTCTCTCTCTCTCTCTCTCTCTCTCTCTCTCTCTCTCTCTTCCTCCTCCTCCTCCTCCTCCTCCTCCTCCTCCCCGCCCCTCCTGTGGCAGAACAGGAGAAGAAAGTTAGGGCAGATGCTTCAGAATTAACTTTCTTGGAAGGCATAACTTTAAATCTTCGAGAGAATTTGATTAGATTTAATAGAACATGTGCAACTCTGAATGGGCTGGATGACTGCTGATGCTTGCTCTCTTCAATATAATGATGAAGACCGAAGTATTATAATCTTCCCTCTGATTCCCACCCCACCCCATACCCTTATAATATTGAGTTAGGACTGATGGGACTGAGACTAAATCAGCACTTGGCAACTCTCAACCTACATTTTTGGGAAGATAAAATAAAAGCCCCTTGAACATTCAGAGGAAGGATATAAACATAATACCATCCTAGGGGTATGTTTATGCAGTATGTGTGTGCGTGTGACCTTAGCACTTTGCTGAAATGGCTTTAATATGTCATCTGTTGCATCCCATTATCCTCTGACACTTTCTGTATACTATTATTTATTGCCAGTAATTCTTTGCTTTCTTTCAAGGCAAAAAGCTTGTTCTGCTATACCCTCCCCATTGCTCAAGCGCAAACTCAGCTAATTTAAAACTGCAAATCTTAACCCAGCAATCTAATTCAGCAAATGCATTTGAATAGAGCAGTCCTAGTATAAACAATGATTAAAAACAATCTCATTGCTCAGGCTAATGATAGAATGAAAACTGCCCCTAGCAAAGCTTGTTCTTATTCCATCCATCAGTCTAATGCTGGCTGGGGAATTCTGGGAGTTGAAGTCCACAGGTCTTAAAGTTGCCAACCTTGGGAAACCTTGTCTAATGGTTCTTAGAGCTGGGCAGTGAATGGGGCAGCTGCTAAGTTTGGATAGGCTCAGGGGATTGCGAATGGTCTTTCAAATAATGGCAGTATCTGAAGAGTGTGGTCAAAAAAGCCACGATGGTCATCATGAGGGTGTAATCAAAGTTTTTATGGTCACACATAAATAGCTTTAAATGTAACATCATGGCCATCTTCTTGACTTTTTTTAACCACACCTTGTGAACATTTCTGAGTAGTCTATTGGCATTTTCAAGGATAGAAAGGACAAATGATGGTAGTGGCCAGGAAAGGGAACTCGTGTATCAATTTTAACTGAAGACAATACCAGTGGATGATCAATGGGGTAGCCAATTTAGGATCCTCTGGATATACCCTAATACAGTCTACTACATTTACCCATATAGTAGGGCTGTATTGTTATTATCCTTCTCATCTTTCTCGTCGTCTCATCTTTCCTACTATCTTCTTGATATCGTATGATTTATCACTTGTTTGTAACTTAATGATTAATGATTGCAACTATGATTTATGATCTATGACCTATCACTTATGCACTGGAGACAAATTCCTTCTGTGTCCTATCTCACTTGACAACCAAAATCAGTGTGGGAAGCCAGTTTCACTTAACAACTGCAGTTAACAACTGTGACAAAAGGTTGTAAAATGGGTACAGCTGACTTAACAACTGTCTTGTTTAGCAATGGAAATCTTGGGCTCAATTGTGGTCATAAGTTGAGGACTTCTGGAGGGAAGGTGTGTGTGATGACCTAAGTTGTGGTTCTTCTCAAAATGTTTGGGCTAGTTTGGTAAAATCCAGGAGATCACTTCCTTGGCTTGTCTCTTCTGTACAGGTCTGGATCCAGCATTACAAGGTTACCCAGTTGAGACGTGGGGGCTGACCGGGAAGAGGCTGCTCCGGTTGTCCTATCGGGATTTGGAGAATCTGGGCATGAGATGCATTGGCCACCAGGAGCTCCTTCTGGAAGCTGTGGAGCAGCTTTGTGTTTTGGTGGGTGCCTGCAGAAAAATCCCAGCAAGCCTTCACTGGAGGGCCAATAGCTCTGGGAGAGAAAGGGTGAAACGTTGCTTTCCTTACAGAACATCTGGGCCTCTACTCCTCTCTCTAGAACTATGAGCTGACCACCTCCAACCTGAGGACGCTCACAGAGAAGCTGCAAGGGATCATTCAGACAACCGAGGTCTGCATTCTGAGTCGCAGGAAAGTGAGCACTTATCACGGAGCTGCTACCGGAAAGTCCAGTTTAGATCTACTGGCATCTGTGGTGGAGTTGATCGGTGCTGCTAAAGGCCTCTTTTTGTGGCTCAACAGGTACTTACTTATTTGCCTAGATGTTGGGAAGGGTGTGCGAATCCAAGCTTGCTCTCATCTTGATAAAACAGGGGAGGGCAGTGTGTGGTTGCTCACACTTTCCTGCTGCCCTCAATAAACAATCCCAGTCAACTTCTTGAAAGTGCAATTTGCTTTAGTCTCTTGTCGAGTGGGTGGGAGAGGTATGTAACAGAAGGTCCAAAGTGGGATGTCAGAGAGAAAAGAGATCAGATGGCTCTGTCAATTTTTAGCTATGGCCCTGACCTTTGTTTTTGTAAGCCCCACCCATTACTGACATGTGCCTCTGTAGATCCTCTTCAAGAAAAAAAAGCAGTTGTCCCCTCCTGAGATAAATTATGAATTAGAAAACCTTTCCCAACCTGATGTTTCCTGGATGTGTTGGATTGCAAATATGAATGCCCATTCATATTTCAAAACATCGAAAGAGAATCAGTTTAAGAGTGGTTTCATGTGAACCCAATCAAGTTCAAGTGTCCCTTCCTCCTTCCTTCCTTCCTTCCTTCCTTCCTTCCTTCCTTCCTTCCTTCCTTCCTTCCTTCCTTCCTTCCTTCCTTCCTTCCTTCCTTTCTTTCTTTCTTTCTTTCTTTCTTTCTTTCTTTCTTTCTTTCTTTCTTTCTTTCTTTCTTTCTTTCTTTCTTTCTTTCTTTCTACACCTGTCTGCCAGAAAAACACTGATAAATGATCGAAATACTGTATATTGAAATTAGCATCTGGCCTTTAGTACACTTTACCTAGTTTGTCAATTGACGTCAAGAAGGCAGGTTGTTGCTTTGCTTTTACTGCATGAGCAGTACTCTACTCTGAATTTGAGTGCCCTAGAAATATAGTTGTTTTAGGCTAACCTGTGAAGTGAATCAGTGCATGTGAATAGGAGTCTTCCTGTTTAAAAAAAACAAAAAACCCATGCAAACAGAACTTTTAGCCATGCCCACTCCCTCCATCTGGCCCCTAGTAGTTTGCCTGTATAACAGAATCTTATCGGAGCTTACTCTTGCAGGTATGTCTTCTCCCACCTGCATGATTATTCAGCCAGCCGAGACATCATCTGGCTTTGTGGTGATCTGGCAGAGACTGTGCAGAAGGTAAGTAGTAGTGGGTAGCACTTCAGCCAGGGAAGAATTTTACAGCCCAGAGATGGCTTATGGCATGCCCACCATGCAAATTAGTTGGAACAAGAGCATTTTAAGAAAAATCTATTTTCACTGATTTTCAGCAGATTTTGTGATTTATGGAAGGTTAAGTATTTCTATTTTGTGTGGCTAATGGGGTAATTTGCTTTATTCTGTGACGGTATTCATATACCATTGACATTTGTAAGGATATATTCTTCTCACCGTTAAATGTGTTGAAAGAGGAGAAATAATCATATTGCCGGTATCTCTCCTCCCACACATGCATTGTCTATTAAAAATTCTCCAGTTATCAACAGATGGAACCCAACTAAATGCTCTTTGGGGAAAGAGACATCCAGGTGATCCTATGTCGCTGAACTAAGCCTCCCAGCAACTCTCATCTTTGAGAAAGCTGGCTGGTGCTGTTGGGAGTTATAGATGAGCACGATGTGATTGGTTTATGACCACGAGAGTACAGAAGCTGAACTTGAGTGAACTGACAGAAATGGCAGCTGACCAGGAAGGTGGGAGGGAATAAGGCTAGGAGAAAGGGGTAAACAAAGTTGGAAGGGGAGACCAGCCAGTTGTCTTTTATAGAAGTCATCTTGTGACTCACACTTTGGGATCGGAGGCAGGGCTGGCTTGCTGGGGTTCTCAGATGTTCCTGCTGAAAGGGAATGAGCAGGCTGAAAGTTACAAGCTCTTTAGGAGGGAGAACTACAAATTACGGTAGGTTCCTTAGTAGCCATTCTAAAAATATTCGTTGGGTGTTCCTGCCACCTTGCTTGCCTCATACATATATGTATGTATCTCTGTGTGTATGTGTTGTTCTTGCATGGAATCTGTGGAATTTGCTGGGGAGATTTCACAATAGATAGCCAGGCTGGAAATGACATTCAGCCAAAGGAAGGAAGCACGAGAAAGAATATGAGTGTGCATAGAAGAAAATATTAAAAATTGCCCAATGCAGGACAATGTGTAGCTTAAAATGGGCAGCAGCGAGGGTTGGGGGGGGGTGGGGGGGTGAGAAACAGGAAGTTTGTCCAGTTTCACCTGAAGATGCAGAGATTAAACTTAAGATAATTGTATACAAATCTTAAGCAGAGTTTCTGTATCTTTCCGTCTTTAGGAAGGAAGCTGTTTTTGACTAGATTTGTCCGTTGCTCTGTTTAGCCATTTTCTGCATCCCTGGCAATTTCCAGATTAGTGAAATTTCTACAGTTGATATCTACATGTCTAGAAGTTGCCTCAGCTAGGAAATCTGATTTAGTTCGATATTATTGGCACTAACTATCATAACTGGATGGGCTTCCTTTCTAGTTCCACTTCTTCCCCCCCCCCACTATTCAATTGGAGACTGCCTGGATAAGCCCATGCTATTTTCTTGGCAAGATTCTGAAAAGTGGTTTGCCATTGCCTCCTTTCTGGGGCTGAGGATGGGTGACTGGCCTAAAGTTACCCAGCTGACTTTGTGCCTAAGGCAGGACTAAAACCATCTTCTGGTTTCTAGACGGATGCCTTAACCACTGCACCAAACTGACTCTACTGTATACTAAATATCTTTTATGTTTAAAGTACTAGTGAGCTGAAAAAGAAGTGAAATCTTATATCATTTTATTCTGTTAAGTATGGTAATTAATATACTCATGGAATAAGCCATTCAGGCTTCAACATTCTTCCCAATGTTATTTCCTTTCAAATTTTTCTTCCTCTTCCTCTTCCTCCTCCTCCTCCTCCTCCTCCTCCTCCTCCTCCTCCTCCTCCTCCTGTTTTTTGCTATAGAACCCCTATTAGAATTGTGAAATTGACTGGGAATAACAGAAATTGACCAGATTAGATGTGAAATTGACAGGAAAACAAGAAGATTAATGGGAGGGACGAAGAGCAACAAAAATGATTAGGGGACTGGAGGCTAAAACATATGAAGAACTGGCTATTGGATATGTCTAGTCTAATGAACTGGGATAGCGTGATAGCACTCTTCCAATATCTAAGGGCTATCACAAAGAGGGGGTCAACCTATTCTCCAAAGCACTGAAGGCAGGAAGAGAAGCAATGGATGGAAACTAATCAATGAGAAGACCAACCTAGGAATAAGGAGAAATTTCCTGACAGAACAATTAACCAGTGGAACAGCTTGCCTTCCGAAGTTGTGGGTGCTCCATTACTGGAGCTTTTTAAGAAGACATTGGACAGCCATTTGTCTGAAATGGTATAGGGTCTCCTGCTTGAGGAGGGACGACCTCCAAGGTTAATTCCATCTCTGTTATTCTTTATGAAATCTTTGCTTTGAACAAGCAAGAGCTAACTTTAAAAAAATGCTCAAATGTGTGATATTAGCTGATCAAAATTGGACTTAAAAACAAGTATGGTAACAACTAAAACCTGAACTTGTACTCCTGGATGCCAAAACATTGTCACCTTTTATAATTTCCTGTATCTCCCATGGCTGAGTGATGGTATTGTTGCTGAGGGGTTTTTTGCCTTTATTTAAGTAAAGAAAATAAAGGCAAAGACATTAAGTGGAAAAGAGAGCAATAACAAGATTAAGGGCTGCTCTACATATACAGTATATATATGAATAAGTTGCTTCCAGACACAGATTATGCATGGATGATCATAATGAATTATGGTCATCCTTTATGAAAACAGTTGTGTAAAACTTCATATACATATTTCCCACAGTTATAAGATGCATGCCTCCTGTTCTTAAGCTGATAAAGTGACCATTTTAAGATTAAACCAGTTTCCTCGTTGACTTTATTTAAAGCTTTGGGTAATGCATGGGTCTCCAAATTCAATGTGCCGCTCTGAATTGGAATTGGAATGAATCCAATTAGAAGGAGGATTGGAATGCCATCTGAATTTCTGTGAATTCATCATACCTTTGATCTTGGTGAAAAGTTGTCTAGTTCAACTAGAAAAGGTGGTCTAGTTTGAATCAGCAACCCCAACTTCTATCAATGTACCTTTCTTTGTATTTGTCCCTATAGGAGTGCACTGTGTCTGAAAGAGAGGACCGAATTTTGCTGATTGTAAGTAGTGGAAAGATGTGGGTCCCCACCACAGTGTTGAAACTACATATTTCCCAACCTTCCATGGGTTAATAGCCATATAATTGCCTTATATACAGAATGTAAGTCGGTTCATCTGAAAAGTCATTGGTGGAGACGCGAGTGTCTTTCTAACTCCTCCTCTTCTCCAATTAACACACAGAAGAAACTTGTGGGATCAGACCAAGGATAATCTAGTCCTTTAGCCTCTAGACAATCTGGCCAGCCACATGTCTATTGGAAATACTTCATTTCCATACATCCATTCCCAGGCAGGCATGGGCAAATTCTAAAGGATTATGGCCACAACTATACCTCTTGACCTGATGAAGATCATAAGAAGTTGCCCTAAGGTGTTGTAGTAACATTGCCAGAAAGAATGGTTTTTAGTTTGGAGGCCAATTTTAAACCAGTCACAGTACTGGACTGAGTACTGAGCCACAAATGGTGTAAGCAAACCCTCCTAACAGGTGACCGTCACCATAGTAGGGAGCATTGTTTATTACTACATAAGAGAGATTTACCTTTTGACTGTTTCCTGTTTTGACCTGAAAAGTTCTGCAGAAGGTCTATAAAAATAACTCGGTTGCATTTGCCAGGTTGTAGATAAGGACATTTCACAGGTCCATGGTTTATATCAGGGGTCCCCCACCCCCGCTCCGTGGACCGGTACTGGGCCGTGGCATGCTAACAATCGGTCCACACAAATAAGCAAAGCCCCATCCGTGGGATGCAGGCAGCACACAAAACCATGCACTCTCTGGCCCATGGACAAACCTCTCTCCACGGAACCAGTCCTTGGTGCCCAAAAGGTTGGGGACCTCTGGATTATATGTTAGGGTTCCTTGGATCTCACTTGTTCTTAGAGTGGTCACTCTTGAGGACACCACTGTACAGGGCAGTTCAAGCTGCGCTTTCTCAGAGGCTTTGCCTTTTTACTCTGCAGGGAAGACACATCTCTGGAATCTGTGAGCATATCTTGCAATGCAGCCCAGCTAACCACCTGGATCAAACAGCCATCTTGGAAACGGTGGAACTTGAACCTGCAGGTCCAGAAGATAATTTGGTGAGTCTGGCACTGTCAGTACTACAGCTCTTCTGGACAAAGAGAGCTGAAGGCAAAGTCCTCAAACTTAATATGTACCTTATTCATTCTGCAACAGTTCTTGGCTACCAATACCCTTTTTGTCTCTTGTGGGACTCATTGGGGGGTCTTAACACTGGTTTGTGGGCATGATCAAAACTACTAGTGAGCAGAGCCACACGCTTATTTTTTTCACACGTATTTTCCTCTCCAAGTAATTGACTCAGTTCCACACAAATCTTGTGTGATAAATAATATTTGCCTTGCAGATCTGAAAGGGTCTGGAACACACTGGCAAATCTTGTAAGCTCCCACACCAAAGAGAGAGGTCTTTTGGGAGTCTCAAGTTTTGAGGAAGTGCCTAAAATGTCTGAAGAGGGAAAACATAAAAGGAAAGAAAGAGGCAAAACAGCCAGAATGTGCTTAGGAGACAGGAGATGCTGAAGAACCATTGCCAGGGCAGATGAAGAATGAGGTGAAGGAGAGAAGAGTTTAGCATGGAGGAGTTGGCCTCCTGAAGAACGTCTTGTTCCAGGTCCCATCATGTGATTGATACCATGAGAACTTACACAGATGCCTTTATGGAGTCATTCTCCCAGGGTTTCAGAAAAAGGGCCTCTTTATCAATCTTATCTTGCTATGATTGGAACAGGAATTTCCCCAAGTACCACACAAATCTGAAAAATATTGGACTCCCACATCTATCATTCTCAGCCTACGCAGCTGATCCCTATGCAGACATCCCCTTATTTTAGGGTTCTTTGCTAAAAAAGAACAATGGTCAATGGTTAATATCCCAGCTTCAGGTTGTCAATTCCTGGATAGTTTTTTCCATATGTAATTTATAATTATAATTTTGTATAGCTATACATATATAAAATTATCCAGGATATATATATATATATATACTCGTCATCTTCAGGCTGGTGTCTTCAAAGATGACGAGTGGGACCTCGTCGAAACATCGCCAAGACACTATCAATCTTACATGGGAAAAGACCCAAATACGCCAAGACCTACATACCTGTACCCGTGAAAATCTACGAATGTGTGTGTGTGTGTGTGTGTGTGTGTGTGTGTGTGTGTATTTTCAATGTCACAGCTGTTTACATATAAAACTGGGTCCATCTTGGCCAGTTTTGCATCATCTGGCATTCTTCAACCTGGATGTTTTGGACCTCCTTCAAATGCTTTGTACCTCCTACCATCCATGAATGCATTATCTGTAGGGTGTTGCATTAGGAAAGGCTGATCTCCTTTGATGAGCCATTGCTATCCAGTGACTCCTCGGAGATGCCAGGAACTGAACGGACAAGCGAGGCAGCTGCCTCTTGCAGAGCCAGAGTTGAGCTGATAAGCTTGTCTCCTAAATCTTCTCTCCACAGGGCCTAGAGATTAAGTCCTTGCCCTCCTGTCTCCATTTGATATCAGGGACTGCCCAAGAGGTGAGTGTGCAGTGGGAGCAGGTTTAGTTCATAGCTCTGCCCCTCCCCCTCCAATGCAATTCCCAAGCCTAGCAGAGCTACCATAACTCCAGTCCTTAAAATAGACCTTCCTTTGCAACAGGCTTGCAAGGCCAGTTCATCTTTCTTTTTCAAACAGTTGCCTGTGAAAATGTGGCTCAGTCCAATTGTCATTATTTCTTCTCTTCCGTGGGGACTTTGCATCATACTTGGCTAATTACCATTTTCCCCCTCCCTTCCCCTCCTCTCCCTGGCACGGCTGCCTCCTTCGTTCCCTTGCATTCTTTATTGAGCTAGAATTAACCAAAAGGTCAAGCTTGAAGTTAATACTTAATCCCCTGGTCAGGAATCTCTCCTCCTCCTCCACCCCCAAGAGTTTGGCTTTTCTTGTCCAAAAAGTTTCTTATTAGAATTATATAAATCCTTGAGACTGTCCGTACTGCCTTTTCAGCCCTTTACCTCCAAAGGCAGTCTTTCCTTGAGGGTCTCTTGGTTTTTTTTTCCCTTCCAGGTTCCTGTTGACCAGTACAGCAAGGTCTTTCCAGGCGACGAAATAGTCCAAGTTAATGACCAGGTGGTGGTAAGTCAGAGCTTCTTCTCTGCTTGGTTCCTGGGGCAGGATGAACTGTGATGCTGAGTTACCCTATAAGGGAGCGATCAACCTGTGTGGGGCAGACCTTAATTATCACTTGCCTTACTTTTTCTGCTGCATGAAATTGCTTGGCTGGATGATGGGGGTGGGGGTGGGTTCATTTATGGCCACGAAAAGCATCTCTCCCTACTTCCGAAGGAGAAAAGATGGAAAAGTTTCCATGTGCTAATATATGTATATAAACATAAGCATCAAAATAATTAAATTAGGCTTTAGCTCCTTATAGTGTGAGAGAGACTTTGAGTATTGCCCACCTGCTGAGTGGTGATGGGTGCCTCGAACTTTCCTGACTTCTCTTCCTGTGATTGCACATCTTTAAGCTGAAGTAAAACACGCCAACTCTTCAAATAAGAGAACGGTCCTCTGTAAAACAGCAGGCTTGACTGACTGCAACTCATGAAAGCTGCTGCCTTTTAATAAAATTCATCAGTCAGGAAAGACTTGCTGCGATGTTTTTGCTCCCATGGACTAACACAGCTCTCCTCCTACAATAGCTGTCCAGCATAGTCTCTGCATTAGCTCATGTTAATAGAAAGTGCACTGCCCAAATAAATTCTGCAATGACTCACCGAGGTCTAAGGCAGATGTTTTTTTCTACCAAAGGTGATCATATTTTTTATTGAGGGATATCATTGATTACAAAAGTAGTTAATTTGCTAATGGACGTTCTGGCACTATCCAATTGTGATTGTGTTGGGGTGTTTGTGACTCCGTGGGTTTGTATTACTAGGTTTCTCACATAAAGTCCCAAATACACTAAAATCTTAGCAAAATGACATGTTGCATGGGCTAAAACGTGAACATTACCAAATTAGACTATAGGGCTGTGCAAACCCTTGCAAAGAGATGCTTTAGAACACAAAGGCTCATGAAATGAAGCACCTCTCATTGACTCATGAAAGCAGCCATGTCTTCTTCCAGGTTTTCATGATTTCATGTAGGAAGCTGCTGTCAGCTGTCTCTGTACATGTGCATTCATTTCGATCTACCTCGTATCAAAGCATAGACAGTGATGTAATAGAGATTTTTAAAATACGCCACAAAAGTAATAGTAATAGTTTCACAATAAAATTAACCACAAAAAACAATGTTCAGTTGCTCTTGAAAGCAAATTGCATCTTTGTGACCTGAAAAATATAAAGTCATTTCGATGGCAAACATTGGATGTTTTTGCTCTGACATATAATGCTGTATGTACCAAACAGGTCTGCTGAGGGGGTGTTTCATAAATGGAGGTCACTGCCAACTTTTATGGTCACTCATCTGATTTGGAAAGAGAAATTCACAGCCATATTTATCTACAGATAGTCCTCGATTTACGACCACAATTGAGATCAGAAATTCTGTTGCTAAGCAAGATTATTGTTAAGTCAATCATGCTCAGTTTTATGACTTTTTTACCACAGTTGTTTAGTGAATCACTGCAGTTGTTAAATGAATCAGGCAGTCATTAAGTGAACCGGGCTTCCCCCCATTGATTTTGTTTATTGGACGCTGGCTGGGAAGATTGCAAATGGCAATCACATGATCCTGGGACAACTCAGCTGAGGTAAATACATGCTGGTAGCCATGTGCCTGAATTTTGATCATGTGCTGCTGTGATGGTCATAAGTGTGAGGACTAGTTCTAAGTCACTTATTTCAGTGCCCTTGTAACTTCGAATGGTTGCTAAATCAATGGTTGTAAGTCAAGGAATACCTGTATGTAAAATGATGCTTTCTATCTCACTTCACAATGCTGTGTGCATAACCAATGAGTCAAAACATAACAGCAATCAAGCGCACCATTCTTATCATTAAAAGTAAGGCAAATGGTTGATTGTGCAGGTAGGGTGGACCCGCATGAATCTCGTGAAGAAGCTTCTGGAATCCAGTCGAGTGACACTAGTGCTGAAGAAAATCCCGCTGGTTTCTTCAGAGTCTCCCCGTTCTCCAGAATCTCCTTCTCACCAGCAAGTAAGTACGAGCCAGGTCAATTTCCCCAACCTGGCGCTTCATGTGGGGAAAACTTCAACTCCCACAATTTTCAGCCAGCACAAGTTTTGAAGCGAATGTTACAATGTCCAGATAATCAACATGCCAATCATTGCAATGTCCACCGATGCCAGATCCTGATTAATCCAGAATTCTGCTTCATATGGAAGAGCATACATCTGTGTGCCGGAAGTGGTCCTTCATGTATGAAATCACCACAGTTATCTTCTCCACTTTCAGTAGGGAAAAGGATAAGGGATGATCCTTCGAGCATCTCTTATCTTTAAAGCAGTATTTCTCAACCTCAGCAACTTTCATGCTGGCTGGGGAATTCTGGGAGTTGAAGTCCACACATCTTAAAATTGCTGAGGTTGAGAGAAACAGCTTTAGAACCTCTTTAGGGTTAAGGGCAAACCCTGTTGTGTGGTAGATTGGAGTGGTTATCAGGGAGCAATGTAGTACCTGTGGTGTAGTGTGGTAGTGGGGCATCCCTGGGATTCTCTTACCCTCCCATTCCTAAGACTCATTTTCCCAAAATCAGGGATCTTGGTTCCCACCTACATTTTGTTAGCCATGGAATAGATTGGCATCTTTTAAACCCCTCCCCGCCCAAAAAAATAATGGAGAACCCCCAGCATCATTATCCTACTTCATCCTCCTTGCTTAAATGCCTTCTTACCATTTGCCAACCCCTGAAAATCTCTCTGGACTCTCTCCTCAAGATTTTAGGTCTTAGGCCAGCCCAATAACAACAACAACAACAATAATAATAATACACCATGTTGATTTTACATTAGAAAAGCAAGGCAGGCACCTTAGAAATTCCATTGTCCTCTGTTTCCAAATATACCAGTGATTCATCTCCTACTTTTACAATTTCCCAGGAGTTTCATTGTGACTCAGCGGGAAGCTGAAAGTGGAGATCAGTTGGCAACAGGAAGCGTTGCTTCTCACCTGAGACAGATACTGTCCTTAACTGGTTTTGTTTGCTCCCCAGCAGGCAAATGCTTTCTTAGAAGTCCTGGGCTCAAGAAGTGATGACTCTTCAGCCAGCTCTGCGTCACCAACATCCAGGTCAGACATCCACCGAGTGCAGGGCTTGTTTGTTGGCAAGATTGCCACGGGGCGTGGTTGGCGATGTGGGATGTGAGCTGTGGACATCTGAAGGTCCTGCTTGTGGTCCATGGCTTAGGGAAGAGAATGCTAAGAGCAAACAGAACATTCCTGTGATGCAGAGAAGGCTATGTTTAGAGTTGGGCCTGACTCAGATTTTCTCGGCGGGGGGAAGAGAGAAGAGTTTTCTGGTCAAGTCTGAGATGTTTTCTCCACATATTGCAAAATATGTGTGTGAATGTGGAGTCCTTGATGCCCTCTGAGCCTAAATGTTTTCTTGCAGATGTTTTATTGCCCAATTAGGTAACATCTTTAGACGTGCTAGAAAGAAGCGGGATTTGCTTTATATTTCTGTAGAATGGCTTGCCCCGTCAAATGTCGTTTTCTTCTAGTTCTTGATTACAGTCTTGTTTATTGTTTGTTTTTCTGGGTTGGGAGTTCCTTGATTGGGGCATGGCTTATTGCTTGATTGGAGTTAATCCTGGTTTTAATCTCTGCTTGTCTGGATGTTGTTTGCGGGTGAGGAAGTGTTTGGGTCTTTTTGTTTCCTTTTAATCTTTTTGCTATCAGACTCCTTTCTAGCCCTGAAGATGTTGTTACCTAGTTGGGTGATGAAATGTTTTCAAGAAAACAACCAAAATATTGATGTATGAGAATTATGTACGTTCAGCCTAATTGATTTCTCATCTGTGCTGACACCTACCCAGTAACTGCTTAGGAAATGACTATGTAATAGATGTATTCTACCCCACCTCCCAGAATTAGAAGACGTGATGTGTGCAAATCATGGTTTCTTTCTTTTCTTCTACCTTCTACCTTTTTTCTACCTCTTGCTAGTGAAGTAGATAGCAGCAGAAGGCACCAGAAACTCTTTACAAATTTCCTGGTAGAGGCTGGCTTCCTGACTTTCCTGCAGACATGACTTAGTCCACCGTAACAAAACACGCAATGCCATTTTCACTCAACCTTCCAATAGAAAAGAAACCACAAATGAGAATTTTGGAACATAAGGACATGCTCTGGTTCAATGAACAGATGGAATATCTCTTGAAGAAATTAGTGATCTTCCCCCTTCCTATTTCTCAAGCTACAACTTGGCTGCACTTTACACTTTCCAATAATAAAATGTTTTCTGTCTTTTTATAAGGGTCCCCCATGTAACTTGTGGGAAGTGGGAGGGATTGTAAATGTCCTTGGGGATACTGGCCCAGATACTTGACCTATTTGTCCTCTATCGTCATCAAATCCAGCAATCCTTCTGGGCCCCAAATTGGCATCATGAGCTCTCATAGAGAATTCAAGGGTTGGGACGTTTTCACCAGGAGCTTGGAAATGTCCCCTCCCCCCCCAGCCACCTAGAAAAGGAATAAAAGTAGGCATACAGGAGGGAGAGTAGCTAATATCCTGGTAAATAGATGTTTTGTACCTAATTATGTCCAATCTAGCTCTCATTTGGTGAATAATCAACCCTTTTGTCCAGGATGTTCTCAACTATTGTTCTCAACTATTATTTACCCACCAGTCTAAAACTGATGGGATGCTCCCCTTGCTGAATTACACATTATTTTTCAAATTCTCTTGCTGCTTGGGAGATAAAATGGTGCAAAATCACCCAACCATTTGCTTGTTAAAACAAACTTTACAGATTCATTCATATGATCTAATGATTATACAGTCTTCCCCTGCTTGGCAGTGTCTGATATGCTGAGACTGCAGTTCCCACAATTCCTAGTCAGCATAACTGGAGGCTGATTAGGGAATAATGGGGTTTTCAGTCTCAACTGGAAGGCATCTAGTTGGGGAAGGCTGGGTTGGAAAATAACTAGGATTGATAAGTTGAAATGGAGATCCAGTATTTCATGACGTTTGGTGCCAAGAGAAGGGACAGTAGCCAATATTTTAATTCTCAGTGCCCACAAATACTCAGAGGTTTTCCTTAATTGACATTAAATGCATTCATCTTGCAGGAACACCATTTGATATCTGGCGGGGTGTGTGTGTGTGTTCTGGCAAGCAACATGTAGTTGTTATGTAATAAATGATTATGTATTTTTTCTCCTTCACATTAAAGCATGACTGCCGAGTTCGAGGGAACCCAGAATTCTGTCCTTGATCTCCCCACCGTTCAAGAGGAGCACAAGAGAATTGATTGCATCACGCATCCTGTGGACAATATCTGTGGATTGGAAGAGGTCCTTTGTGGAGTAGGTAAGGAGCCTGATCTGTTGAATCTAGTGAAGAACTGTAGAATTGTCTCAGCTTCCCAGAGTCTTTTATCCAGTTGTTGATTTATATATTACCTACATTTTATCTTACCTGATTATTATCTACCCAGGAATCATCATGATGATCCCTCCCCCTCCCCCCAAAAATACCCCAGAATAACATTAAAAAAAATCAAATGTAGCAGAAAACCAGACTCATTGCCACTTATGGCATTCTCTAGTTTAGTACATCTGGAAGTAGCCAATGGATTTGCTCCTCATGCCTGCCATGTATAGTTCTCCCATTTGACCATCCTGCCAAAATGGCCTAATGTACTGACTGCTTTTGTTTTTTTTCTGTCTGTTTTTTTCCAGAGGCATTAGCTGACCCTGCTTTGGAAAGGCAGGACTTTGGAGCAGATGCCATGGGGCCTAAATCTCCAGATGCTGCTGTCCCTTCCACTCCCAGGAAGCTGGACCATCAACTAGGAGACTCTTCAAGACACGAGAATGGATTTGTCAGAGGGCAGCAGAGACTGGCACCAGCGGATTCCAAAGAGGTAAGGCTTTTTTTTTTTACTAACTTATCGGTTTGTTTAGGACTAACATCTTCACAGGTAAGATGCTAATATAAGCAGCATTTTATGTGAGATTTATTTATATTAGGACTGTGCAAATAAGGCTAAATTTTAACTTTTGATTTACAAAATGGATTGAATGCAGACATCCAAATCCAGTCATTTAATTAGTTGATTAGTTCCTAGGCACATATAGCACTGCCTTGCCCAACCTGTTGCTACTCAGCCTCAGAAGAACTGAGTTTGGGAGAAAAGGGTACAGAAAGTTATGTTTTTGAAAGGCAGCTGGTTAGCAAGCAGTCCCCAGACCTCTGGCACCAAGGACCAGTTTCAGAAGGAAAATGGTCTTTGATGGACCCCAGGGGGATAGTTTCACATGCAACCTAGATCCTGTGCATGCACAGATGAAACTCACTTGCCGCTTGTGCGGCCCAGTTCCTAACAGGCCATGGACAGGTACCGGTCCTTGGCCCGGGTTTGGGACTCCAAGTTAGCATATTTCAAATTCTTCATTGATCATTTCACTATGTTTTCTTCTCCCTGGGTGATCCCTACAGGGTAGCGCTGAAATTCGACGGAAGCAAAAAGGTAAGTGATTACCTTTCCGTATTCACCATTGGGCAGGTTGCCTGGATATCAAGCTACAGGTAATCATCAGCTTAGGACCACAGTTGGGACTGGAACGTCTGTTGCTAAGTGATATAGTCATTAAGTGAATCATCACATGATCATGCCTGTTTTTATTACCTATTTTGCCACGGCCGTTAAGCAAATCCAACTTCCCCCAAATAGTGATCACATAACTCAGACTCTGCAACCCTTGTGAATTCATGTCAGTTTCAAAGCACCCAAATTGTGATCGTTTCACTGCAGGGATGCTACAACCTTTGTGAGAGGACCAGTCAAAAATCTCTCTGTTCAGCACTGTTGTAACTTCGAACAGTCACCAAACTAAGGGTCGTAAGTGAAGGATTACCTGTATGCTTTTGATTTGCTACCCCATGGCTGGCAGGGGAATTCTGGGAATTGAAGTGCACAGGTCTTAAAGTTGCCAAGGATGGACATCCCTGAGTTAACTCCTTCCAAAGTCCATCAAGACTCAGTACATGCGTCTGGATGTGCACATCCAGATCAGGAGCTCTTTCAATTCCTGTCCTTTCATTCCATCAATTGAATTTAATTGTGGTGTGGGTGCCCATTCAGAGCTTTTTAAAATATGTTAGGTGACCTTTTTTAAAATTTGCTTTAATGAGGAGCCACCACCCGACTAAGTCGACGACGCATCTCCTGCCAGGAGCTGGGACAGGTGGACTGTGACGGTTGGCTCTTAAAAAAGAAGGACCACGTGGGCTTCATGGCCCAGAAATGGAAACGGTTTTGGTTTGTGCTGAAGGGGCACAACCTTTACTGGTACAGCAACCACAGTGTGAGTAAATTGACACTTATGGCAACAGCCAACTCAAAGTGACGCTAGACTTCCTTTGCACGGTGTATCAGTTTTCCATTTATTTTTTTAAATACTTTTTAAAAAAAATAACAGTGAATTAATACGGTAGGCCAAGAGTGAGGGCCAGGACAAATGAACAAGGCCATTATTTTGGAGATGTTAGAGGTTAAGCTCTTGAACGATGCTATGTTCAGGAAATTATAAGCCCTGCAAAATGTCAAGGTCAGGAGGGTATGTTTTCTCAATTCATCTGGCCCTGATTTAAGCTGACAAGTACACACTACGTGGATTAGAAAAGCCACATGAAAATGCTGCTCTTCCATTACCAGAGAGATTTGAAGCAAATACAGGAGGGAGGGGGGAAGCAGGGCAGGGCAGAGAAGAGGGGAGGGAGGGGGGGCCAGCCTCCTGTCTCTCAGCCCAGCCTCCCTCACAGAGTTCTTGGTGGGAAAATAAATGGAAGCATTATGCATGGTGCTTAGAGTTGTGCAAAAACAAAGTTGGGATATAAGGCTGATAGATAATCAGTGATTGTTTTAGCCTAGCCTTCACCAGCCTCATGACTTCCAGTTAGGTTGTACTTCAGTTAGGTTGTACACCCTGTTTGCTGGTTAGCCTGCATGGGTTTCTTGCACAGCCAGTGTGGTAGAGTGGTTAAGGTGCAGGAATATGACTTGGGAAGTTACTTGAGTGACTCTAAACTGGTCACTATGCCTTCGCTCATAAAGGCTGAGGTGGAAAGTTGGCAAGGAAGTGTATGCTTGCTGCTTGCGTTCTTGGTGGGGTGCAAGCATAAAAAAAAGAAAGTGAATTTTTAAACAAACTTCTGATCTGGGTCACCAAATATTTCGGAGCTGCTTTATACAAAAGGCAGCAAAGGGAGCGGTTTATTGCATGAATAGTTCTCAGTTGTTCCTTTAAGAGTAGTCAGTGATATGGTATCACAAGCTGCTGTAGAACAAATCCTCTTAAATGAATGAACTAGTCTTTTCCATAAATTTGACAAAGACTGGCTTTATTTTTTTTTTAAAAAAAGTGTGATAAATTAAAAGCCCTTAAAATGTTCCAAATATTTTTGTTTATGGCCAAAGATTAATACTTCTACCTCTTTTCTTCTTTTCTTGTCAACGGACTCTTTCCTGTTCCTCTTCTGAAAACTAGGATGAGAAGGCTGTGGGATTAATCAACGTGTCTGCCTACAGATTGGAGAGCACAAAGGAACAGAAAAAGAAATAGTGAGTGCATACTCAGTAGCTAATGTTCTCTAATTCTCCAATGCTGAAGTCCTTCAAATATGTTAAATTCCCATAATTCCAGCTAGAAGAGACCTTTCAGCAGTTTGTGGGCAACAACATATTTGATTTGTTAATTGATGAGGTATACACATTGAGAGCAAACTCGATTTCTGTGTTAAATCCTTACATAGCCAATAGGTTACCATTTGTACATCCGAGGGTATTATAAGTAGACTTGAGGGAACCATAAGCTTTGCAGAATTCAGGAGGGGAAAATCACACTGGTTACACAACCCTTATATCAACGCTGCTAACATCGGATGTTTTTGCTTTGACAACATATGGAGATGCAACCATTTTTCTTCTTATGTTTTACTCTTAGAGTTAGAGTTAGAATTAGATGATGCTGGGGGGGGGGGAAGGAGGAATGTGCATGGGAGTTTAGCTAGACATAACAATACTGTAGCTAGTGGGTGAGCCAAGGTTATTGAAATAAGAGATGATAAGAATTGGTGGGTTGCAGAGCTGGAGGGAAAGCCTGCATTTCAAACTAATTGGAGAATATGATTTATGACTGTTAATTAGAGGAGGGAATTGTGATTCAGATTTTGGCTTCGGCTGTGTAAGTGCCGATGTTATGCTTCTCGAATAAAGATTCTTTAAGGTAAACAATGCCTCGAAGTTCTTTAGAGAGTTTCATCTGTCGGAACCATGGCACCTTTCCAAGTTAGATATACAGCTGTAGCCATGCAGATTGGTAATTGGATACAGGTATGATTCTCAACACCAAGGCATTGTGAGAAATCCTGCTACTGTCACTGTTTTTCCTCTCCAGTGTTTTCCAACTCACCCACGAGAAGTACAAGCCCTTCATCTTTGCAGCAGAAACCCTGGCTGATCTGAGCAAGTGAGTAGCCAATTTGTCTTCCATCCTACAAACTATCTCAGAGACTAATAGTCTCTAATGCATTTGATCCACATTCGTGAAGAGCTTCAGATTGTTCCTCAAGAAATATTAGCAGATCCCAAAGTCTTGAATGCAACTCCATCTCAGAGGGTCATAGGAGCAGAGAAGAAGACCTGACCACTTCTTGTCCATCTCCCCAACTGGCAGGACCTATGAATTTATATACAATTTATCAGTTCACCTGTGCACAGAATTCCTTTTAGAATTGTTTTGGAAAACTTATGGAAAGCTGTAATACTGTACTTCATGAGAGCAAGAGTGGAAATAAATTTCTATTCTCAGCTATGAAAGGGATGATAGAGGGACTGATCTAGGAAGAAAGCCACCCAGAGACACCTTATCAGAGAGATGGGTGGCATAAAATTTAATAAATAAATGAGACAAACTGATCATCATTATGTCAAGTTTCTGGGGTATGGGCTTTTCAAGTGACTCTGAGGCATTGTTTACCTTAAACGTCCTTTATTAGCCTAATACACCAGCAAATGCTTGCTCGAAAGAAGCTGGAATCTGAAAACTCTGCCCCTTGCACAATATATTAAAACACAATTCTCCACCTTTCTAATTTTGTCATTAGTCATATTCTCCAATTAAAGAATCAGTTTCCCTTCCATTAGAAGACCCGCCAAAGCCTTATCTTCTTAGTTAGAGATAGCCTTGAAAAGTCCAATCCTACTCATCCCCCCTCCTAACCTTAAACTAAAACAACACGCAAGTCTTAAAGCAATACACAAGTTTAACATATGAAATAGCTACTTCTTCATCTCTTGTCAAGCAATAACATTCGATGTTAGCAGCGTTGACACATTACCTCCATCAAAACCTGAAGTGTCAAAGAGCTTCCCCAACTTGACTGGCATTTTCATTCTGGATTTTCCTGTTTAAACACATTATTTCTGATGAGATAAAACGCGTAAGGAAGGCACTATAAATAGGCAGCTTTCTCTGAAAGCTTTGCTGATTTGATTCCAGCCAGAATTAACCAAAGATATAAGGGAGTGCCCATTATCAGTAAATTTTGTAGACAATTTTTTGAAGCTGCTGGACTTTTACAAATTCCAGAAGCATAAAAATTTGGCAAGGGACCTTTAAAAGGGAATTGCTTTGAAGACAGATTTGTTTTCAGCATTTCCATATTCAACGTTGCAAGGAAGACACCTTGGAATCTGGGAAAATAACAAACTGTTTTTCTTCCCAGGTGGGTCAGTCATTTGATCACATCTATGACCAAATATACAGCATCCCATAAATCTGGGCCACCTAACCAAGAAGGTGAGTGCCTGTTGAAAGTAGCTTATTTTCTACTGGTCTGCATCACATATATTAAATAAGGGAATAACCTGAAAGCAAGAATCAAGATGGCCTTGAAGCAAGATGACAATTCTATAACACGCCCCCCACCCTTGAAAAAAAATCAGACAAAAAATCTGCCTCCATTATAATATTTTCACCTAATATTAGTATTGGTATCTACCTGGTTTCACTAACATGATATCAACCTGGATATGGATAATTTCTCCAAGTCCTTGCCTTTTTAACCTGGGGGCAGTGGGAATATGGACATACACAGATACCAAGGCAGGCATAGTTAAGATCAGGGGAAAAGGGAAGGAACATGGTGAGTGGGGATGATAGAATCCTGAGGATGGAGGTAGAAAGCTGGTGTGGTGCAATTCATCCTATTTCAGAGTTTCCATTCTAATTTTTTTTCCTCTGGGCTCATCCCAATTTAGATTGCTACAGTGAAACAGAAGCAGAGGATCCGGAGGACGACTCTCCTAGGCATAGCTTTGATCAGGTCAGTATCTTCTTGATGGAACATAATTGTAAAAATAGTGGGTTGTTCTTAACTTTAAAATATTTTGATGCCTTTTATAAAGTCATTTGGGACTTTATTATCTGGGGGGAATGAGAGGCAACTACAAAAGGCATTTTGTGATTTCCAAAGAGGCCCTGATTCCAGCATGCAAACTTAAGGATCCATGCATGTGGCTGTGTTTGGAAGGGATTGCAATAGCAATACCACTTAGACTTATATACCGCTTCACAGTGCTTTACAGCCCTTTCTAAGCAGTTTACAGAGTCAGCATGTTGCCCCCAACAATCTGGGTCCTCATTTTACTGACTTTGGAAGGATGGAAGGCTGAGTCAACCTTGAGCCGCTGAGAAACGAACTCCTGGAGTGAGCAGTGAATTAGCCTGAAGTATTGCATTCTAACCACTGCGCCACTGTGGCTCCTTGCAACCACCGAATGGCAATGCAACCACTGAAGAGATCACTGCAGAAGAATGTTGGATGTGATGAGGTTGAGCTCAAGGGGGTCATATTCACTTATATTTCTTCTGCATCCATTATTTTTTTTCTTCATTTCTTACAGACAAAGCAGAAGGAATTGGAGACAGCTCAGTTGCCATCAGGGGCTACAGGGCATAGCCCAAGCCTTCCAGGCAGCCCACTTTTCCAGGACAGCATAGATGAGAAAACAGCATCTCCCTCTTCTCCAGGTGAGCTCACCTTTGGTACCACCTTTGGAAAGAATGTGGCAGATGAGATGTTGGAAAAATCAACTATAATTGTGCAGAAGGATGAAATAGTGCAAATTTCTCTATAGGTTTTCTTAAGTGTTCCCTTAACAAAAGCAAATAAGAGAAAGGCAAGCTAGAACAGTTGAACAGTTGAATATCCAAACTGATGGACTGAAACAGGAAATATGAATAAATGGTGCCATTCTGTTCTTGAAAATCCCCCTTTCTCCCTCTTTCCATCATCTTTTTTCTCTCTTTTTTTCTTTCTCTCTTTCCCCCAAGTAACAGGCTGGCTTCATGGCTCTTGCCGAGGTCTGAGTTGCTAGTCTGCACAGAAATAGAGGATGTTTTTAGTTCATGGAGTTAGCAGAGATGGCCAAACTGACCGCTCTGGTTAAAGAAAAGGAACACAATTTTCTTTCTACTTGGAAACCGCTTCTGAACTTTGTGCTTGAGGTGGAAAAACAAAATGAAACTTTGATTCTGGGTTTTGCCAATTAGATAGGTTTGTTGTTATAGAAATGGCTAGTTTATGCTATTATATAAAAGTAAAAAGTTGAGGTTTGTTATTATCTTATTCTATTGCGCCAAAAGGAGTTAAAAGTCAATGCCTTTTCTTCCCCTGCCCCTTTGCCCTACACCTTCCCCTTCCTCTTTTCCCTCCTTTGTTTTCCCATTATTTTCTTTTGTATTTAGTACTATATATTGTAGTTGAATAAACTAATAAAAAAAATTGAATTACAAAGAAATAGAGGATGTTTTTGGGCCTCCATATTATGGATTTCCTTTTGCAATGTTAGTCGGTGCTCCTTAGGCACTTGAAATGAAACCTCTCAGGATTCTGTTATTAGGTGGTTAAACTCCATGCCGTAATGTGCAATTGCAAGGATGTTTTCATTTCTTTGGATTATTATTCAGTTGCATCCTGAAAGCTGTTTTAACTCACGGTGGTATCTTGTATCTTATGAAGATCCAGCAGAAGAAGAACTTCAGTCACTGATCAAGTGTCTGAAACAAGGAGGAGTATCGCTTATTGGGAAACAGCAGGTGTTCACCCGTGAATATTACCGGAAATCCTTCGTCAAACGTAACAAGAACCCAGAGATCAATGAGAAAGTACATCTGGTTCGGACGCTTCAAAGCACACTCAAGGCAGGTGGAACGTAACTTTGTGCTGGGAAACAGCTCCGTTTGGGGGGTGAATGCCTCTAGGTCAGGGGTGTCAAACTTGCGACGTGTCACGACGTATCTCAACTTTTTTTTCCATTGCCGGCAATGGATGGACACGGTTTTGGCATGATGCATCTGGCCTGCAGGCCAGCAGTTTGACACCCCTGCTCTAGGTGATGGTGGTGGTGGTGGGGGGGGGGTAAGTAGGGTTTCTTTTAGGTTTTATTTTTTGGCTTACTGAAAGAAAGTTATGGAAGATGGAGGTAAAGAAACCAAATTACAAATGTAATGTACTCCACTAAATAGGCACAAAAGATGAAATTCCTTTTTTTTTAGTTTTAATGGCTACTTTTTCTTGAATCCTAGCCTGCAAAATGTATGAAATGTGGAATTTATTTTTATCATATTTTACTTTATTTTTGCAAAGACAATGGGATAAATGATTCCATCTCTTGCTTTCTTGAGCCTCACAATAATGCTTTTGAGAAGTAAGGAAGACAGAACATAATTAGCCCACTATCATCATTACATAGAGATTTAACTCAGGATCTCCCCAAGACCCATACAACACACTACCTGTGAAGTGTCAGTCTAGGTCCTGAAAAGATTTCAGAGTAACTCTTTTTTTTTTGAAACCTTAGTGGGGCTTAACAAGTGGAAAGTAAAATCTAGTCATCAAAGTTCTCAAAAGTAGCTTCCATACTGCTGATACATCACTGTCAACATGTTTCTGGATACAATGTGAGGTTTTGATGTGCTCCTTTTACAAACCAGATCTTTCTGGGACCAGAGTATTTTAACTATCAGAGGAGATTTTTATGTCATGTCTGGTGTCCATCTGAGCTCTTGTCTAGTATCCAGGCCAGGTGTCCGGCCTGGATACTAGACAAGAGCTAGTATCCAAGAGGCAGGTCTTTATAAAAATTTCCTGAACTGTGTGGGCTTAAACATACCTGATTCCCATAAAAGGTAAAGGTTCTCCCGCACATGTGTGCTAGTCGTTTCCAACTCTAGGGGCTGGTGCTCATCTCCGTTTCAAAGCCAAAGAGCCAGCGCTTGTCTGAGGACGTCTCCGTGGTCATGTGGCCGGCATGACTAGACGCCAAAGGCGCATGGAACGCTGTTACCTTCCCACCGTAGTGGTCTCTATTTTTCTACTTGCATTTTTACGTGCTTTCGAACTGCTAGGTTGGAAGAAGCTGGGACGAGTAACAGGCACTCACTCCATTACATGGCACTCGGGATTTGACCCACCAAACTGCTGACCTTCTGATCGACAAGCTCAGCGTCCTAACCCACTGAGCCACCGCGTCCCTCTGATTCCCATAATAATGTCTTTTTACTCCAGGGAAAGACAGTCCCCTTTTATGTATTTCTAAGGCTTAATAATGTAAGAGAATGATCCGCTCTGGAACAGTAGATTTTGTTTCCTGTGCTGTTTTTGAGTGGCCTTTTATTTATTTATTTTTCCTTTTAAAACTTCAGGAAATTTCAGTAGTTTAAATCCTTTTGGAATCTGGCCAGATGCCTTTGGCTCTCCGATGCATTAGAAATACAATGAATAAAATTAATACTTACCTCAAGGGAGAAGGGTTTGTAACTGGAAGGTTATTAATATAACGGTGTTTTGCTGCTCAAGGGAGCAAAACATTTTGTGACAACTTTGTGATGGTGGTGGGCCCTTGTCTCTCTCAAAAGGGATCTAGCAAACCATTTAAAAGCCACTCCAAATGCTTGTGCTATTCTAGCCTCTGTTGTCCTTGTGAAGGTGAGTCACGCACCAGCCTTAGAACATTCCTTTCCTTCCCCAGGCCAAAACTGCTGAGCTCCAATTGCTTGACATTCTACTCGAGGACACCGAATTGAACGCTGAAAAATTCAGGAGCTGGAAAGAACAACATCAGGAGTTATACCAGGAAATACAGATGTGGTGGGCTAAAAAACTGAACCAAGACGATGGCGCAATAGATTCAGGTTTTGACCTCAGTTTGGAGGCAGCTTCAGATCCGTAGCATCTCTGAGAACTGAGCTAAAATGTACTTTCCCTAGCTCCATTTACACAGCATCAGACAGAAGTGCGGTTTTGTCATTTCAGAATTTTGGATAGGAATGTTTTACGGCAAGCTTCCTCCTCAGAAAGCATTGGGATTACAGTTGTGTTGGTCTGTAAGTTTTATCCAGACAGCAACAATGGCTCCAAATGATTCTCTCATTTTAGAGAGATGGATTACAAAAATGGTGGCAACTGAGAAAGGTTGTGGGCTTTTTATGTAACAATGGAGAGTTCCTGACTGCAAAATAGAAGACCGATGAAGAACAAAGTGGCTTTTGGTGACTAAGCATCTGGGAAAGAGCAGGCATTGACTAGCACAGACTTTGTGCCCTTCAGATTTCTTCAAAACAGCCATTTCCTCCAACATCTTTTAAGATGAAACGTTCCTTTGAGTATATTTAGCACCTGAGAGACATCTGAACAAACCACAGTTTGTGGTTTTCAATGATGATAGCTTATATTGAAAAACCAGCTTGCATTAGAAGCTGGATGCTGTAAACATGTAAGAAATGAGTTATATAAATAAATGTTAGAATATGTTTCTAAAGTTAGTTTAATGATTTTTTCCCCTTATTTTTATTTTCAAATGACCATTTGCCAGCAATCCAGCTGCAATACAACAGAATGAATAGCAATAATAATGCTTAGACTTGCATACTGCCCCATAGTGCTTTACAGCACTGCCCAAGTGGTTTACAAATGTCAGTGTATTACCCCCAACAATCTGGATCCTCATTTTACTGATCTTGGAAGGTTGGAACGCTGAGTCAACCTTGAGCCCCATCAGGATTGAACTCCAAGCTGTGGGCAGTTAGCTTGAAATACGGCATTCTAAGCATTGCGCCTCCAGGGCTCAGTAGGCAAGAGGAAAAGTTGTTTGTTAATTCAAAATTGTCAACTTTTAAAAATATTCACATTTTGATTTTTTTACAAAATCTTTGCAGTTATTTAAAAATGCTCAGCCCTTCAGAGTCTCTTTTTTAAAAAAAATGAATTATAATACTACAAACTGTTACCCCCCCAAATGTATTAAATTGAATCTGCTTTTTAAAAAAGCTATTTCTTTTTCTCTGTCCATACATTTTTTTAAAGGAAACTTGATCACTTTTTTTGGGATCTGTTGGGGCGTTCTATGCCTTCAATGTAGAAAAAAGTTGTTATTGATTTCCCCCCCCCTATATATATCTCATGTGTTGCAAGGTGCATTGAATTTTTGAGTCCATTAAGTACATTGAATGCATTGTACTGTAAAGTTGTTTCTTTTATTTGGTGCATGCCATAAATATGTACCATTCTTCTCTTTGGATTCTGAACCATCACACCCAGCATAGCAGCAAAGTTCCTTTGAAACTCATTTTTGCCATGGCCTCTCCAGTTAGCTTTAGTCAAATCATTTGCAGTGAAGCTGAGTACTATAGCTTAAGCTTGGGAAAGTGCTTTTCATGGTTTGTACTGGAATGCCTGCTTTGTTTCTCTTCCAAATGAGATATGGCTGACCTGAGTTTACATCCACACCATCAAAAAGAGACCGTTGCAAGGCCTCATTTGCCAACATGAATTTGTGCAAATTGGATAAGTGTCTGGTTTGCATCTTGCCAACTTTAAGGTGTGGACTTTAACTCCCAGAATTCCCCATCTAGCCTGCTGTGTGAAGAATGAAATCCACACGTCTGTTTTTATTTTTTATTTTTACAACTTTTAGTTCCCAACAATAAATGGAAAGAGGAAAACACCAAGGTAATGATGGAAATATGTACGATGTCAAAAAGAAGAAGAAACAAAAAGTGCTTTAACAAAAAAAGAAATGTAACAAATTAAAAAACATAGTATGACATGTCATTATATCAGTAAATGGTTACAATTCTATATATGTTTATCTAATACAAATATTATTCAAATACCAGTATATATTTCTAACATATATGATTACCATTTCAACCTAATATATTTTGTATAAATAAGCCCCATATTTCTTTGTACTTGTTCATATACAGTCTACATCTGTAGACAATCTGCTTTTAAGTGGCAAATTGGATCAGGTCTTCTCAATCCACTGAATAAATGAAGCCATATCTTTATCTTTCCAAAGGTAGAACATCAGCTTTTTTTAGCCACAGTAAGGGCACTGACAATCATTTACATTGTCCAGTTATCAAATTCCATGTACTATGTATGTAATTCAAGAGGAAAGCAAAAAAAAAAGTATCTGAAAATTTTAGCTTTGGTCGCACTATCATATTTATATAATCCACTACTTCACCCCAAAATTCAAGAAGTATAGGATATTGTAGAAACATGTTTTAAAGAAGGAAGTCCACCCACCTTAAAATAGCTAACGTTCAGATATACCGATTTATGAGAAGCTGACTTATTCTTAGATGTATAGAGGGTAATGAACCTCAGTCCTTTAGATCAGGGCTCTCCAAACTTGGCAACTTTAAGACTTGTGGACTTCAACTCCCAGAATTCCCCAGTCAGCATGACTGGATGAGGAATTCTGGGAGTTGAAGTCCACAAGTCTTAAAGTGGCCAAGATTGGAAACCCTTGCTTTAGATCGATTTCTCTTCCTCTTTGGCCATGTTGGTTCTTCAGCAAGAATAAACTTGGAACTTACCTGTATTCAATCATTCAAGATGTTAAACATTCTTCAACATATCTGTCGGAGGAGCTACAATCAGCATCTCCAGATTTAATGTCCATTGCTCTCAAAACTGTCCTGTAGCTTTGGGTAATGGCAGCTCTATATTTTATACCACGGAAATGCAATGGGGCAGGGGGAAATGTTATGAACACAGATGACTTTTAAGTAGCATCATAACTGCACTCTAAATCAAGCCAGGATAACAATTATATTTATTTTAAACTAGCTACATTTAATACAGCTGAATACAATCAATAGAATTTGTACAGAAGAAACATTTATAGACGAGAACTGTCCTCAGCAAAATAGCATGTCTACAATAAGCACAGCATCACATCTCGCAAATCCTTTTGTTCTAGATTGAACTTCTATGGAAACAACAAGCTAAGTTTACTTACTGAATTTTCTTGTATGTACAAAGCCATCTTCCGCTATCATAACTGGCTTGAAAAACACCAGCATATTTTGTTCGCATTGTTTCTTTGTTGTCCCCAAATCTTATGTACTTTAATAATCTGTAACAGGGGTCTTGAAACTTGGCCCTTTTATGATTTGTGGACTTCAACTCCCAGAATTTCTCAACCAACTAATAAACTAACTTGGTCTCTTCATACATTATCAAACCAGTGTTTGCATTTCTTGTGTCTGTTGAGGAGAGCACATCTTTCTCCTTCTGTCGTGGCCACTTTTTACAGAGGCATGATTTAGAGTGTTTTAACAAATTCCATCAATTTTGGTTTGGTAGTAATACTGCCTCAGATAGAAGGTCAGTACAGAGAATGGTAAGAACAGCTGAGAAGATCAAAGGAAGCTCGCTTCCCATTATTCAGGTTACTGCTTATAAGCGTTATGTGCTTAGAGCTCGAAACATTGTTAGAGACTCCACACAGCCACTTCAGGGTCTGTTTCTGTTGCTCCCCTCTGGGAGGAGGTTTCAAAGTATTTCTAGCAGATCTACTAGATTCTCTAACAGCTTTGATCCTATGCCATCCGTTTTGTATATTTGCAAGATTTCCCACCCCCATGTATATGTATACATTCAAACTAGACTGTGATATTTCTGTTTTATATGTATGTGTATATGGATATTTTTTGAGAGCTGAATGCAACGAAATTTCATTTTAATGTATGCTGATTAATATACATTTAAAGGTACAATAAAGTTTTTATTCTATTTTATTCTATAGACAGGCAGAATAAAAGCCTACTAATTCAGATTAACGGAATCACTCATCTATAGACCTCCTTCCACCCCAAAACCCCTCTTACCCTTGTCCTTGTCACCCCACTGCCCCTTTTTAACTGTTTAGCTGTTCTGCCTTTTGTCCAGCAAAAATTGATGGCACTGACAGAGGAGAGTGAAGTTCATCAAGCAACAGACTCTCGGTCATACATACCATCTCACCCCGTCCTAAGAGAGCAGCATCACCACCTAAACAACCTCGGCCAGTTCTTACAGGACTTACAGCAGGGGGTCTTCAAACTTGGCCCTTTTAGGACTTGTGGACTTCAACTCCCAGAATTCCTCAGCCAGGCACGCTGGCTAAGGAATTCTGGGAGTTGAAGTCCACAAAGGGCCAAGTTTGAAAACCCCCGACTTACAGTCTTCCTACGGCCAGCGGCAGGGAACAATTTTCTTCCGCTCTCAATTTGAATTGGGGCGGAGGGGCGGGGCTAATGACTGAAGAGAGTTTCCATTGGACAACCACAGCCAGTTCTAATGTGAAGCTGAAGGCCAATAAAGAGACAGCGGGCCGGACGCCGCGAGCTGTTCACGGCCCTCGCGCGCCAGGGATGTCGTAAACCTCCTGCTGGCAACGGTTGCCGCGCACGCGCGGTGGCCACGAGTCCTGGCAGGCTTAAAGCCGTTCTGTATTTCGCTGGCGGTGGTCGCTAATCTTTTAAAGTTCTCTTAAGTGGAGGCGCGAGGGTCCCTTGGAGGTAATAATCAAAAGTTATCTTCTCCTTCTGGTTTAAAAGTTCCAGCCCTGAAGAGTTTCTCGTTTTCCTCCCCTCGGTGCTTCTGGAATTGACATCCTTTTTTTCTTTTCTTGGGGGGCGGCGAGAACTACAGTGCCCATCTTTCCTAGCCTGGGCTTTCAGTCTGGAGGTGACGGGAATTGATGTCCGATGGGTCAAAAGGGCTCCAGGTTGGGGAAAGCTGCTTAGTTTGGAGCATGGTCAGAGCTGGTGCTTAGAAGAGCTGGTGCTCTTTTTCCCAACGCAACAGGTTGCTTTGGGGAAGCACACAACACACACACACACACACACACACACACAAACATAGTTTGTCCCCAACTTGGGCCATCAAGCTCGTTGGAGAGCTACTCCTGGTATAACAATGCCATGAACGAATGATTTATACAAGGGGTCTTCAAACGTGGCCCTTTTATGACTTGTGGACTTCAACTCCCAGAATTCCTTAGCCAGCGTGCCTGGCTGAGGAATTCTGGGAGTTGAAGTCCACAAGTCATAAAAGGGCCCAAGTTTGAAGACCCCTGATTTATACTTACGACCACAATTAAGCCCAAAATTTCTGTGGTTTTAAGGGAGACAGTGGTTAAGTGAGTTTGGCCCCATTTATGATCTTTCATGCTACAGTTGTTAACTGATGTTAAGTTAGTTACCCGGTTGTTAAGTGAATCTGGCTTCCCCATTGATATTGCTTGTCAGAAGGTCACAAAAGGTGATCATATGATCCCGGGACACTGCAACTGTCATAAATACATGCCAGTTGCCGAGCATCTGAATTTTGATCATGTCACCGTGGGGATGCTGCAACAGTTGTGTGAAAAATGGTCATAAGCCAGTTTTTTCAGGGCCATTGTTACTTTGAATGGTCACTAAATGAATAGTTGTAAGTTGAGGTCTACCTGTCTTTATTTTATTGTATTTAAATGTATAGGCCATTCAATTCCAGCAAACTCTGGCTGTAGCACAAAATTAAACACATAAAAAGAGCTAAAAATATGGCCATATGTGTATATACTACTTTTCTTTCCCAAATCAAATCCTTATAGTTTTTCTCCCCACAATCATCCTATTGCTCTGGTCTCCCCTCCCCACTCCCCACTCAACTTTTTCTGGGTCCATAGAAGATACTCCAAATAAGTATGTATTATGAAACTTGAATTATTCAGTGGCTAGGTTCACACAGCATGTGTTAATTTATATAACACTGTAGGAGCTAAGCTTTATTTTTTGTTGATTGGGGCAATAAAAGTACTTTGATTATTTGATGTTTAGTTCAGTGGTTCTCAAACATTTTGGTCTCAGGACCCAATTTACATTCTTAAAAAAATCACTGGAAAGAGTTTTATTTAGGTAGCTTATATCTATCTGTATGCACTTTATTAGAAATTAAACCAGAGTTAAAATATTTTTTTGACTTTGCAGACCCCCTGGAAGAGTCTTAGGTATCCCTAGGAGCACACTGTGAGAAATGCTAGTTTACTATATTGTAGCAGTGTGAACTCAGTAATTGGATCAATGTGTTTTATGAACACAGCCAGTAAGCCACTCAAAGTGGCCCAGAGTGAGATGGGCAGCAAACAAATTTAATAATAATAAAAATGTTTTTTCAAGTTCAGTAGGATTTAATTCCGACTAAGTTTGGACAGAATTGCAGGGTCAAACAAGAACAGAAGACAACAAATTTTTCTGGCAATTATATAGATAATATACAAGCAATATTTACTCATTCCTTCCTTTCATGGATTAGGTCTATGTTGTCAGATTCATGAAAGGTTCATCCTTAGTTGAGAGAAATAAGTAATCTGTATATAATTAGCTGAATAATGGGGAAAGAATCCAAAAGTGTTGCCACAAGGTATAATACTGAGTAAATTGCATTGGGAGGAAAAAAGCTGTGATAATGATACAATAAATCTGTTGGTCTTTATAAACTGACACAATTTTAGCCATTTTTAAAAAACAGGACACTAAACAAATACCTTGGCTCATGATGTTTGCTATTGCATATTGACATGTTTTGCTATTCTCTGTTAATGTGATTGCAAAATTATGAGCCAGGGTTTTATCATCTACAAATTCTGTTGCGGAGTAGCAGACCAGAATTTAATTCAGAAGTCAGCTGATATGTAGCCTTCCTGAAGACTTTTTGAGTTCTGTACATTAATAAAAGCATCCTAGTGAAAGTGTCTTCCGGACATACATGAGATTTTGGGAAGGTTTCAGACCAGTTGGAGTGCTTTGATTCAGCTGCCCTGACCTTGGTCTGATTGCATCATAGCTTTGAAGAACAGATCCAAACAGAAATCTATGAAACAGTTACCAGAATTGAAGCTTGACTCAGGAAGATTGTTAGCTTTTTATATTTATCCAAGTGTTGCTCTTACGTTCAACTCCCTAGGTACCAATCTGAAAATTCCAGATCGATCTGTGGTTCTAGAGAGAACCTTTTATCAAAAATCAAGAATGGCTGCCTCTGGCGGAACATTTATTGGAGTTCCCTCATCAAGCAATAATGATGGTAAAATTTCACTTTAATCCCTTAATTCTTAGAATCCCTTTAATTTATTTTACTCCCCTTATTAGATGAAATTGTAAAAATCTTGAGATAAATAATGCACTCAGTGAGGACCAATAAATTGAAGAACAGCCCCAACAGTTTGTGCAGGTTACTACAGATTAGTCTGATCAGTTAGGTAGATCACATTCGGAGATTCATCCTCACAATTCTGTCTCCTCCATATATTATTAAGGCATGGAGATCTGAAAGGCAGTTTAATTTCATGTGTACAACTAAGTCTCTAAAAGCATTGTCTCCTTCTGCATGTGCTAGCCTTTTTTAAATATTTGGATGCCTTTCTCCAAATACTATTAGACATTAAGGAGCAAGTACTACTTAGTGCCAGGGATATTCTTCCCAGGAAGTATTATTTAGCGTCCCCCCCCCCCACAAATTTTGCTTGTTTTTCCTTTCAACTTAGAATTGATTCCTGGAATTGACACCAGTAAGTTCATGCAGTTTTCTTGACAATTTTTCCCCCAGAAATGGTTTGCCATTGCCTTCTTTCTGGGGCTGAGAGGGAATGACTGATCCAAGATCACCCAATTGGCTTGTGTGGCAGGATTAAAAGTCAGGTTTCCATGTTCTTAGTCCAGTATCTTAACCACTAGATCAGGGGTAGGCAACCTCGGCTCTTTTATGACTCATGGACTTCAACTCCCAGAATTTCTGAGCCAGCCAAGCTGGGTCAGGAATTCTGGGAATTGAAGTCCATGAGTCATAAAGGAGCCGAGGTTGCCTACCCCTGCACTAGATCAAACTGCCTTTCTCTAACAAATGTAGAGCACTAAGCTACTTTTCTGCATTGCCTTCTTGGACAAATTTTTGATCAATCCATTTTTCTCACATTTTTAAAATGGATTTTAGCAGTTTATCTGAAGTTAACTTCACAATCAACTTGCATTCTTAATAATCTGATTTGGTGTTATATATACATTTGAAATTCATATGGTGAATCTCGTGAGAGGGAAATACTGTGAGAACACCATGCTCCTTGCAGTTTAGCATAGCTGCTGTTGTTTTTCCTGTACTGAAATCTGAGAGTTGCTAAGAATAACTTCATACATCCATTTAGTTAGCTCTGGTATTCCTATGTCAGTATTTTCTGCAGTCAGCTCCTCCTTATCCCATATAATGATTGGCAAAAACATACCCTTGTTTTCAGAAGAGCCTGATGCCAACATAGAACCATTTACTGCATTTTCATAACAGTAACTAGTTAACTGCTTCCTTGGAATAGCAGCCTGTTCCTTTATATATTTGAAAGAAGTGAGGATTTCAATTCAGTGGATGAGAATATAATTAAGATCTCAGTTCCTGATTCCTAAGTAAGTTTTGACATTTTCTAAAGCTTTGTGTTTTATGAGTAACTAGAATGCTACATGATTACAAAGTCTCATTTAATCTTAAAGGCTTAATCTGATTGCCTGTCTAAATTATTATTATTAAATTTATTAAATTTTGCCTGTCTAAATTATTATTATTTATTAAATTTTATTATTAGTCATAACACTTTTGACATTAAGAAAGCTAACTATTATTATTATAATTACTATAAGCAGTAATTATCTATTCTGAGCAATTTTCTACATACAAAAGCCAGGGTAAATGAATTATCAGCTGGTCTGTAAAGTTTTGTTTTTAATTCCCGGATTGTTTTTCTTTTTCTTTTCTAGCATCTAGCAATCTCAACTATGGTTCTTCATTTCAACCCATCAAAACCCAGGTGGCCATTCCTACAGCTCATGTCATGCCCTCCACATTGGACAGATCACCTTGTCTAGCAAGTGAATCAAGCAGTCCTCAGACCACTTTGGCGTCCTCCCTGCCAACTTCACTGGGTGACACAGGAGGACTGATGTCCAGCTATGACTCTGATACTCTGAGGCAATCCCAGGTGATCAGCCGGAATTCTCTTTGTCTGAATCAGACTTCGGCAGAAAATGGTTGCAATCAATCCTTGTTTGGTAGTTCTGGTCAGTCAGGTGTGGAATGTGTTCAGAAACCTATCAGCCTAGATGCTGAAGTTACCCATTCTGCTTTTCTGGATAGGCATTCTCTTGGTCCTTGGTCCCAACTCCAGATGTACACTCCGGGCACTTCAAATAGCACTGTTGCTGGCCTAGAAAAAGAATCCAATAAAATACTGCAGAATACTAAATGCTCAACAGATCCCAACAGAGTCTGTGGAAAGCAAGTATCCTTGGGACTTAATGCTCCTAGTATGTATTCCACCCTTTTGGCTGCTGAATCTCAGACATCGAAGCAGGAAGCTTGTACACTACATCCACATGAGAATTGTGCACACAGTGCCTGGAAACATCTGGATTGTGTTCGACTGCAACTTGAACAGATGCATGTAAGTTATTTTAACCTCTGTCTGCATGTGTAGGTTTTCTCCTTGTAACTTTTCTGCTAGGGCTCATCAGTATGTGGACCAGAGCTAATGCTGTTGCATATAATTCAAAGAGAGCAAATGCTGATGGAGGAAAGTCCTTAGAAGTATTAATTAATTTAAAAGCCTAATTATGCTCTGGAGAAATAATCCCCTAAGTGCAGAATCAAACCTTTAGGAAAGAAAACAAGGACTTAACGGTTATTACAGTACTACTATGCTGTAGATTTAGCTTTATAGGCTTTTGAAAAGTGGTGGCGCTGCACATTTTCAAGGAGAGGTTGCAGGTAATATGGGCAATAAAATATCATTAAACACGAATCAACAAAAAAATACAAGTATACAAGATAAAAAGGACAAGTATAAGAAGTGGAAAGAGGGGCACATAACTAAGGCAGAATATCAGCAAATAGCCCGTGCCTGCAAAGATGAAGTGAGGGAAGCTAAGGCTCAAATGAACCAAGGCTTGTAACCAAAGTCAAAAATAACAAAAAAAGCTTCTTTCAACATATAAAAAAACAAGAAAAAAGTTAAGGAAATGATTGGTCCATTAGTGGGGGAAAGTGGCAAGAAAGTGACAAGCAACAGGGATAAAGCAGAACTATTTAACTCGTTTTTTGCATCTGTCTTTACACAAAGGGAAAAAACAGTCCAACCTACCAAAACCAGTGCCATAAAAAACAGAATAGAAACACAAGTTAAGATAGGCAAGAAAATGGTAAGTGAGCACCTGTCAGCCTAGACGAGTTGAAATCACCAGGACCAGATGGATTACACCCCAAAGTTCACAAGGAACTGGCAGACGTGATCTCAGAACCACTGAACTATATTTTTCAAAGATCCTGGAGCACTGGGGAACTATCAGAGGACTGGAAGAGAGCTGATATAGTTCCCATCTTCAAAAAAGGGAAAAAAATAGATCCAGGAAACTACAGACCTATCAGCCTGGCCTCAATACCTGGGAAGATTCTGGAAAAGATAATCAAACAACAAATCAGTGCATTTAATTGGCTTTTATTGACTTATGAGAGGAATTACAGAGGTGGATAACTTTCTCAGTTAGCTTTTCCCCATACATCACTCTGTGAATCCATGTATTGATTTCCAGCTCTCAGTTAGAAATATGAAAAAATAAATGCTATTTAACTATTTTACTGAAAGCTGTCATATGTTCCCTTTTAGACTTTCCCTTGGTTGAAAAAAAAATCACTTCAAATGTTAATAAAATAGTATCAAGAGTGCATCACTGGAAATTGGATATAGACTTCTTTTACAGTGTTGTACAGTAATTATTTTAGCCAACTTCATATATAGATAGATTCAGCTAAGAGGAACATTCACCTGCAAAATCCAGTGATCGGTCCAGAGCCATATTAATGATATTATTTATATTATTGTACATTATTACAATTTCATTTTAGATTGTATTTTATTACAATTTCATCTTAAATTCTATTTTATTTTAATTCCATTTTAAATTGCCTTTATCAAATTTTAGTAACAATTTGTTGCTGGAACTTTGCACTTTGATATGGCCCAAGGGCTAATCAACGATCAATAAAGACTAAAAAAGAAATTATTTATGTCAGCCCAAATGCAACATTAATAAGCCAGAACCGAACTATTGAGAATTAGATGTAGTTCAAATGAATTCAAGATTGCTTTATTGAGTTAAATGTTGCTGCTGTTGACTTTTATTTTCTGGACGGAGTGACTTATTAACTTGTTTGAAGGAGCCCTGCCATATAAAAATGCATTATCTTCTAGATATGCAAGGTAATTGTTTGGTGCTTTATAGTGGCACACAATGATGTGAAATTATGTCTGAGAGATTATATATGCCTGATGGTGTTTGGATGTAGACTGAAATAAGAATTTCCATGTTTTAACACATGGAGGAGAGAAATATATATATACATACAAGGCATATAGCAAGGCATATTCAAATGACTTGACAAATATTTAACACATGCATAAAGGTAAAGGTAAAGGTTCCCCCGCACATGCGTGCTAGTCGTTTCCGACTCTAGGGGCCGGTGCTCATCTCCGTTTCAAAGCCGAAGAGCCAGCGCTTGTCCGAGGACGTCTCCATGGTCATGTGGCCAGCATGACTAGACGCCAAAGGCGCACGGAACGCTGTTACCTTCCCACTGTAGTGGTCCCTATTTTTCTACTTGCATTTTTACGTGCTTTCGAACTGCTAGGTTGGCAGAAGCTGGGACGAGTAACAGGCGCTCACTCTGCTACGCGGCACTCGGGATTCGACCCGCCAAACTGCCGACCTTCCGATCGACAAGCTCAGCGTCCTAACCCACTGAGCCACCGCGTCCCTTACACATGCATATATATATATAAATATAAACATAACCTTCCTTCCCCCCTCCCCGAAGAAATATCTAACGCTGACTTTCTCTTTGAGAATTGAATCTCATGCCTTGTCTCTGTCATAATTCCAGCTGCAAAATAAAGCTGCCTGTTACTATCCTTTGGTGAACAGTACTTCGCTGCACACACTTGATCCAGCTCAGTGGATTGGCATTGCCAACACAAATGAGAATTTGCTCCTGGAAAAAGAAATTGTCATTGACAGGTAGGAAATTAAACATTAGTTTACTTTCTAGATTTTCTTCACTAAAAAGTAACAATGTTTAGATTGTATTTCATATTGATAGAAAAGCAAACATTGTAATCCTAGGCACAATAAACTTCGCTGAATAGTCTTCAACTTACTTATGAGTGGCTAAACTTAGGCTGTTTATTTCCGTGGAAGAAATTAAATGGTTCAAGACTATTTTTGCCCCAAAACCAAACAGTTTTGGTGTTTGCTGTGTCAAAGACCTACTGGGGAAGAACACTGATTTTTAAGAGAGGTTTTCTTCCTTCTCTCTATTAATTAAAAAGGACGTGCGTGGCTTCTTCTGGTTACACTAAGATGTAGCTTGTCTTTTAACTAGGATAACAAAGCTTTTGCTTCTAGGGTGAGTTGTGATTTCTCTTGAGTGCATTTAATTGGCTTTTATTGACTTATGAGAGGAATTACGGAGGTGGATAACTCTTTCTCGGTTAGCTTTTCCCCATACATCACTCTGTGAATCCATGTATTGATTTCCAGCTCTCAGTTAGAAATATGAAAAAAATAAATGCTATTTAACTATTTTACTGAAAGCTGTCGTATGTTCCCTTTTAGACTTTCAATTTTGTCAGTGTTAACATACTGCACGGGTTTATTCTCATAGGCAGAGACAGCACATTTCCCAGCTGGAGCAGAAACTGCAAGAAAGTGAAATGCAAGTCCACAGTGCCCTCTATGGCCACCCTGCTCCTTATGGAGATATGTATCTGTTCAGAATGCAGGTAACCCCTTATAACTGGTGGTGCTGGAAATATGCTATTGGGAAAAGAATTTTAAATTAAATGTGGGATTGGAGGAGGCATGAGTGAAGAAGAGACATGATCTATAGCTGCTCCCTCGGGAATCTTTAATTTCTGCAATTATTTTTTTTCTTTTAAAATCCCTTTTATTGGGGTGGAGTCAGGGTGACTGAATGGAGCTGAGAGTTTACTGGCCAGATGCCTTTCCTGACACTTATGCGGAGTTCGCAGTGGATATTTTCTCTTTGTGCCTTGATAGAGAAACATCTGCCACTGCCTAGGATTGAACTCTTAGCCTCCTGAGTATGAGGCGAGCATCTTCACCTCTAGGCCAACGTGCCGCTCTTTAATTCCTGCAATATTGGCTAAAAATTTGTAAAAAAAAGTTATCTGCTGACAGGGATGTAGAGTGCTTTTTTTTCTAAAACAGTGTACAGGTGTTTCTAGTTCCCTGAGCATTGGAGTCTGCTTGATTTTCTGGTGAGCACACAGGAAAATCCGATATTTTGTTTGTCCTTCAACTATTGATGTGTTTCTCTTCTTGTCCCCAGTACTTATTGAACTCACATTGAAAGTTGTTTGAACAATTCTTCAGTGATTATGAGTATGGACTTTAGAAGACGTTTGGGCTATTACTATTTCATTTAATATCTTTTGCAGGAGCTACAGAGAGAGAATATATTTTTACGGGCTCAGTTTACCGAAAAAACGGAATCTCTCAATAAGGAAAAGATTGAATTGGAAAGGAAACTGGCTGCCTCAGAAGCTGGTATTAAACAGATCCAGGAGAATCACAAAGAGATCATACAGAAGCATACAGTAGAATTGAAGAAACAAGAAGAAAGGGTAGGCTTTTTTGGATGAAGCCCCAACAGGTCTCCCAGTATCTGCTTATTTACATAGGAATGCAATTTTTTTTGTGATATTTGATTCTTCTAGTATTCAAACTTCAAGCTTTGATTCATTTCACCTCCTATTGTATAATAAAGAAGTGCTATGGGAAGTGATTTGTAGGAGCTAATAAAGGAGCAAAAGGTAAAGCATTAACATTTTCCCAATATGTTTGCACTAAAGATAGACTGGAGTATTACAGTTCTTCAGGTTTTTAGCAGAAAGCTAAATCTCTGCTCTTTATGTAATGCAAAATATAGAGTTGAGTTCCACAGCTATGTTTCTGCAAAGTATGATTTTTTTAATGTAGGGTTCACTTCCTTTTGTTTTACATAATAGGTCCATTAGGTACTTGAATAGTTTTGAATTATGGGCAATGCCTTTTTGCGTCCGAAATTAATAATCGAAAGGGCTGCTACCTCCCTCTGATATTCTATCCTGCAGGTCAAGTCCAGAGACAAGCACATTGAGTATCTGAAAAAGAAATGCCAAAAAGAATTGGACCAAAAGCATGAGAAGCAGCAGAGAATTGAGACTCTGGAACGCTATATTGCTGACTTCCCAGTATTGGAGGATCATCGAAAACAAAGTCAACAGGTAAGAGGGCACCTTCTGCATGCAGCCGGCTTTGAAGAGTAGCTGGATAGTGTAGACCTGCAAGCTTGAACAGAATAAACGTGTTAGCTTTGTGAATAGACCAACTGCTAGAAGGAATTTCTTTTAAGTCTGATATATGTGTGTGTTCTCTCTTCCCCCCCCAAAAAAAAAAATTAGTTAAAAGAATCTCAGCAGACAGTTAGCACTTTGCAAGAAACAGCGACTACACTTGAAAGGGAGCTAAGAGATGTTCGCACTGACTGTCGAGAGAAGGAGCTACAGCTAGAAGTGCAAAAACACAAAGAAATGGAACTGCTTTCCACAGTGCGCAGGTAACACCAGGAAAGTGGGGGGAAACGAGCGTTGGCTTCCAGGATAAACTAGAAGTACATTGTGCTGCTTGGCATTGAAGCTTTCCTACAAATAAGCACAGCAGGTCCGTACAGGAGAGACTAAGTAACAGGGAAAGAGGTGGGAATAAGAAGAGTGAGGTTCTTGACAGGAGAATATCCTATGAAGAAGAGTGACTGAAGTATGTTTAGCCTTAAGGAAAAAAACGATAGAGGAGATGCGGTAGCATTCTTTAAACTCCTTCACTTAGAAGCAGATCAAGAACTATTCTCTCTCATTCCAGAGTGCAGGATATGGAATGATGGTTTTTAAGTTACAGGAAAGCAGATTCATTGGCATTTTAGAAAAGATTGTTAATGGTAGTTGCGGTTAAACTGTGGAACTGCTTATCCAGAGAGGTGGTTGTCTCCATTTCGTTGGATATCTGTTCTATGCACGCAGAGCCTAGACAGCTCACCTGTTAATGGGGATTCCTGCACTACGCGGGCCAAATGGCCCCTTTCACTCCTGATTCTTGGGGTGGGAAGTGTACTGAGAGGAGAAAAGAGCCTTGAATGCCAATTGTGACAAGCAATATATGCCTCATGAATCTATAGCGAATAGTCCTTGGACAGAGGCATTCACAGAACCCATCAGATTTATCAAAATGACGAAGGGAATGGCATGGCACAATTCCCATCCGTTTTGTAAGTTGTGTGTCATCGTGGCCTATGTACAAAACAGGCAGAATTTGCATTGTTTTGGCATGACGCTTTATTTCATAATTTGTCCTACTTTGTATGGATACCTCTCCCCAGAGAGAGGAAGGCAGAAAATGACTATAAAGTCAAAAAAGCATGTGGGCGTAGCAGTCCCAGAAGATATTACAGGTAGTCCTTGACTTACAACTGTTCATTTAGTGACAGTTCAAAGTTACAATGGCACTGGAAAAAGTGACCTATGACAATTTTTCACACTTTCACACTTATGACCATTGCAGCATCCCCATGGTCACATGATCAACATTCAGAAACTTGGCAACTGACTGATATTTGTGACGGTTGCAGTGTCCTGGGGTTATATAATCACCTGATAGGCAAAGCTAATGGGGAAGCCAGATTCACTTAACAACCTTATTACTAACTTATCAGCTGGAGTGATTCATTGAAAAACTGGCAAGAAGAGTTGTAAATTGGGGCAACATTCACTTAATAAATGTTTCACCTAACAGCAGAAATTTTAGACTCAATTATGGTCATAAGTCAAGAACTGCCTGTATTATATATGAGTTTTTTTCTCTGGGGAAGGATAATTCTTTTGGGGGGGTGTTTATCTCTCCTTCTAGCACATGCTTTTCCCTAAACTGGATGCCCCTCCTATTTATTACACCTTTTAGGACTCACTTCTTTCTGAGGCATCTTACAAAAATCAGCCTCAGGGCATTTGGTTTGGGGGGTGGGGGAGGGGGAGCAACCAAACTGTGGATCAAGCTTTGATGGCATCTTTATTGCCTGCTTTCACCACGTTTTTCCTTGAATAGAGTGGGAATTCGGTAACGCTGGTAAGAGAGCCTGCCTTGTTGCTTAGGCTTGATTGTGAGAATGGATGGGCATAGCTTTAAGACAGTGTTAGCTTTTGGACAATTTCTCACAGATATGAAACTTCAACATGCACAGAATCAGGACCAAAGAGTCTCTTCAATCATTGGGGTTTCTTTGCATTGGCTCGGGTTTTTGGAATGGAGCAGTGTTTTTAATTCGTTTTAGAGACATAATTATGAAACCCCCTTTCAAAGGACCAGCTTCTAAAGTTCATTTCGTTTAATGAAAACTTCCTGTTTCTCAGCTTACAAGATAAAATGCAGCAGATGAAGCCCTCAGTACCTGAAGATTATGCCCGAGAGATAGAGAGAGAGAAAGAAGAAAAAGATGCTCTTCACAAAGAACGTGATCTTCTCAGGAAGGTAACCCCAAAGATGAGATTGGAGCTCTTAGGTGGGCGTCTACTCTGTATTGAGTAGAAGACCGGCATTTCTTCTTTATAGCGATATTCTATATTACACTCATTGATCAGGCTGGGATGTACTTGGTCCATTCAAAAGGACCATAAAGGATCAAAATTTATACTCACATTCACTTAAAATAAACATACCTGGGTTCCACATTGTCTTGGAAGATTAGCCAGTGTCTTGAGTGGAATGTCTGTCTAGTTTATTTTAACCCTTTTAGAAAAACCATAAATAGGTTTTTTCTCTGTTTCCTGGTGGTCTTCTCTTTATATATCCTCTTCACCCAGTTTTGTTCTCCCTTCCCTTCCTCAGTGCATTTTATAGAAAACCTGATTTTAAGTCAATCTTAATAATAATTCAATTATTATTAAACTGCCTTTTTAGTATAGCTTCTGTTGGATGTTTATATATGCATTCACATACGACGCACATTTATGGGAGAGGTGAATGTTTTTAGGAGAATAACGTAAAGCTAAGCATTGTATAGATTTGATGTGGGTTTTTTTCTTTGTTCTTTCTCTTTGGATAAATATTGTTTATATCTGTTTTCTGTGGTGAACACAAACGTTTGGCAGCTTACCTTTTCCTACAAATATGATTTTAAACTAAGGCTACATTTCATGGGATTTGCAGTAAAGTATCTTCTCTGAAAGGATCCATCTGTTATGCTACTTAGCATTTTGAGTATGTGGAATTGTCCTCACGAGTAAAACTTTTCAAGTTCTTTAGGCTAGAATGATCATGCACAAATGTAACACATGCTTTTGAGCACATTCCTTCAACAGTAGGTACATCTGCCGGAAGATGTATGGGAACATTTGATCATTTTAATTCTTTTTAGATTGTGGAAAATCAGAAGAAGAAGCTGGATCATTTATCTTCACAAATAAAGGTGAGCTCCTTATTGAAGCATTAAAGGTGAAACTTCTAGTTGAAACAAAACACAGCCAGGAACATAATCTCAATTTGTCTTCGTTTTGTGTTCCAGGATCTGGAGGAACAGGTTGCCCAGGATGATGGTACAGCCCAGGCTCTGAGAGCAGACGCCTTGAAGCAGGAAAATGCATCGCACCAGCTACGCAGAGCTGTGAAAGAGGTAGCTTTTTTTAAAAAAAACATGTTGGCAGTTTAACAATTCCAATAATCAGATTGTCTGATTCTTCACACTAGTTTACCACTGTAGTTTTTCTTTTTGCATAGTGTGTTTCTTATCCATCTTGATTTTTCCCTCAGTTCAAATCTGTAGCCCAATTTGAACTTTCCCTCCTAATTAGTTCAGAAGTGCATAACCTTTTCTCAAATTAATGCCTGCGCTTTGCCTTTGAGTAGGATATTAGGGACCATACTATGAAAAGAGTAAAGCAAAGAGGAAAAACTCCATTTGATTTAAATTTAATTAAAACAGAATTAAGTTAAAAAGAATGCTATTTCTCTCTATGTGTTAAATAATTTCTGTCACTTCAGAGTAAAAACGAACACAGTTTAGAGGGATTACATAAGACTTGGAAAGTGCATATAGTCCCATGATTCAAAGTCTTTTGACCAGCACATGCACTATCAGTGTTTTGCATTATCGTAAGTAAGGTTGTGGTTCTGCTAGGGCTTGTTTCCACAATTTTGTTGTCCTTATGAGATGTGATTTACATCTAGTGCCATCTTGCTGCTAGATTTTCTTCTTTGATAATACAAACAACGTAGTAAAAGAAAGCTGGGTGGAGATTCTTTGATCTCCTGGAGATGCGGATCTCCAGCTGAATCCAGCAAAAGTTGGATAGTGGATGAAGCAGCACAATCCACATTTTGCTTTTCCCCGCTGCTCTAAATAGTTTGTGGGAGGCAAGGGGTTGGACTGCAAACATCTGTGGTCCCGAACCATCTGAATAAGTGAAACAAATCAATCGCAAAGATCCATAGAATATATGCAAAGCACCTGTAACTCCTTCATTCTCCTACATTTTGTAAGCTAGGACAATCTATACCAGTGATGGCGAACCTTTTAGAGACTGAGTGCCCAAACTGCAACTCAAAACTCACTTATGTATCATGTGCTGGGTGCGCATGGCCCATTGGGTGGGCGTGGCTGTGATGGTAACGGCAGACTGGGTGGGACTAAAAAGTTCAATCAATCAATTCCAACTTTGCAAGATCTTTTTTTTTCCCCACAAGAAGTTGAAATTGATTGATGGAACCTATTTTTGCACATGGTGGTGGAGGTGTAAAGTGTAAAGGTTTTATAAAACCCAGCTGAAGGCCTAGGACTGGGGCAACGGCGCACGTGCCCACAGAGGGGGCTCTGCGTGCCACCAGTGGCACGCATGCCATAGATTCGCCACCACGGATCTATACCAATTCCCTCTTCCTTGAAATGTATCTAAGGAGCATTATTAAAAGTATGCTAAATTAACTTTCCTATTATAAGAAATTTTTTTTTGTATCTTTGACCTCATTTACCCATTAATCAAAAATAGATTGCATTTGCTTCTTGGGGTGGGGAAAAGATGACAAATTAAACTGTCTCCAAATTGCAAGTTCTGTTCTGTGCAGCAAGGCATAAATGTATTGGAATGTCTCCTGTCAGAATACTTACAATAATTTCCACTTTTCTTTGTAAGACCACTATTTTCTCTGGTAGCACAAACACCAATAATCTAAACTTTGTGTTTTTCCTGCCTTGTAGAAACCAAATATCCTGTTCCTGCAGCTGTAACTTTTCATTCTCCCAGCAGTGTGATGGTTAGCCTATAGCCTTATACTATGCTAAAGAGTGATCTCAGAACTAAAGGGAAAAGATACAGATGTACTTTCTGATGTGCAAGTTCCAAAACATCCTGTGGAATCATGACTAGTGAAGAACCAGGGAACATTTTTGAAAGTCCTGATTTTTTACATCTAATTTCAGCTGTCTGCCCAGAACCAAGCACTGATGGAAAAAAACCTGACTTTACAGGAGCATCTCCGGCAGATGGAGCAGGGCCAGATGCTGTCAGGTGAAACAGCCAGCCTGACTCAAGAGCTGCATAGTGAACTAGCCAGCTGCCTACAGGACTTGCACTCTGTCTACAGTGTGGTTACTCAGCGGGCTCAAGGGAAAGATCCCAATTTGTCGTTGCTGTTAGGCATTCACAGTAAGTCATAGGAGCCTATGTCCATAGTGAGAGGTTATGTTTGTAATACTTTGGGATTGTAATACCCTTGTAGCTTTCTCAGCATGGTGTCCACAGCAAACCATGACACCACCTACCCAGTGACACCCTCGTGCAGCTCCTCCCATGACTTACTTGGGTCCTGATAATCTGACTCAACTCTCCTAAGTCACGGCACTTGGATGATTACGTCATCATATACATTTTCTCACTTGCTGTTCTTGCCCTCCACGTAGACACCCTTATGTCCTACCTTGCCAATTGATGTTCTTTAATCGCACCTTATGGAAGTTAGGTAAAATCTAACTGATAAAATGTTCCCTCCACTCTATTTAAGCATGATTGCTTCTTGTGGATCTCCGTAGATTTTTCCCCTGTGTAGTGTTTCAAAATTGTGATGTAATAGTTACATTTGTGATATTCTGCACTATCCACCTAACTCCAAACTACTTGGAGGTGGTTCCCATGATCATTAATAACAGTTTTAAAAACTGCATTTAAAAAAACCAAAAAAGGAGAAAAAACCCCAACTTCATAGCTGTTATAGGGATTTGATGCCAAATCCCAATGCTGATTTTTCAATGGAAAATTACTGTAATTAATCTGAGAACCTTCCTCTGATTTCACAGCTGTACATTGTTCTGTTCAACAAGAAGCAGATTTGTCGAAACCAGACACGCTGGCAAAGAAGCTGGAGGATGTAAAACAGCTGCACAAAGAGATTGAAGATTTGCGGACTGCTATCTCAGACAGATACGCTCAAGATGTGGGTGATAACTGCATTACACAGTGAAGGCCAAAAAAGCGGAAGATGAGAACTAGGTTTGTAGATCAGTGAAAGCTGCTGCAGGGTGAGTTTTCAGAAGATCTTTATAACCTGTTGAGGTGAAGATGCTTTTCATAACTGGAAGTCAGATGTTCTTGTGACAGGAAAGCTCTCTGAGGAAAACGAGCCAGTAAGGGTATGGCGAAAATGTTTTTGTATATCTGCAATTCTGGATCTCATTCCTGTTAGCAGCTGTAGTCAGGAAAGTGTCTGCCAGCATTCATTTCTGTAATTTATGGCAGAAACATTTTTTCAGACACTACAATCATGGAGACTCTTTTTCTTTGTAATGTAATTGCTGCAAGGTTGCGAAAGCTTTGATGAGTTTGGATTGAATATAAAATGGCAGAAAAACTGAATTGGCTGTGATAAAGGAATTCTGAACAGTGAGGAAAGATCTGTCTTGGTAACAGATTTTTGAAATTTCTAAGATAATCTTGTACGGTACTCAATTCCCCCCCCCCCATTCCTTCCTGAAACTAGAAATACGATGAAATTGCAGAAGGCATTATTGCATTTCTCCTTAAATGTTTTAGATCTCCAAAGCCTGTGCTGGTTCCCCAGGTTTCAGGATATGATCCCTGCTAATGGCATGGACACTTTCAATGTCAGTGTGCCCTTATGGGTTCATACGTTTTCAATGCAGATGCACTTTTTAAACTATATTTTCATATCACTGTTCTCTATGCAAACATTAACTTGACATTCTAGAATGTATGAATTCAAATGTTGAAATGCCTTAATTCTCCTAGAAATAAACCTTTGGAAAGAGAAACTGTATTTTCATATTGCTGCAAAGTGGGCAATCAGGTTTGTACACAGTAATAGAATTACAGGTTGATTTTAAAACTAATCCTTCTGTGAAACAGGAAGGTGCTAATTTAAATGGTTTGTCCTTATGACTGAACAGATTAATGCTCATTTTTCTACAAGGCTGTAATATGGAAAAGTCTCTTTAATGCTGTGCCAGCATTAATCAAGCATTCTTCATTCTTTTGATCACATTCTTTTGATTACAATCCCAGCGTGTAGTATTTATTTAAGTTTGTGAATATTTGGGTAATTTAGTAAACAGATTGCTTATGATAAACTACTTCATTTAGTGGTGTATCCTCTAGGCTGGCTGTAATCAATGCTATTTTTTCTTTGAAACAATTTATTTTTGACAACCCCTTGAATCTTTCTTCATATAATTAAGGTGGGTATTTATCATTACCCTAGGGCAGGGGTGTCAAACTGCCGGCCCACAGGCTGGATGCGTCATGTCGAAACCACGCCCACCCCATTCCTGGCAATGGAAAAAAAGTCACAATACGTTGCAACATGTCACGTGACATTGCAAGTTTGACACCCCTGCCCTAGGGTCCTAGGTATTCCAATTTCCTTTTTTTGAATGAAATTCACTTTTTCCCTATCTGCTCATTCTCTGGAGGACTTTCTTAACTTATATAGATTCAACCCATGATATTTTAAGTATCTTTCAAAATCTTTATTTCAGACCCTTCTATTCTGATTGTTATTTAATCGCCCATAGTTACTGAGGGTCAAGCAATATATAAGTAACATAATTAGATAAACAAAAAACTAAAATCATGCCTGCCAATTCTTTAGCTGGTGCTGACCTTCATAAACATGGAGTTCTTTATTTTTATTTTTATTTTATTTTAATCCCATTTATATCCCGCCCTTCTCCGAAGACTCAGGGCGGCTTACAATTTAAGCACAAACCAATGTGCTTAGCAATAGCCTTCATTCTATGTATATGCCTGCTTATTAGGGCTTTCCCCCCGCCCCCAGCGGCATTATTACAAAGTCAGCTTATTGCCCCCAACAATCTGGGTCCTCATTTTACCTACCTCGGAAGGATGGAAGGCTGAGTCAACCTTGAGCCTGGTGGGACTCGAACCTGCACTAATTGCAGGCAGCTGGTGTTACTTAAGGAGGCATTAGCCCACTGCTCCACCAAGTTCTTCCCAAGAGTTTAAAATGTCATAATATATCGTAGTAGTTTGTATAAACCCAAGCAATCTGTCCTTTTGTAAGTATTATTTTACATGTTTCTTTTTTAAAAAAACATGTGAAACATAACAGCTTATAAAGTTCTAATCTTAAAGCTGGGAGCAAATATATTATTTTTCCAAAAGTTACTTTTGCCTCTTCAATCCTACCCTTTATGCCCGTGCTTCAGTTCCATCCGTCATTAAAACAGAACCCAAGTATTTGTACTGCTCCACTTTCTGTACTTACTTTCCTACAATTAGTTCATGGATTTAATTTTTGCTGAATAACTATTTTTGTATTAGTTTTATTCAGTTAACCTAATTCAGTACATTTGTAAACAATTGTTGCTATTTGGTAGTAAACTATCTGGACTGGTAAGTTTATTTTGCCACTTATTTTGTCTACTTTATTGACATTCTTCTAAAGCTTTAGAATATATATTAAATAGGGTGATAATGCACATCCTTGTCATAGTCCATACAGTAATTGACATTTGTTGGTTTGCAGACAGCTACTGTATTTCCCAAATGCTGATACACTCCAGATGCAAGACAATTGTAATAACTAGTATTCTATAGTTTGACAACTACTATCGTTTAGTAAAAGTTTAATTTAAAAAAGAGGGAAAATTTGTAAAGCTATGAGCAGAAATTGTGACAGAAGCTGCTTTTTTTGTCAGCATTTGGCAGAAAATTTGACCTGAAGTTTCTGTATAGGGAATATTTTAGGGATATAATATTTCATTGTGCTTGCAGATAAGGAAAAACTGTTTATATGCTGGTTATTTTTATTACAAAGTAGAGCTTTTTTCTTTTTTATAAAATACACCCTTAATACAAGGATTGCACTGTGAAATTGTTGTTTACTACACAATTTCTACATTATGTTTTTACCAACCTCAAACTAGGAATATTTCCTTTATGGAAAAAGTACAACTGTGTTCATTGTTTTAACATATTTCTTTCAAAAGAAATTAAATTTATTTTAAAAGAAAAAGAAACAAGTTCTTTGTTTTGGTAGAGTTTACCTAGTTGCTTTTAATCAAAGTACATGGAATGTTGGACCTAATGACACTCTTAAATGATAAATTTAAAAATGTATTTTTATTGAAATTGTACATATTTTTTATTGATGCAAACTCAGTATAACAATAAAATTGCTGCAAATAAATTCAGATTCGAAATATTTAGGCAGGAAAAACCAAAGGTACAAGTACAGATAAGGTGAGACCTGGCTTAAAACAGCAACGGAGGGACCTTGGAGTCCTAATGGACGATCACTTGACTATGAGCCAGCAGCGTGCAGCAGCAGCCAAAAAAGCTAATACAATCCTGGGTTGTATAAACAGAGGCATAGAATCAAGATCACGCAAGGTATTAGTACTGCTTTATAAAACCCTAGTAAGGCCACACCTGGAATACTGCAGCCAATTTTGGTCACCATATCACAAAAAGGATGTTGAGAGTCTGGAAAAAATTCAGAGAAGAGCAACTAAGATGATCCAAGGTCTGGAGATTAAAACATAAGAACAACGGCTGCGGGACTTGGATTTGGTTAGTCTAAAGAAAAGAAAGAGAGGAGACATGATAGCAGTGTTCCAGTATTTGAGGGGCTGCCACAAAGAAGAGAACACGTTATTCTCCAAAGCACCAGAGGGCAGAACAAGAAACAATGGTTGGAAACTGATCAAAGAGAGAAGCAACCTGGAATTAAGGAGAAACTTCCTAATAGTGAGGACAATTAACCAGTTGAACAGCTTGCCTCCAGAAATTGTGGGCGCTCCATCACTGGAGGTTTTTAAGAAGAGGCTACAGTCACTTGTCTGAGATGGTACAGGTCCTCCTGCTTGAGCAGGGGGCTGGACTAGAAGACCTCCAAGGTCCCTTCCTGCGCTATTCTAACGGCGAACGTATAGTAGTAGCCTAGTTACCTAAGAAACAAGTAAAATAAAGATCCCACCGTGGCTATTTTTACAGCTGCCATCAGGTTGACTCAGCCTTCCATCCTTCCGAGGTAGGTAAAATGAGGACCCAGATTGTTGGGGGCAATTAAGCTGACTTTGTAATAATGCCGCTTGGGGGTGTGTGTGAAAGCCCTAATAAGCAGGCATATACATAGAATGAAGGCTACTGCTAAGCTTGTAAGCCGCCCTGAGTCTTCGGAGAAGGGCGGGATATAAATGGAATAAAAATAAATAAATAAATAAATAAATAAATATTCCACCTTTGCTAATAAAACGAGCTGAAAATAGGGAGGTGGGGGATTGCTGAGCAGATGCAACAACCAGGGACACAAATAAGCATCAAGAATTTGTCAAATAATAAAAAAGCAAAGCATTTGCAGTACAGACTTCGCGATTAGCGGAACAACGACTTTGCATCCACCACGGCTGACTTTCTACACAAAGGCACGGAGAAGCGCCGCCAGTTGATGGGCCGGAGACCTGCCGCGCCTGCGGACGCCCCCTTCCTTGGCCGCCAGCCCAGCGGCGCTCTGGGCGGGGGGGGGGCGCTCCGGAAGAAGGGCGAGGAGGCCGGGCCCGCGGCTGCAGCTGCGGCAGAGGAGGACGGCGGGCTCGGCGTCTTCCGAGAGCCCTCCGGCGACGGAGACTCGAGCCTGGCGCGCCGCCCGTTCCGCATGCTCGCGGCCGCTCGCCCCATTGGCCGGGCTGCGATCACGTGCCGGCTGGGCTCGGGGAGAGGGCGGAGCCCCGCCCACCGCTTCGCTTCCTTCCCCGTTCGTCCATCCCTCCCTCCGTCCGTCCGTCCGCCCACCGGGCAGCCTAGCGAGAGGGAGCGGCTGGAAGCGACGAGCGCCATGGCCTGTCTCACCATCTACAGCACTTCGGTGACCGGCTCTCGGGAGGTAAGCCCGGCGCAGCCCCCCGCCGCCGGTGCGAGAAATCGGTGCCGCCCCTTTGCAGCATTGCGCTGCCTGCGAGGGTGGGGGGGGTCTTCTTCGTCCCCTTCCTCCGGTGGCGGCTGCCTGCGCCCTCCGCCCCAAGCGATCCTGCTCTCGCTGCGCTTTCGCCTCCCGCCAGCCAAGGTCTTCCAGATGTGCTCGTCTCTTCCTCCTCCCAGCCAGCACATCTGGAGGACGGGGCTGTCCGTCTTTCCTCTTGGCTTCAGACGGGCTCCTCTTCCCTTTAGGCTCCTGGCGAGGGTGGCTCCCTGGCCCTTCCTCCAAGTGTAAGGGGAGCACTCACTCCTTCTCGGTTCCAAATTCCCCGCCCACGCCAGTGGAGACACTCGAGCGAGTCGAGGAGAATCTGCACGGGAAGAAATCCGATGGTGTGACAAAAGGGAGAGAGGGTGGGTCTTCCTTTACCGAAGGCTCTTTCCCCACCCCCGAGGCGTGGGGTCTTCCTTGCCTCTGCTGGGGGCCTGCCATCTCCTTCATCTCTAGTGGAGGATTCTGCCTCTCTTTAGCTAGGATGGGATTCACTCACTGGAAGTATGCTGCCTCTGGTTCTTACTATGACAGTTGCCTTGATGCCGTGGGATCAGTGCAGGATGATTCACCCTCTTTCCCCTTTTCTCTTCCTTTTCCCCACTGGTGTGTGTGTCCCACAGATCAAATCCCAGCAGAGTGAAGTGACCAGGATCTTGGATGGAAAGAATGTCAAATACATCCTGGTGGATATCTCCCAAGACAATGCTCTTCGGGAAGAAATGAGGACCAAATCAGGCAACCCCAAAGCCATTCCTCCCCAGATTTTCAACGGGGACCACTACTGCGGGGTGAGTGGCCTCTGGCATGGGGTGCTAACAGGTGCTGTATTTTACATGACAGTTTGGGAAACTTTTCCCCCCGGGACCGTAGTAGCAGCTTTAATGTTTTGCATCTCATTACGAAGGAGCCACTTGGATGCATCCTGGTTCTTGTGGCTATTCACTGTGCCTTTGTGTTAATGTGTTAATGCCAACAAAGCTGCAGACTTGTCCAGGCAATCGCCTGGAGTCAAAACTGACTCAAAGGTAAATACACACACACACACACACACACACACACACACACACACACACTTAGAGGTGCCCACTAACTCCACAACAAAATGGGCTGGCTGGTTTCATGTTTAGTTCAAAATAAATGTACTTTGAAATAAATGTTTAAAGATGTTTAATTGACTTAAATGTATAGTCAAGGATTTCTGGCTGTCTGGCCTTCAACAAGAACATAAAAAAATTGGAGGTGGATAAAGGACCAATCACAATCGTGGTAAATGTGTCTTTGAGTCACTCTCAATCTCCTGGCATGGGAGTATCTATGGATTTGGCTACAATACAGCTGTGGTTTTGCCATTGCCATTAACTTTTTTTCCAGGGTGTGTTTTGTTTTTAACTTCCCAGTCTTGAATTTCCTGGTGAATAATATGCCCATCCCTGCTTGATCGATTTTTTTTCCCTTTTGTAAAGATCAGCCAAGTTTGTCTAAGTGCTGCCATCTGGTGTCTCTCACTATTGTTTTACATTAATTGCTCATTTCTTGGCTTCATTGCTTCTTTTGCTTTTAACCTGGACTTTGTTCAGTTCTGTTGGCCCTTTAAACCAGAATTAATGTTGCCCTTCTGGCTGTACTCTCCATGCATGTTGGCGTTGTATTAACCAGAATTACAGCCAGACTCTTGGCTAAGCAAGCTGGAAATTCTGGCTTTTAATAATTCTTGTAGTTTTACATAGAGGCTAGTCTACAATCATACAATGGAATACTGGCTCTGGTAGCCTCATTTGATGACTAGGCCAAGATTTCAACATTAATGCTAAATGAATGAATGGCCTGCATGACAAGAGCTGTGCATGAAGTGGCTCAGAGTAACAACTCCTTATGTGTCATATAACCGTGCCATTTTGTATTATTTACAATGGTGAAAGGAAGCTTCTATCCTTCCAAATATTGCTAAGTTACAACTCCCAGCATCCCTCAATATTGGCCATGCTGGTGGGGCTGCTAGGAGTTGTAATTCATCAACATCTGGAGGGGTTCTGCATCTGGAGGTTTAGGCTCCTCCAGCAAATGTTTAAATGACTTTTTGTCAACAGTCCCTTTTCAGATATGAAGTGTAGGGCAACACTTGCTATTTCCAAACATTTTTAATAGCACCTGCTACAGTGAAAGGCCTTGAAGAAGTTAAAGAAAAGGTGTAATCTTGCTGAGATTGGCATGAAATTTGACAGGGAATATTGCTAAAACAGGGAGGGAAAATCCCACTTCTTTCTGTACATTTCCATACCCTTTTAGGTGCTTATTACAAAATGTCTCAGAATGTAAAATGAATAATTAATGTAAGGGCGATGAAGAGTCATTTGGTTTGCTGACAGCAGGAGGAAATATTAATAGACTCTAGTGATGCATCTCATCGAGAGGAAAATGAATATTGACTCGTCTAAATTGTGTTATGCTCTTCAGCCATTTCCTGACAAAGTCAGAAGGACATTTGCAGAAGTAGCAACCCTTTGGGTTTAAGGATACTCTCCTTTTCCCTCTGCCTGAAAGTATCTCTAAAAATCTCTAATTCTGTGCCTTAATTTGGTGACACTTGATACTGACAGGTGCCATAATGCAGGTTAAAAAGCATTTACTGTCATTTGTGGAAGTATCATACCAGAGTGATTGCTGGCCTCGTTCTATGGAAAAAAAGGATTTTTCAGACATTGCCTAGTATTTATGGACTCTTATCAATGCTGAAAGATGCAGGCCTGTCCCTGATACTTGGGCCACATCCTGGGGCATAGTTCATAGTGGGGAGTGACTCAGTTTGTATCAGACAGAATAGCTATGAAAGGAAGACAGCAGAGAATATTCGTGGCTTTCACAGTAGTTGTGACTGGATACACACCCAGGCTGATGTCTGAGCCAGAAGACCAACAAGCCATTTAGTTGAAGGTTTCAGGTGTTTCTCCTAGGGATTCTGCAGATGTTTCCACCAAATTGTTGTTTTCATATGATAGAAGGGGAAGAAATACATGAAAGCAGTAGCATCAACTGTACTTAAGCAACTGTAAGTATAATTGTATTACCTGAAACGTTACTTTTGACTTGTGATTAACCTCTCAGTTGTTAAGTGAAAATAAGTATCTGGAGAGGATTACAAAGGGAAAGGGCTATATAATCAGTTCTGATGCACAAGAACTGGTCTTTAGCTGAGCTTTGAATATTCTGTAATGAGGGCTGTTCTCCTGGTTTGGCTCCAGAGGCAGTTTTTGGTTTGATGCTAAGACATTCTTAGCCTTTCATTGCATATGTCCCTATTTTTTTAGTTTATTTCTCTCCCACCTGGCAGGACTACGAACTGTTTGTGGAAGCAGTCGAACAGAACACCCTGCAGGAATTCCTGAAGTTAGCCTGAGCTTGCTTCTTCCCTGTCCCACATGACAACCATCCAGGACTTGGAAATTCTGCATTCCAGATGGATCACCTCCTCAGTGATTGTCAGCTCTGTGCGACCAACTTCTTCTCCAACTGCCTCTGAATTGCGTTCCCTCTTTCACTGCGGTCTCCAAAGACCTGGCTCGTTCCTTTGAATGCAGCTGGGCCTGTGTCCTCGTGCCTATGGGGGCAGACTGATGCTAATCTTCTAATTAAGGACCTTGGAAAGCAGAGCTTTCCCCTACCTTTCTGTTCCCCCCACCTTCCGCCCCCTTTTCTTTTTCAAGCTCAGACTGCCCTGAGTGTTAAAAGGGAAGAGCTGGTTGCTTCTTCCCTTCTTATCACCATACGTCCTTCAATATGCAAAATGTCGGTTCTTGTAGTTCCTCTTTCATTTTAACCCAGGAAAGAGAACAGCAGATATCTGCTCTTAGTGGGATTACTCTTGTCTAGCAATGCCAAAAGTGCTGCAGATGGTTTTGTGCTCCCGTTGCCTTCTCTGCCAGTGGTTAGTAGGGTGAGCAGGTGTATGTATCTGTCTTAAAACATGGTGATGTGGCTCAGTCTTTCTTAAAGTGGTTCTCGAGGGGGTGGCAAGAGCATTTCTCCCAGTCCATTAGTGCTTTTTTCCTTATGTCCCAACTGGCAATGGAAAACTCTTTCCTGCTCCCCAAGAGGGGAAAGTAATTTCCACTCTATTCTGGCCTTAGCTGTTTCGTGCGTCCCCTTTTTTGGAACTGGCTTTCTGCAAACTTGGACCAAGTGCATTTTCTTTTCTTTTTTTCTTTTTTAATTTCTGAAAGCAAAATTTATAAACAGCCATGTTTTTGTTAAGATGCCATTAAATATTGCTAAAAACCTCCCATCACAGTGGTTCTGTGCTTTTTTTTTAAAAAAAAAGTGGTCTAGTTGGAGACAGAAATTGGATGCCACTCTGTTTATTTATTTGGAAATCTGTTTTCTAACTCTTAGCAATTCAATTACTTTCTTTGTTATACTTGGGCAATATTGGGGGGCAGTGGGGGCGGTGTTTTAGAAAAAAAAATCCAGAATGTGTCAGAAGAATAACAGAAATATAACGAAGTGTTTGGTGCAACTGCCTCCTACAGCAATATGCATCTGAAATAGGGCGTTTTGCAATCATTAGGGGCAAGAAACATGGAATGTAAGACTAAATCATTGTACTGTTTTGTGGTGTGAAAATTGTCCCCTGTGTCTAGGGTTCAGTAGCCAGTTTCATTTCCAGAAAAGAGACTTTCCATATTTCTCTAGCGCTGAAGTATGAGGCAATGTGCGAGGTTGGCTTTTAGTGAAAATAATGCAAAAGGGACAAGAAATAGGTAAATACTTGACAGCATTTCTCAAGGTCCTTAATGCATCCTGCCCTCTTGCTTTAAAGACCAATCACCATCATTCTCTTTGCCTCCTAGAGAGGGGGACCTAGTAAATATAAAAACATCAGCTGCTGTTGCACTTCACAATTGTATAAGTTGTGAAAAAGAGCTCCCTTGTTCATCGATGAGTACATGTTACAGTATTCATTTTTCCCCACCCATACTAAGTGTAGGTGGGAAGCTCAGTTGGACTATGACTAAATTGGCTTACTACAAATTCCCTCTTGTATGCAGACAACACTGCTTTGGTTACATACAGAAAAACATTCAGAGAATGAGTCTATTGTTCGAGTAGAGAAAGGGGGGAAAAAGAATCACATTGGAGTACAACATGCAAAACCAAAATTTTAAATCATATTGGGCTTGGCTTGTTATGTAAATTCAATTAAGTTATTCAGAATACCATGGTTGAGCAAATTTTGGCTGAGCATGCTGTATTAATGAGGGCATTGTCCAGTAGGAATATTTTGGGTGTTTATGGTCCAAATAGCATCACACAGAATACTTTCTAAAAATCCTGGTGAAAACCCAGCATCACTATTTTTGAACATCAGGAGATTGGCGTCGGGTCTTGGACACCAGAAGCCAATTTACTGGGCAAAATACAATGGCAAATGGCAAAATACTTGCTCTGGCATTCTTAGATTTTTATGGATTCTAAAGCTTCACCCTCAATTGACTATTAGGCTTAGCACATCTGTTCTGTAAAAATCCAGATGACACCCACATGGCAGCGATCGGCCCCAAATCAGTAGCCCTAATGGCTACCACAATTGGTCAAATTTTATGGATCCATGGTAGTGGGCAATTTTAGAGACATATTCTCATGACAATGAAGCATTTTGTCCACCCCACTGCTCTTTTAAGTGAAGATACCACCTGAGTTGACCGCAAGCATCTTACGTGTGTAGAATGCAGTTACGGTAGCAAAAGTAAGTTGCTGAAACAACTGGTTTAGTAGCACCAAAACTGATTTTTAAAGTTCAGGAAAAGCATCTAGCATATATTTTGTGTAATGAATACCTGCAACTTTGTGGCAGGCTTAGGAAGAGTGGTAAATGTTTAAGATATTCTTTCTGGTCAGAAAGGCCTTGCACACAGAGTGCCTGGGCTTATATAAAACCATACCACTATAGATGCTGTTGCTGGCAAAATGTGCTTTGAATTATTAAAGCCTTCTATTTGCTCATCTAGCTTTCTGCATGAAAGGAACTGCTGCTACAAGGAGGGGGATTTAATGCATAATTCAACCCCTATCCTGATATAATTCTGTAAGGTCCAAACCCCAAGGGAGGAAAGACTGGGCATCAACAAGACTTGGATGCTGAAGAAATCCAGCCTGCCTTCTTTTGAACTTCTACAAAGACTCAGAAGGTGCCGTTTGCTTAATACTTCCAAGTCTTCATCCAAATAGACAACACAAAGGGACAGGTAAATTAACCCGTTCAAAAAATGGGACCCAATGGGCACAAAATTTGTGACAATAGTTAAGAAATAAGCTTACTTTGGGACCTAAATTAACAAACTATCTGGATACTTTGTGTTACATAATATCCACAATGAGTAATAAAAGACGGGTAATAAAAAAAAAGTAATAAAAGTCATAATAAAGCACTTTCTGCTGAAAGACAAGGCAAACAGTGAGAAGGAAGTTGGCTGGAACTGGCTGCATTATTGCACTCGGTCACTCCCACTCAACTCCTGTTCAGATATGCTGACTTCTCATAATCTCCCAGCTGGAAGAACCAAAAGATAATGGAGTAGGGGGCAGTTGGGAGCTGAATTTGTGACATCCAGAGAGACACAACTGAGGAAAGCTCACAGTTAGCCCTTGCAGCCACAGCTCTTCCAGAAAAAAATAGCCAGACCACTCTGGTCCTCCTTTGCTTCGGGTACTTGTCTGCTCCATACGTTAAATCTGAGAGAGAGAAAGCTCGCTCTCCCTCTCCTGCCCCATCTCCTTTGATGATCCAGAAATGTCCACCTTTCCTGCTTATGATTTACAAAGTTGGAGTACAAAGTACAAAGAAAATGGTGCAATATCTTGCAGGGGGTGGGGGTGGGGGAGGGGGATGCAGGCCCCAAATGGATATTGTGTTTTACAAAAGCTTTACAATGCTCAAGACCTTGCCAGCTGGCATTGACTACCCAACTGTTTTTCTTGCTGAAATAGTCTGACATTCCTAAAGGAATGGTAATAAAGGCTAATTTATTTTAGTTCCTTTCGGGCTGGGTAGAATGAGACAAGTAAGGCTAAAGTCTTTACCTCTCTTAGCACAGGAAATAAAATGTTGCATAAAGCTCTGTGGCTGGATGGGGAATTCTGGGAGTTGAAGTCCACTTAGTTTAATGTGGCCAATATCTAAGCCGTTCAACATTCATTTGGTTTGCCCTGGCTTGCTTACTTGGGGGACGGGAGCGGTAGGGAATACAGTGGCTAGTTCTAACCTGTGTGGCTGGAACCACAAGTATTACTTGTTTCCATCTTGGACCCGCTCGTATACTGCTAGACCTTTGGCTCGTATCCGAGCAGCTACCTTGGAGAAACAGAAGAAGGCACACAACGTCCTAGCTGAACGGCAGCCAAGTCTACTGTGAACCATTACAGCTATTCTTCTCCTGCTTTGGTGGGAGAGAGTTTTTTCCTCAGCAGAAGGAATGCGTTGGGGACCAGCCCACATTCCTCAAGGCTCACAGCATCGTCGTTATACACCCGAAGGGGAAACGTGCTGAGGATCTCGTATGGCTCCACTGCTTCACCCCTAGAAGAGAGTAGAACCAGGTTTGTAAACAGATTCACTTCACACCAATTCAGCGACCTTTCTGAATTCAGATTTAAATGATCAGGAATGATTTTTTTAAAACTTTTTTTTAACTTTTACTTTACTATTTTCAATTAAAAATTCAGTTACAGGTGGTCCTCAGCTTGCAATCACAACTGAGCTCCTAATTTCCATTACTAAGCAAGACAGTTGTTAAGGGTTTTGCCCTATTTTATGACCTTTTTGCTACAGTTGTTAAGCGAATCACAGCAGCTGTTAACTAAATTAGATCTGGCTTCCCCCATTGACTTTGCTTGTCAGAAACTGACTGGGAATGTGATCACATGACCCCAAGACAGTGCAACTGTCCCAAATGCATACCAGTTGCCAAGTGCCTGAATTTTGATCACATGATTCATGGGGATGTGCAACAGTCATAAGTGTAAAACGTGGTCGTAAGTTACTTTTTTCAGTGCCATAACTTTGAACTGTCAATAAATGAATGTTTGCAAGTCAAGGACTATCTATACTTCAGATTTATTGGTATCTCTTAAATCAATCTGAAAGGAAAATATTATCAGATCAATAAAATCCTTTTTGATACTACTTTTCTCCTGCGTGCCAAATTTCAAGTAATACCTCTGTCTTTTGGAGAACCGGTGTTTGCCATGATTACTATCCTTCTCAAATTTCCCTGGAATCATTCATCCTACCTGTTCTGAGCCAGATGTTGGCGCAAGTGTCCAATGGTCTCTGTGAATGACATTTTGACAATGTATGTCTTCTCTCCATCCTCTGATTTTATCCGAAGAGTTGAAATGTTGGTGCCAGGCCCCTCTGTTTTCTGCTTCCCTTCCAGTCTAAGAGTTAAAGATAGATGGTGATGGAAACCATGGCTTCTCTAAGGAGGGCAGAATAACCCAGGCACATTGGTAGGTGTGGTCACCCTTTTTTTTAAAAAAAAAAAGGCAGCCTGTCCTAACATTCTCCAGATTATTGGGTCTACCATTCCCAGAAAACAGAGATTTTAGTCATGCTACAATCCCAACACACATGGACTGAGGAAGGTTACTAATATATTTTCTTTATTTACCTCATGCTGGTTTTGTTTCTGGCACACAAATACTTAGCATCCATAATCTATCACTCCAGCATGCAAAAGAGTCTCGAGAAGAACGGGCCTGCACATGTCTCGGGTGGGAGTGGTCACTAAATTATAAAATATGGGAGACTCAGCTTCTCTGGAGCAGTTAGGTGCATAATCGGATTAGAATGGAAATGGAAGACATATTGAGGCTGGCATACTAACACCTCAAACTGAAAAGGAGTCAGGCTTTCTTAAAAGTGCCCCCAATTCTTTCAGATTTGTTTGTTTGTTGGATGAATTGATTATAGATCGATCAATTGATACCAGCTGTTCTCTGGAAATAATAGAGGATGATGTACAAAACAGAAGGGGAAAAAAACAACAAAGTTAACATTTCTTTTTTCACACACACACAAAAGTTTTTGGCAACTTCACGCGAGATTTATGTTCTTATAAAATCTGGGATATGCAGGGGAGGGGGGTTTCAGACCTCCAAACTGATCCATTTAAGTCCATTTTATCTACATTTACTATCAACACCTTCCACGGTCTCAAGCAAAAGGACTTCTCCATCATCTATTTCATCCCATGTTAATGCAGACACCAGAACCATATCTAAGGGGGTTCTACTTGTAAGGCACATGCTTCATCGCCTGTGATTCCACCTCAAAACAAGGCTAAAAGGTGCTCCAGGTTTTACTCTTGCTCACTCCAGGCTTGGATTTCTGGCATAACGAGGTGTACTCGGAGGAAAAGTATCAGCGAGGACTTGTTTACCTCTTCCTCAGTGCTGTAAGGCTGGGCGTCTCCACCAAAATCACTTCATGGCTTTGTGCTCCATCCAGGCCCTGGAAGCAAAGAGGAAAATGTAGGCCAATGTTTGAATGCCCTAAGACAGGGGTAGGCAACCTTGGCTCTTTTAGGACTTGTAGACTTCAACTCCCAGAATTCCTGAGCCAGCACGGCTGGCTCAGGAATTCTGGGAGTTGAAGTCCACAAGTCCTAAAAGAGCCAAGGTTGCCTACCCCTGCCCTAAGAGAAATGAAGTCAGGCGATGCCCTTCTGCCCCTCCAGCTCACACATTTAAAGATCAAAAAGAAAGGAAGCTTTCTTTACTAGAGCTATTTAGAAAAGAACAAGAAGGCTTGGTAATAACTGTAAAATAGCTTTTTGAGATCTCGGTTACATTTGTTTTCTTTGGAGCTTCAAAGAGGAGGATACAAAATTAGACCCTTACCTGAAGGGTCTTTTTAAGATCTTCCCGGATATCTATTACTTGCCCATCTCGAACCAGTGACTTTGGAAGTTTGTTCAAAAATTGTTCCATGGTGAGTTTAGGACCTGTCAAAAGGTAGGATTTCACAAGCAGATGCTTTATGAGGTATGTGGACAATAACAAAGCCATGCTAAGATTTCATTTTAATTAACTTAAATTTTATCTGTAGGCTTCTTTCCAGGGGTACAGGTAGTCCTCAACTTGCAACCACCATTGAGCCCAAAATTTCTGTTGCTAAGTGCATTTCGCCCCATTTTATGACCTTTCTTGCCACAGTTGTTAAGTGAATCACTGCAGTTTTTTTAAGTTAGTAGCATGGTTAAGTGAATCTGGCTTCCCCGTTGACTTAGCTTATCAGAAGTTTGCAAAAGGGAATCACATGACCCCAGGACACTGCAACCGTCATAAATATGAACCAGTTGCCACATGTCCAAATTTTGATCACATGACCCTGGGGATGCTGCAACGGCTGTAAATGTGAAAACAGTCATAAGTCTCTTTTGTCAGTGCTGTTGTAATTCAAAAGGGCACTAAATGAACTGTTGTAAGTTGAGGACTACCTGTATAGTTGTATTAAAACCACCCACAATCATATGAGAAATAGGAAGGAGCGCTATACATGTCAGCTTGAGTTCCTGAAAAAAATTGGGATATATATCTCATACAGAAACATAGACTTTTAGCACAAAAGGGGATTCCAGTGGTCATGTGGTCCAGCTCTTACTCAATATTATCTATAGCTATTGCACATTCTTTTTCAGCCTTCCTTATGTCCGATTATTGTAGCTATCTGCACAAACAAAAGTCTCTACTGTAAATGGACATTTTAAACAGTGCCTTAACTCAGTCCTTCAGGGGTGTCAATTTCATTGAGGGCCGCATCAGCATTGCAGTTGCCCTCAGGGGGCTGGGTGGGTGTGGCCAGGGTGGCCGTGGCCTACTGGGTGGGCGTGGCTAGAGTGCGTATGGCCTACTGGGTGGGCGTGGTCAGCTCTACATCGTTCATATCAAGGGTGCCTATGGGGGCCTGGGCAGGAGTGGGACAGATCTGGGGGTCTCTGGCAGGAGGAGGGTCTCTGGGCCAGGGCCAAGGCAGTGGGGGCCGTTCCCTCACTGTTTCCAGGATGGCTTCGCGGGCCGCATGAAACCATTTCGCGGGCCGGATCCGGCCCCCGGGCCTTGTGTTTGACATGTCTGCCTTATCTGATGAATGAGAGATATCCAAGTTACAATTAGGATGCTATTATCTGGATACAACCCGTTTAAGCTCTAAGCATAAAATAAAATGGTTCTGTGCAGAGGACAGGACAACCTTTCGGACTTTCTCTCTCTCCAGATGTGTTGGCATCGGGGAATTAATGGGAGTTGCAATCCCATGCACAACTGCAGGGCACAACAGCTGGGAAGGTTGGGACAAGCTTGAATAGCAGAACCAACTAATAAATAGGTATTTGTAGCACCAGACTCAAACCACAGTTTTGGATTTGCTGAACTCCAAATGAATCCGCAATAGTTATAACCACCGGAGTTGGGTGGCTGATAAATTTGAATAAAAACCAACCAACCATCAGCTGAGATTTCACTTGTCTCCTTTACGCCACTTGGTTTGGAACGCCCAACAGCCTGGCCAAAGCCGGGAAAATACCCTGGCAGCTTCCTTTCCCGAAAGAAGACATCTCTCTTGTCGGTGACCTGTTGAATAAATCCCAGTGCTGTTAATTACTCTGATTCCAGACTCCAGAGGTCACTGTGAGTCTGAGAAGCAGATGAAATTGGGTGTTAGTAGCAACAACAAACACTATGGAAGCAACCTCTTCCTCCTCCTGTCAAAATTCAAAGGAAATACCACATTTCAGGCACCAGAAACGTAAGCATACCTGATAGCGCTCCATCACAGGAAACCATCTAAGAGTTGCCTTGAACTGACCCATTCTGACACAATAATTCTATTGGTCTTTGAAAGGAAGTTACAGAACGACTTTAAGAAGCGTTAGAAGCCAACAATGGCAGATGTCTAATAATAATCAAGATGCTCAAATAACGAAAACACACTCTCTCCATTTATTAAAAAAGCAAGGATTTCTCGTCGGATGTTTGGAAATGAATGCTGTGATTGCTGTAATGGAAACTGGTAGAGAGGACTTATTCAAAGTTTAAATTCTTAATTCTGTTTTCTTTCACCGGTCTTAACACAACCCCCAATCCTGATAAAATCAACATAATCAATACAAAATGACAGGTCAGCTACATTTTTCAGCTACGGTGGAGAGAACGTTTTCTTTTTTTCCTGTTCTTTTAGCGGGAAACGATGAATATATTCCAGACATTATGAACAGAGAAAAGTTTCATTTCGTAAATGGGTAACTATCTGACAGGCATTTGCAGCAGTGATGCCACAATCAAATTATATCGTGTACCATGCAGCTAGTCCTCAACCTATGACCACAGTTGGAACCCGAATTTCCACTGCTAAGCAAAAAGGTTAATTGAGTCGTAGCCGATTTTACACCCTTTCTTGCCACGATTGTTAAGTGACTCACGCAGTCAATGTCTATGGAGATTCTCAGTCATCTGCGTCGTGTTTGTCCCAAAGGTGCGTTTTCAATGGGTAACTATATTTTCTTGTTTTTCTTTTTCTTTGAAGACCTTTTGCTTCTCATCCAAGAAGCTTCTTCAGCTCTGACTGGATAGTGGGGAATGGAAGGATTTGTATTCCTTGCAGACAGCTGATCCTTTGCACTCTTTTTAGAGAGTCACTAAAGCTACTGGGAGGTCTCTCTGTGTCCTCAGGGTCACCTAAGTAGTGAAAATGTGTGTGGAGCCATCCTGTCCCTGTGTCCCTTCGCTGTTGTAGACAGGAACACAGGCTGTTGGGGATGAGTTGGTGTTGTCTGCCTCTCAAACTGAAGTGCAAATGGTTGCTGTAGTCTGCAGTGTTTTCTGGAAATCTGTTCATACTCCCTCGCCATTCGAAGGGTGTTCATCCCAAGGTGCATAGATAATTAATTGTCTATGAAGATTCTCACTCATCCAGGTCAGGTTTACCCAAAGAGGCCTCTTCGGAATGCAACTGGACTTTCTTGTTTACCTTTTTCTTTGCAGGCGTTTTGCTTCTCATCCAAGAAGCTTCTTCAGCTCTGACTGGTCACTGACTCACATGGTCATTAAGCAAATCCAGCTTTCCCCGTGGACTGTTTGAGGGAAGCTGTAAATGGAGAGTCATGTGACTTTGGGATGCTGCCACTGTCACAAAGCCGTTCAGGTTGCCAGGTGCCCAAATTTTGTTCACCTGACTGTGGGGATGGTGTGAAGATTGTGTGAGGACTGGTCTGACGTAACTTTCTTCAGCGCTGTCGTTAACTTTGAATGGTTACTAAACGAATGGTTGTAAGTCAAGGACTACCTGTAGGACACACAGAGCCCTCCATGGCAGGGGTAACATATATTTCCAGGCTGACCGAGTAGAGCAGGGGTCTTCAAACTTGGCCCTTTTATGACTTGTGGACTTCAACTCCCAGAATTCCTCAGCCAGACAAGCTGGCTGAGGAATTCTGGGAATTGAAGTCCACAAGTCATAAAAGGGCCAAGTTTGAAGACCCCTGGACTAGAGGAAGGGGAACTGCATACTTGGAAGCCTCATTCGTGAAAATGAAAACACACCCTCAGTTTGCATCTTAAGAGACCCAAATATCATGCATTCGGTTTGCTGATCTGATGCAGCTCTGAAGAGACCTCAGTTTGGGATAATAGGAGCTGTCATCCAAGACGTCAAGAATGCACCAGAATGCTGGACTTTCACTTTGCCCCTTTCTGTTTCCCCCTGTCTGTTTCCTCTCTAGAACTAACCAAGCATTCACTTTTCGGGCCCACACCCCAACCCTCAACTGCTAAAGAAGCAGGTGTTTTCCTCAGCCCAATTTGCACACGGGCTGGTTTTAGAAACAGTGGCCCACATTTCTCTTTTTTTTCTGCAAGACTTTCCCATGCATCTTTAAACAATGAAAGTTTTAAAATGTAATAAAATTCCCCCACCCTTGCGTGTGAAGCAAATACCCTACCTAAATGAGGCTTATCTCTTAAGGATCAGTAAAATAGTGTGTTCTATTTATTCTAGCTATGTTCTATCTGATAACATGGGCAAGGAAGTTCAGAAATAAATTCCAGGCGTCAGTAAATGGCCTTACAATTTTTCCTCCCTCCCTTGAAACTTGCTTACTGTCTAAATTGTTTTGTCTCTTTCATGTCTCTTTCATTCTCTTTCTCTTTACTCTCCTAACCATCCGGTAGGAGATACAGGAGTATAGCCAGCCGTACCAACAGGCTGAAAAATAGCTTTTATCAGTGGGCTGTTAGGCTTTTAAATGGGACATAATCTCTGTGAAGTTATGCAGAATTGACTTGGGAGGCCGGTGTGTGTAGTTGGTTCACATGGTGTAGTAGGATGGAGGGTTTGTTGTCACTGTGTGTTGGGGGGAGAGAGCACGGGGGGGGGGAGGCTCAGCTAATCTCAATGTACACATGTTGTACTTTGACAATAAAGGTTTATTATTATTATTATATATCTCTTTCAAGAGGCAGGGAGGGGTAGATTTGTTAAATAAGACACGCTTTCTAGGACATTATTCAGATCTCCAATCCTCCTTTTTTTTTTAATCCCATTTATATCCCGCTCTTCTCTGAAGACTCAGGGCGGCTTACAATCTAAGAAGCACAAATCAATGTGCTTAGCAATAGCCTTCATTCTATGTATATGCCTGCTTATTAGGGCTTTCGCCCCCCCCCCAAGCGGCATTATTACAAAGTCAGCTTATTGCCCCCAACAATCTGGGTCCTCATTTTACCTACCTCGGAAGGATGGAAGGCTGAGTCAACCTTGAGCCTGGTGGGACTCGAACCTGCACTAATTTGTGTAAGATACGCATTTCTTAGTTGAAGGCAGGATGGGGTACCTAGAGTTTCAGGACCACATGAAGCCCCTCCAAAGCTGCTTTCTCTGGGATACCAGAATCTGCCGTGAACAAAATGGGCAGGATCGTTTCCCACCCTTTGGAGATGGGATACACAAATTTTGTAGAGTAAAATCTAACACAGACTGAACACAGTATAAAAAATAAAATCCCTAAAGTGAAAAGAAACTCAAAAGCTCCCGGCTCTGCTCACATAGAGCTGTTGATTATAGAGAACAGGGGTCCCCAACCCCCCTGGTCCATGCACCGGCACCGGTCTGCAGCATGCCAGACACCGATCCACGCAAAGAAGTGAAGCCCCATCCTTGGGATGCAGGCAACATGTGAAACCATGCTCCCTCCGGTCGACAGAAAAACCTTTCTCCATGGAACTGGTCCCTGGTGCCCAAAAGGTTGAGGGCCTGCCCATATACAGTAGAATAAGCTTTTCCAATAAAAGTAAAACTCCAGGACTTTCCAAGGCTCTGTGGACTTGCCACAGTTCTGAACTGGTGGCACTGAGACCAGTCTGCAATGTTCTGGCTGTTGCAGCATCTGTAGTGGAAAGTAAGAGTGACCTTGGGGAAAGAGAGAAGGATATGCTGCCTAGGAAACAATTAGACAAGAGGGGCAGGAACCCGCAGCCACTTGACGGAGAAAGAAATTTAGGAAAAACCTGCAGTGACGAATCAAGGAGTTAAAAATGGAGGCAAGTTTGGGCCTTTGGACTTGCAAGATTTTGCTCATGTAGCTTTACAATAAGGTAAAATTAGTTTTGCCATGTTTCCTGTCTGGTTTGTGTGGGACGGCTGGAGGGCTGGCCAGTGATTGCAAATGGAGCACTTGGCAACCGGCCCGGACTTTTCACTGTCGCAACATGCCATGATCATGATTTGCAACCTTCCCCATTGGCTTTCCACGAAACAAGTCATTGGGGAAGCCGGCAAGAAATTGGAAGTGGTGGTCAGAAAAGGTCACAACCAATGCAATCCTTTCTTAAGGGACTACCAGAATTGCTGTCACTAAGCAATGTGGTCACAAAATGAGACTAGCCTGTTTTCAGACTCCACCAGGGAACAAGAGGGGCAGCATAGCTGTTAATAACATTACTTTTTGTACTTTTGGTATACCAATGTCATTTTACTTTTATTTTGGATTTGATTCCAATAAATAAAATTGTATTTGTATCTACCTTGTGATAATTGTCATTATAAAACAAGGAAATTACATTTCATGCTGCTTGCTTTATTAAATTGGCAAATGTCTAGCTAGACAGTAGCACTTTGCCAATCTTCACCAATCTTAAAAAAAAACAAAACACCAAGCAGTGGTAAACCTAGATAATTTGGGATGAGAGATCATCAGGAACTCCGGAGATTTATTACACTAAGAAACTGAAGGCTTAATTTATACAGATTCCTGCAATTCAGCTGCACTTGTTTCTTCTAAATTTTTTAAAAAATCTATTTGCTGTTTAACTTTTTCTGTTCCAACTTGTGGTTTACCTTTTTTCATTCTTTCTAAAGAAACTATCCTAATAATCTCCAGTTAAACTGTATTTTTATTTATTGCTTTCGGTTTTTTATTTTAAAAAATTACATTCTGATTTTTATTGTTAATTGCTCTGGTAAAGATGTTTGTTTTTTTTGAGAGTCAATGTGCTAAATAAAAAACAGTGAATATCATGGTTTTTTCCATGTGGCTTCTTTGAGCCACATAATGAAAATATAAACTAATTTTTCCGATAGAATTTGAATACTAGTGGTATTCTTAAACATTGTTTTACCTATTGAAAATCCTTTCATTAGTGGAAACTGCTACCACTAGTAGTTTTTAAATTTTATAATCTTTATTTTTATAATAAAACAGGAGTTTTAAAAAAAGGAACCTTAAATAAAAGCAAACTAAGAAGGAAAAGAAAAAAACCCTAGCATTAATAGAGTTACTTTAAAGCAGAAATGACGATTAAACTGTTCTAAAGGTTTTAAGAGAAAAATTGTTCCAGTTTCTGATGCAACAAACATTCTCAGTTCCTCAAACGGACTGATATTTTTTTTTTAAAAAAAGCCAATAAAAACCAGTTGTCTGTTGTTTGAATGAAAGAGAAATTAGGTACAATAACTTGACCAGAAAAGTATTCCATCCATAAGTCAGTGACATTTCAACAAACCTCATAGAAGCTGTGTTGTTTGTATGGATCCATTATCATAAAACCACGCGGTCAAGATCTTAAATTGAATTAGAGTATCATTTTGTAGGCAGTATAAGAAAACAAAAATTCAAAAACAGGAAGCTATAAAGATATACCTGGAATGGGACACCATTGGGGTAACGCCTTTGCAGCTCAGAAGGGAAAAAGCCATCCAGGATATCTTGCAGGCAACGCTGAAACCACAAGCACAGTCAACTCATTAGATTTCCCCAGGGCTTTTTTTCCTCATAGAACGCTCAGAACGGAGTTCCGGCACCTTTTTTGGATGGAACCTTGTAGGGTAGGCAAGGTGGGTTGTATGACATGTGTGAGTTCTGGCACCTTTTTCTTTTACAAAAAAAGCACTGGATTTCCCCCATAGTGACAAAGCAACCACAAGGGAGAAAAACTCAATTATTTGCCTGTTGGCACCTTGCCTATTTCCATTTATGTATTCCCCTTTTATTGGGGTTTTAAATATTCTTAAAAATATTTTAAGAAAATATTTACTGTTCCCCCACCATTAAAAAAAGAAAGAAATTAAATGGGTCAACATTTTCTGTGGGAAAATTTATGGACTCCATCTGAATTTAGTAGCAATGGCAGATAGGGACTCTCCGGGGAAAAACAGCAAACCAAGCAATCTAAGAAACGCAGACTTGGATGTGTGAAGACCAATGAGTCACCCAGTCTGAAATTAGACTAGGTTACTGACGACCTGGTAAAAACTGCACATCAAGGGCGGAAACCTAACAAGCCCAGCAATGACACCAACCAATAAAGAGCACAGACGAGGCCAAGAGTAAAATAATTCCATAAAAAGGAGGGCTGGAGAGGGACCGGTTTGGGAGACACTATTTCATCAACTGTCTAGACCAGGGATAGGCAACCTTGGCTCTTTTATGACTCGTGGACTTCAACTCCCAGAATTCCTCAGCCAGCACAGCTGGCTGAGGAATTCTGGGAGTTGAAGTCCACGAGTCATAAAAGAGCCAAGGTTGCCTACCCCCGAACTGTAATTAATCTCTTCAGGTTTCTTGACTGGTTATTCTGTTGAGGTTTGTTGATCAGGTAAGAGATTATTACACTAAGAAACCAAAGGCTTCATTCATATACATTCCTACAATCCAATTACACTTGCCTTTTCTCAATTTTTTTTAAAAAAATTCTACTCTATGCTCCCTTCCTTTCCATAGTGGTTAATCGAATTTTATTTGAATTTTTTAACTGTGTGGTTCTTATTTATTGTTTTAATGTTTTATATGGTCTTTTAATTGCACGATTGTGAGATGCCTAGAGCCACCTCGGTGAGATGGGCAGCACAGAAGTCTAATAATAAATAATGAAAATAATAAATAATAATAAATAATAAATGAATTGGCCTGAAGTCACTTAACTGGTTTCACGCCTAAAGTGAAACTAGAACTCCAGTTTCTAGCTTAGTGCCTTAACCACTGCATCCAACTGGCTCTCAGTTATTCTAATAGTGAAATGTTAATCGCAGAATTTAAATATGAAACCATAACCACCATCCCTGCATATATAGAATTATAGAACAGGTTACAATCTGGCAAGGACCGATATCATCCCATCCCTTCAAGAAATGGGAAGATTATCCTAATGAGGAGAATGAAGAAGAACACAGAGTCTAGCAGAAATGTCATAAAATGATAATAAAGAATGCAAAAACTTTATGTTCAAAGCAGAAAATCGCACAGGGGCCTTTTAGACAACAAAGATATGAAAGGTACAGAGATTGCAGAGAAGTTGAAATGATTTTTTCATGTGTTCTGTAATGGAAAAAGGAGACTAGATGACAGTGAGTTTGTGCTGACTTTCTCAGAATGGAAGTTGGAACAACTGAAGCAAATTGGGGCATCAAAAAAATCTTTTCTAGGAGGTATTCAAAGACAAATCACTGGGTCTTGATGGCATCCACCTAAGGGGTCGTAAATAACTCATTTGAGAAATTTCTGACCTCCTAGCAAATATCATCACTTTTCATTCAGATCAGGATCAGTGCCAGAGGCCAGTGTCACATCACTTTTAGAAAGCAATTAAGTGGAAATCCAGGAAAACTTAGGCCAATCAGCCTAGCAGCTGTTCCATGTAAATGGGTAGAAATGATAATTTTAAAAACTAAGCATACAGAACAAATCTTTCTGAAAGAAAATCTGAATACAAAGGAAACTCCTGCCCCATCTTGATATTTTTTTTTAAGATTTTGAGTATCAACAGGATATGGATGCAAGTGTCTCTGTTAATTGGTGAACATAGGATAAAAGGACTAGGGGCACTAAATATATTTTCTCCATATAAAAATGTCAAATCTAGGCAGATATAAAATGGAGTAGTGCAGCAAACAACTACAATTCTCAGCCAATAGTTGTCTGACTTATTTACTGTAAGGCAGGGGTGTCAAACTCGCAATGTCACATGATGTGTCGCGACATATTGCGACTTTTTTGCCATTGCCGGCAATGGGGTGGGTGCGGTTTTGCTATGATGCATCCGGCCCGCAGGCCAGCAATTTGACACCCCTGCCATAAGGCAACAAAATATGAGAGTCAATTTGATCTAGTGGTTAAGGCAGGGCTCTTCAAACTTGGCAACTTTAAGACTTGTGGACTTATTCCTCAGCCAGCGGGCTGGCTGAGGAATTCTGGGAGTTGAAGTCCACAAGTCTTAAAGTTGCCAAGTTTGAAGAGCCCTGGGTTAAGACATGAGAAGCCAGGAGACTGTGAGTTCAGGTCCTGCCTTGGCCATGAAAGCCAGCTGGGTGACTTGGGCCAGTCACACTCTCTCAGCCCAACCCACCTCACAGGGCTGTTGTTGTGGGGAAAAGAGGAGGAGTAAGATGTGTTGGATATGTTTATCGCCTTGAGTTGTTTGTAAAAAAATAATAAAAATGGGATACTAATAAATTAAATAAATGAAAGAAGCAATTGGTAGAGGTTGCAATATCTTTCTGTGGAGACTTTTTAAAGGTCACACCAAGTTCTAGGATTTGCATGTGGCAAAGGCCCCAGACAGCTTGATTATTGTGGATAGAGAACTGCAACGGGCTGAAACAAGAAGTGGCTTCCATTCATGGGAGATGTGCGACAAGTGACCTTGAAATGCTATAGAAGCAACATATAGATTCTTGTGCTCGTCTAAAAGGGGAAGCCAAATGGCTTGGCCATGAGACAAAGGGCCCCTTACACTTCGTTTTCACTTCCCCCACCTCCCTTTCAGAATGAGAGTCAATATGCTGTTTAAATATGAAACTCTCCTGTTGAAAGGAGCAAACAGATGAGAAGTGATAAAACCCTTGTTTTCTGCAATTTTTCATTTTGCAATTTAAGTTCTTCCCAAGACAAACAAAGCCTGCTTTGCTCTCAGCCAGATTCAACATCCCAATACTACAATCCTCATTTCCAAAAGTCTCTGGACAGAGAGAGAGAAAGACTGTGGGAGCTAAGCCACAGGTGGAAGGGAAAGGTGCTTTCCCCACACATTACCTTTTTAAAATCAGTACCCAGCAGCAGGTCTCTTTCATGATTAGTGATGCATTCATACAGCCTATGTTACTACAGAGCCAGGCTCAGCTTGCTAGCTGTAAAAGAATATAGCTCTGCCTTTCAGATGGGAACGGTGAACCGTTAAGGAAGAAGAAGAGATTTCTCAGTTCCAAAAAGATGGAAAGTGTTGGAAAGGACCTTAAAATGAGCTTGCTTTGATTTTCTATGGGATGGGGCAAAGAGAAACTGATGAGCTATCAGGATTCTGTTATTCTAGCCACAATGAAGAATGGAATCCCTGCAGCTCCTGTTTCTCCAAGGATTAACATCAATCTTGAAAAGCTTCTCACCATCAGGCTGATACCAGCCACAGCCCAGAACAATTCAAAAAAGTAGTGCAAGATCGGAAGAGGTGGAGACACCTGGCCCACAGAATCACCAAGAGTCAGACACAGCTATATGAATAACACGTAGATCATCATCATGATAGCTTCTAATCCAAAAACTTTCCTGGAATTTCCCAAGCAAGTATTTTGGCATGCTTCTGGTTTAAATGAAGTGCAGAGAAGAGCAACTAAGATAATTAAGGGTCTGGAGACTAAAACATATGAAGAACGGTTGCAGAAATTGTGTATGGTTAGTCTAGTGAAAATAAAAAATAAGGGTGACATGATAGCAGTGTTCCAATATTTGAGGGGCTGCCACAAAGAAGAAAGGGTCAACCTATAGAATCAAGATCACGTGAAGTATTAATACCACTTTACAATGCCTTGGTAAGGCCACACTTGGAATACTGCATCCAGTTTTGTTCACCACGATGTAAAAAAGATGTTGAGACTCTAGAAAGAGTACAGAGAAGAGCAACAAAGATGATTAGGGGACTGGAGGCTAAAACATATAAGGAACAGTTGCTGGAATTGGGTGTGTCTAGTTTAATGAAGAGAAGGACGAGGGGGGACAGGATAGCAGTCTTCCAATATCTCAGGGGCTGCCACAAAGAGGAGGGACTCAAGCTATTCTCCAAAGCACCTGACGGCAGGACAGGAAGCAATGGATGGAAACTAACCAAAGGGAGAGGCAACCTAGAACTACGGACAAACTTCCTGACAGTTAGAACAATTAACCGGTGGAACAACCTGCCTCCAGAAGCTGTCAATGCTCCAACACTGGAAGTTTTTAAGAAGAGACTGGACAGCCATTTGTCTGAAATGGTATAGGGTTTCCTGCCTGAGCAGGGGGTTGGACAAGATGACCTCCAAGGTCCCTTCCAACATCATCATCATCATCATCATCATCATTATTATTATTATTATTATTATTATTATTATTATTATTATTATTATTATTATTATTATTATTATTATTATCATTATTATCATTATCATTATCATTATTATCATTATTATCCAAAGTAACTGAAGGCAGGACAAGAAGCAAAGGACTGAAACTTCTCAGGGAGAGAAGCAACATAGAACTAAAGAGAAATTTCCTAACAGTTAGAACAATTGATCAGTTGAACGACTTGCCTCCAAAAGTTGTGGATGCTCCACCACTGGTGGCTTTTAAGAAGAGACTGGACAGAATTTGTCTGAAAATGTTTAGGATCTCCTGCTTGAGCAGGGGGTTGGACTGGAAGACCTTCGAGGTCCCTTCCAACTCTGTTATACTGTTCTGTTAATTTCTGTAATATTTCTGTTACCCAATCCACTTGAGATGGGATCCTTCTTCTTTCTTTTCTCTAACTGGATAGTTGCTAATTCAATATTCTTCTCAATAAGTTCTCCCTATCTTATTCTCCCATTTCCCCTTCTGTGCTGCTATTTTGAGTCTCCAGTGCTTCCTTTTTGTTTCAGGTTTGCCCTGCCAAGTTCCGTATTCTTATTTGCTTTCTTTTTCAAGCATGGTCATCATCATCAACCACAACAACATTACAGAACTCTTGTTTCTGGGAAACCTAAAATTACATACCATTCACTATTTATGTTGGGAACTGCTTATGCCAAGGCCAAACTTTCAGAGATGTATGTCTTTGCCCAACATGGAATAAGTGCGGTTCCACATCAGTTTGACAACTACATGTTGCATTGTTGTGGCTTCTTATCTTATTACTCTTTTCAAATGCAATGATCAAAATGTCCAATGATCCGCTAAAAGATAAGATTCTTGCCATTCTCTGCCACAGTATAAAGAAGGGGAGGGGCTTGGCAATGGTTGTGGGAGAATGTTACTGTCACAAAAGGCTTAATCTATACATATAGGTAGTAGTAACTCTCAGATTCCAATAAAAGAGAATATTTGTAGCTCAGGGTTGAAATGAGAGGTCTATAAGCTTGGTGCTCTGTAAGCCTGGTTGTTTTCTTGCAGACGTTTTACTACCCAGATTACATCACATCATCAGTGCTAATGCTATCGGCTAATCTCAGATTAGCTGCTAGTCAACAATTTCATTTCTTCGAAGCTTGATCCCTACCTGTGTGGAAGGATCTTCATATGACCGGAAAGGTCCATTGAACATGACAATCCCGTTCTGATAGAAGGTGATCGGAACTGAATCCAAGGGCTTCAACCGAGCTCCACCTGTAGTGTGTTTGATTTGGGATATACCTTCTCCAGCCAGCACATTCAAATCTTTCAGATTTTTTAAAATCAAATCAAAATTGATTGGGGTTTCAGACATGGTGGCTTCACCTATATGAAAGGAGAAATGACTGTGGGAAGGCAAGGAGAAACCATCATCCAGCCCGTGATATTTAGCTTTGAGTTTTAGTGCAAGCTCAGTATTGGAACTGCATCGTTGCTAAAGCAAAATCAACATTCCAATGCAACCGTTCCAATCCCAATGGCAAATAAATGGAATTTTATTATCTGCATTTCTATAACAAAGGCATTGTTTTATCTAATAGGTTTCTCATCACATGCTACAGGTATAGTGATTCCCCCCCCCCGCCCCTGGCTAGGGAGAGATATATAGTACAGTCTAAATACTAAGATATGTTTTAAAAATATCTTTTAAATTTTTACAGTAATTCTCACTGCAAAGCCTCCTCCAAAGGATCTGTAATATAATTAAAATTCTATAATTAAAATAATCACAACATTCAATTGAATTATAAACATCAAAAATAAAATATTTAATATTCAGGAATTTGATAGAATTTTCAAACTCATCTGAATAGAAGAATGAGTGGAACAATTTCCCGAGGACTAAAAAGGGCAATTTTTGTTTCCTAGTATATAAAACAAATCGGCTTCGATAGGAGCAGTCAATAAAAGCTTTCTTCCAAGACCCACCTGAAAATCTTATTATTTGTTACCACAGGTCTATCAGCAGGATTGTCCGAAAGGTGCTTTTCAAAAAGCAACTGGACTTTCTTGGTTTTTGTTTTCCTTGAAGGTGTTTCACTTCTCATCCAAGAAGCTTCTTCAGTTCTGACTGAATGGTGGGGACAACATTCAGTCAGAACTGAAGAAGCTTCTTGAATGAGAAGTGAAATGTCTTCAGGAAAAAACCCCAAGAAAGTCCAGTTGCTTTTTGAAAACACCTTTGGGACAACCAATAATCTGGATGATTAAGAATCTTCATAGACATATCAGCAGGATTAAATAATGAATATTGACAGGGAGAAGTGATCAAAATACATAGCTATTTTATAAACTTTTGCAAAGAAAAAAAGACTATTTCCTCTTCCAAGAAACTGATAATATATCTTTCATTATTCATAAAAAGCAATAGAGAAAGGGGAGAAGAAAATGAGACTAAAATAAAAGATGAAATATATTTTTATGCTTCTTAAAAAAAGACAGTCATTCCTTCCAGCTAACCTGGTTTCCGGAAAGTCCTTGATGTTGGACTCTCTTCTTCTTCTAGGGACTCCAGATCCCTCAAAGAATCTGGGTCTTCTCCAACCCAGATCAATCCATAGTCATTCAGAAATCGCTATATGGGAAAATGAATAGAAAATGTAGAGGGGATGGCAAGAAAATTGATAGTATTTATTAATTGGTATATTAATCTTTATCTGCAATGACAAAATATGTACATTCCAAGATGGAATAGTAAAACGAAGATTGTTAAAATTTAAAATTACTCATTAGCAGGTCAACTAAGGCCATTATAACTAGAGGGATGAATTTTGCAAAGCAGGCCTCGATGGAACAGAAACTTGGAATTTTAATACATTTTAAAATGTTTGGGAAGAAAGTCCTGATACAAAGCCACCTCTGCAGATGCAAAGTCTACTGCCTAGAGCTACTATAAAGCATAAAGGGTGGTAGCTGTGTGTGTGTGTGTGTTTCCCATCTCCTTTCCACTATTGCTTGCAATAGACAAACTGTAGTTTTCCAGTTCAACAACTGTCAGTTTTCCTTGAATGCATGAAAAAGCTCAGATACCTAGAGAAAAAAGGAAAAAATTTTATTTCTTTCCATTAAGTAGCTAACCTCCATTTCCCAAACCTGACGTTGCAGCTGAAGGCATAACATTTCCAGTTCCTCAACTCGGTTTGTCCTTGATGAAGTTTGACTTTTTTCTATAGGGAGAGAAGAAAAAGAATTTGGAGTTCCTTTTTCTTTTTCTTTTTTTTTAAAAAAATATCAAACTATACCAAACGAAAAAGAAAAACCACAAAAAAGGGGAGCTCTCCTATCAATAAATGTACTGATTCAGAACAGAAAATCAAACAAATTTTACTTTGGGATATATATATATCTTTCATATTATTTTTCCACATTTCATCAGTTTCAGATCTTAATAGTCTGCAAAGTCTGCAAAGATAGATTTTATCTCTCTATTAATGCTAAGGATGAAATATGGTCTTTTGTTTCGCATTTCCCATCTTTACCAAGGCATTCTCATTGCCTGCTGTTGAGGACTAAAACAAAAGGAAGGGTACTCCGATATGTTACCTGTTCTCTTCTGAAGGGTTTTGATCTGCTCCTCAAGTTCTCTGATCTTCTGATTCTGCCAGCCCAAAAGAAAAAAGCCAGAGCAAGTTGCATTTTCTATTAATACAAACTCAACTTCATTATTGTAGATATACAGCCAGACAATTTTCTGAAACTTGGAAAGCACAATAGTCCCCTTATGTTTTCAACTTCATTATCGACATTGGAAAAATTCTCCTATCCTTGACTATTTCTATTCCCTCTGACAGCACAAAGGATCAGAACCATACATTAAGTTGCAGCGCAGAAGATTTGTTCAAGCCTACACACAAGACTCTAGTCAACTAATGGCCCACACTAAATTGGTGCTCAATAAGGGTCAAAGAAATTCAAGGGGAGGCCGGACTTGGAGCGTTTGTGGATACATAAAGATTCTAAGCTAATGACATGTTTTATCTCTACCCCCTTGTCCTGCCTGCTCTTCTACAGAAGCTTTCAAACCAGGTATGGCATTCCATGGTAATGTGACTGATTCATGATGTTTTTTGCCCGTTTATGGGGAAAAATGCCCATTCAAAGAATGGCTTTGCTTAACAACTGCCTGACTTGTTTAACAACCCCCATATTTGTTTAACAACCCTCCCCCCATTCATTTAACAATCACCTTGTTTGCTTAATAACTACTGCAAACAAAATCAGAAAATGTAGTGCCTCAACCTATAACCATAACAACATAAAACCAAATTTCTGGTCCCAATTAGTCATAAGTCAAGGAACTACCTGTACTTCTTTTCAAGTATATCTATTCAGGTTTTAAGACTGCAATCTTCCCTGAGTGCTTTGTCAAAGGAAACGTTTCTGAGTATTAACCCCAAACATACCAATGTAACAGCATCTATAGAGTAATGCCCTTTTAGCACACAAGTTTTTTTTATTGCATATCTTGTGCCAAACTCTCTACATTTATTACTGTCTGGTCTCTTCCAATGTGTTGTTTTGATCTTAATATATTACTTGTTTTATACTATTTTTATTGTAATTATGATTCTACTTAATTTTGCTGTTTATCCGGTATACGCCTAATGAGATTTTTTTTAAAATAGCATAAAAAATTAAAAATAACAAAATGGTAAGTGAAATCTTAACAAAATTTCAACCGTTTCCAGTCTGAACTGTTACGAATAGTTGAAGGGCAATTCCTGCACTGGTTGTGTTGTCACCTTCTCTTGGATAGCTTGTGCTTGGCTCCTGACTTTCTGCTCCAAAGAAGCAATCTTTTGCATCATAGAAGTCATCAACTCCATATCAGTCGGAGCATTCCCTGAAGATGCAAAATCAGCAGAATGTGAGGGCAATTGGAGGTGAACCTTCATACTAACAATCGGTTTAAGGGCAGTTTGTATTGTTCAAAAATGGGGCAATACTTCCAGAAGACTTGCTATGTTGCCTGTACTGTATGTTCACTTTTCATGAGGAGAAGCAATCTGAGTTGGGGAAGAGGGGCTGTTTATTGTGTTTTTTTTAATATACCCCAAACTGAGGTTTTTAGGAATCCAAATTCTGGTCCAAATCTATAAGGAACCACAAAGTATTCTTAGCATAAGAACACAGGACTCATTAACTCTGAGTCAGCTATTTAAACTAGACAGTGAATTATGATTTAAAGTTTACTCTTATCCATTGCAAAGTGAGACTCTGTGACTAAATGTAAATGCTTAGCATTATCCAGTACAGTTATGTAATTCTATGTCCAATTCTTGGACTCATACCATGCATGGTTGATTGTGCTGTAGCTCCATTTGAGCAAGAAGGCAAATTAATTTGGACTGGAATTTGAGCTCCTGGCCCTAGAATTTCATCCATCATAGCAGCTTCATCTTCTGTGAATCAAAGGATAAACTATTATCAAGAGCAAGCCTAGGGCATTCTCTTTATCCTGCTTGTTTAGAGAGCGAGCAAACCCCACACTCTTCTAGCCCTGATGATGTTATTTCGTTGGGTAACGAAACGTCTGCAAGAAGACAATCAAGCTCAGAAAGTACCAAGGACCCCACTGTTTAGAAAGAAATATCCATTGCCACATGGTGTCAATTGTATCATTTCTCCACACTGAACGATGTAACACAGTGGAAGACTGATTTTTATTTTCCAGGACAACTGGGTAATACACTAAAACAACATTAACTGTGTAACACATAAAACCGTATTGATTAATTGAATCTATCATTTTTCCCCTCTTGCTAATTGTCATCTATATGGCTGTAATCGACAATCAGATCAAATCAACCGGTCAGATCAAGCAGAACTTTCTTAGTTGCATATTTCCTATATACCCCCCAAAGATTATTTTCATAGCATAGTTTGTTTGCTAGTCTATTTTTAAAATCTTTATAGAAATATGTAACATTAACAATATGGTATTTAAACACAAGCAATTTTTATGAATTTTTATGGGGTGTGAAAATATTCCTATGGATCATTAAAACTATAAGAGTAGCTTACAATGTTTACAAGCAGTATTTAAAATAAAAGGAATCTTTGTTAATTTACCATTCTGGATATTTATCTGGCGTGGTACTGCCTTTTTCCTAAAAACCAGAAACAAATAGGAAAAACATTTTTTTTAAAAAAATAGAAGAAATTCATTCAAATTATCCTGTCAAATACTGTATATCACATTTGCCATACAAATTATTCTTTGGAATGTTTTAGTTCTTTTTTAAAAAAAAAAGTTAGAGCATACACATAATTCAAACAAGAGTTTAGGATTTCCTGTATGAATACGTAACATTAAAATAGGAAGAAACAGAGATATAAAACGTCATGGCTAATAACTTGCAAACTGTGGTAAAACTGAATAAAACTAAGTGTATTAGAAACATTTAATGATCTCTCCTTTGTAATGCTCTCACCACTGGAATAAGCTTAAGGGCCATTTTATTCATTCAAAAGAGAGATTGTTGTGATATTGGAAGCCAAAATATGGGATTTTTTTTCTACCACAGATGTAGACGGTTTCCTCCAATAAGCCCTCACTTACTGTGTTGGCTGCAACTGAAGTGGCATTCTACGAATCTTGCTGAGAGAAGAGAAAGGAGATGACATTTTTTTTCTTGAACACAGTTTTAATTCCTAGGTGGAGAAAAGAAGTTAAAATGTTTTACTTTCGGAGACCATCGTGTAACATTATACTCCATTTGCTCAAAACAGCAAAAATATCCTCAGGGGAACGATTCTCATGATTACAACACATGAATACACACTGGAATGCAAAGGAATTAACAGTAGTGCCAGGCAGTCCTGAAGTATAATTGTCCCTGCAGAAGAAAAACATGAGCAATATTCTGTTTGAAGCAGTATCAGCCCACTGAGCGGTAGACTTGATTCCTGCTTTTGCTAGTTTGGCAGCTCCTACAGCTCCCATCATCCTTTAGATCAGGGGTAGGCAACCTTGGCTCTTTTATGACTTGTGGACTTCAACTCCCAGAATTCCTGAGCTGGCTGTCATAAAAGAGCCAAGGCTGCCTACCCCTGCCTTAGATCATTATTGACTATGTTGGCTGTGAATGATGGATGTTGAATTCCAACACATTTGGAGAATATTGGAATGTGGAAGGCCATTTCAGTTCACATAAGAAATAAATTACAGTGCAATCCATCCACACATTCAGAAGTTAAATTATCCGCTCAGCACCAAACTTAAGCAAGCTGCATGGTCTTTCTTGAAGACATTATGACTTACTCTCGCATGGGACTGCAGCTGAATACAACGCTCCCCATCCTTGCACGTGCCAAAGGTGGGACCTCAACTTCCACAGGCTCCCATGATCCAACACCTCTCTAAAGAGCTCCCAGAGGAGAAGGCCAGATCAGCCTTATTCAAAATCCTTATCCTGAGGTGAAGCTCCCTATTAAGACCAGGGGGACGCCGTGGCTGGATTCAGACAATTTCTTAGGCTAGATGAGAAAGACATGGGGGAATTTAAGCTTCAGCACATGCTTCCAGGGACCCAGCCATGGTCTGAACCTTGTAAAGTCAAGGTTATGTTTTATGAGAACAGACTACCTTGAGAAAGCCCAGCAACTGGGTACCTTTAGCTAAGGAGTCAGCTGCCAAGGCCTAAAGGCGACGCTTTTCTGCCATGGACCAATGGAATATCACCATCTCTTCCCCCCCCCCCCCCCATTAAATTGGCCCTATCCCTGTTGCCCTTTCACATGGTCTTGAAAACTTGGTTTCATGCCCAAGCCTGTGACCCAGGGCATCAGCCCATTTCCTGGTTGTATGAATAATTATAATAATGATAATTTATTTTATATATTTCATTTACAGGCAGGTCATGATTATAGTGCAAGTTCAAATAGTGTGAAATTTGATTTAGTGTGATTTATAAATTGATACTAGGTCACATTTAATGTGAGCCAAAATTCAGACAGTGCAAGGCTAAGTGCACATGCAGTTGCTGTTGGGATTTTAGACATTAATTCTTGGTGCATGATAGAGAGAGGAAGGTTCATTTCAAAGGCAACTCCAAAAAGAAGAGGCTCATTATGAAGAACTACAGCAGAATAGAGGAAATACTTTTTGGATATACATTTACCCTCTTTAAGAGTAATAAGTATTTCATTCATAAACATGTAAATATTTAAGTTTAGCTACTTTCTTTGCCCTTGTTGGTCGAACTGGAGCAGCTGCCTAGAGTAAGGTACAGGTAATCCTCAACGTACGACCACAGTTGAGCCCAAAATTTTTGTTGCTAAGCAAAACATTTGCTAAGTGAATTTTGCCCCATTTTACAACATTTCTTGTCACAGTAGTTAAATGAACCACTGCAGTTGTTAAGTTAGTAACCTAGCTGTTAAATGAATCTGGCTTCCCCGTTGATTTTGCTTGTCAGAAGGTCACAAAAGATGATCACATAACCCCAGGACACTGCAACCATCATAAATATGAGTCAGTTGCCCAGTATCTGAATTTTGATCACGTGTCCATAGGGATGCTTGCAACAGTCGTAAGTGTGAAAAACGGTCATAAGTCACTTTTTTTTCAGTGCCATTGTAACTTTGAGCAGTCACTAAATGAATTGTTATACATCGAGGACTACCTGTAAAAATGAGGGGGGAAGCTATAAAAATCAAACAAATAAACAAACAGTCCACCCAATTTTGATCATCCAGGTTTACACATGGTGTGAAGCCAACCCTTCCTTGCAAAACAGGCTTGGGGTGCAACTGGTGACCTGCAGGACCAAGGGGGGGGAGGCCCCACCAACTGCAGCCTCTCCCCTACTGCAGCCCCACCGAGCTCAGGGGAAACCGCCTCGCTAGGAGGAGAACCAACGTGCCCTGCTAGTTTTGGGGGGCACCGGGGATTTTTCTGGAGGTCCTTCGCCGGAATGAGGCAACCTTTTCAGGTGGGAATATACGGGGCGGGGGAGGGAGCGCGCCCGCTCCCAGCGTGCACTCACCGACCCCTTCGGAGGCTTCAGACAGGCGCCGCCATCTTGTTTACCGGCGGTTGTCTAGGCTACCTCCCCAGCGTGAGCTCCGGAGACTACATTTCCCAACATTCCAAGCTCGGTCAGCCGCCTAACTTGATCCCTTTTCAGCCGGACTTTTTTGTATTTATTTTTGCAGAGGCCGGGCAGAGTTGTGGCAATGGAGTCTCCATCTCTCGCATCGCTTACATTTCCATGGTTATTTGGCATTGTTTTCAGAGGAGAGAGAGAAATCAATGCAGCCTCGGACGCGATCTGTCTCCTTCCGGATGAATGGATGGAGTAGATGGATGGAGTAGATCAAGTGTCTTCAAACTTGGCCCTTTTATGACTTGTGGACTTCAACTCCCAGAATTCCCCAGCAGGCGTGCCTGGCTGAGGAATTCTGGGAGTTGAAGTCCACAAGTCATAAAAGGGCCAAGTTTGAAGACCCCTGGAGTAGATGGATAATATGCCATCAAATAATTGTTGACTCTTAGCAAGCACGTGGATAGAACAGAACAGAACAGAATAGAGCTGGAAGGGACCTTGGAGGACTACTCCAAGACCATCTTTCCCCAAGGTGATCCTTCAGTCTTTCAAAGGTGTTCCCATTGAGCGCCTCCACCTTGCTGCTGGTCGTCCTATTCTTTCCATCCACTTTTCCCATCATTATACAGATGGGTCTTTGCAGTATATGCCATAAATGGATAGGTCTACCATCAATTGGAGACTCTAAAGATAGACCTTTTCATGACTGTATGTATTTAACGTGGTCCTTCAGTTTTTCCAGCAGCGCCCCCTCTGCACTTTGCTACTGGCCGACCTCTTTCCTTCTACCTTTCCCAGCATCGGACCATTTTCCGGAGAGTTGGCTCTTCTGAAGTAGCCTGCTTATGTGTGCCTGGAGTAACAACTATGGACTGATTTGTCCATTGATCCATTGGTTTGTTTTCTTGGCTGTCCAGGGACTCCAATTCTCATTAATCTCAATCAGCTTGCCCCATGCAATACCAAATATCTGGAAAGCCCAAACTGCCTATCTGTGATAATGCTAAAAGCCACATATTTTGAGCGTATTCACCTAATGTACTATGCCATAAACATAATTATGGATTTATATAAATCTAGGCATTGTGGTTTGTAAAAATCCTCCTTCGCCTTTCAACTGACCTTGTGCAAACGTTTGTATTTTCTCTGCAATGCTGTAAAACAAGGGTTTCTTTTCAAGGAAGATTTTGGCGGCTGCTTCTAACTCACTGACTTTTGAATAGCACAGAGATAGATGAAACTGGAATTCACTTTATTAGGGCAATTTTTTTTAGCATGTCTATATGCAATAACTGTGTGAAAGGACAAAAGAGGAAGAAGAAAATGAGAAGATTCTGCTAAATCAAACAAGCCCCATCTAACCTAGCATTGCCAGTGATCAGTTAAGTGTCTTGGGGAAAACCCCAAGCAAGTTAGGCAAATGTAAACTTCCTGTTGGCATTTTCCAATTCTTGGTACTAAAAGGCTCTGAAGGTAGCATAGACTCTGCTATACATTACAGAAGCTGTAACCATTTTTCAGGTTTATTGGTCCCTCCCAATTTACAGTCAATATCAGTAGAGTGGTGCATGCTTTGAAAATTGTTCAGATTATTTCCTCTGTTATCTGCAGAAGCCTTACACAAGCACTTGTTTAAAGTATCTGTAGCTATTAATATGTGCATATATCAACACATCCGTGTGTTTTTTTGTGGAAGCTTGAAAAAAGCACCCGCTTTGAAGAGGTACTGCATTCACACCCTTTGCATTCTGAAGAAACTCTTCTGATCATTTTTGAAGAATGCATAGTCTTACTGTAATCATATGGTCTGCCACTTTGGCAGTCTAAGCATTAGCACATGCACACTGAATAACAGAAAAAACAGCAACCAGGAGATTTATTTTTGCAAACAAATAAGAGGTTTCCATAAATCCTATCCCCCCATCCAAATTATTTTATTCTGTATGCATGGAGGTGATTAAGTTAATTACCATGTCAATATATCCAAAACCTATAGAAAATCATAACATGCTGGGGAACAAGAAAAAATCACTAACAGCTTCACTAGGATAAGTATTTAAAACATAATTCAATATAAGCATCTAAGCATAAATGCATATATATTTAATGTTTCCAATCAGATTTATCTTAAAACACATGGTAATTTTCAATAGATATATCATGACTGACATCCTGTTTCAAATATTAATTCCATCAAGAAAGTCAAATATTGGTAGAATGTCCTTTCTGCTACATGTGCTCCATAGAGAATAGGGAGAAATTGTTTTGGTTTGCCTTTTTGAGATCAACATATTCAATTTCCATTTCTCAAATCTACATACAAGCTAGGATGCTAATTTGATCTACATGACTCACATTTTTCCTATCAAGCAGCTCTTGCGTCTGCAAAAGGCAATGACTTTGGAGTCTTCCATCTTACAAACATGCAACTGGACAGCCATTTGTCTGAAATGGTATAGGGTTTCCTGCCTGAGCAGGGGGTTGCACTAGATGACCTCTGTTATGTATTGGGGTCAAGTGTAAGACCACGGCTCTCCAGCAACCCAGACTCCAGGTCTCCAATGCTGCTATTGGCTGCCCCTAGGCGGCAATGGGTTACTTTAAATCTATTGGCTGCCACCTAGGGGCCAGGCTATAAATTGCTGCAAGCTGCAGCCCAATTCTCAGTTCACAACAGTACACAACAACCTCCAAGGTCCCTTCCAACATTATTATTATTGTTATTATTATTATTACTATTACTAACCTCATAGCATACAGGATTCTCCCAAGATACTTTGCAGCTTAAAGCCAAGAGAAAGGCAGAGTCCTTTCCCTTCTTCCACCTGTAAAAGTTAACTGGTTGTCATTTGACAGATTCTGCTATACTTGAGGTCAATAGGCCAGTTTAAAGGATGAAGACAGACTATAGATAGTCCTCAACTTATGACCATAATTGGAATCAGAATTTCTGTTGCTAAGGAAGGGGGGGGTGTTAAGTGAGTTGCACCTGATTTCATGACCATTTTTGCCATGGTTGTTAAGTGGAATCACTGCAGTTGCAGTTGAGAACTTTTCAGGCAGAACAATTTCTCAGTGGAACAGCTTGCCTCCAGAAGCTGTGGGTGCTCCATCACTGGAAGTTCTTAAGGAGAGATTGGCAGCTATTTAACTGAAATAGTATATGGCCGTGGTGGTGAGCCTATGGCACGCATGCCACAGATGGCACGCAGAGCCCTCTCTGTGGGCATGCGTGCTGTTGCCCCAGTCCTAGGCCTTCAGCTGGGCTTTATAAAACCTTTTTGCTTTAGGCCTCCGCCGCCGTGTGCAAAAAAAAAAGGTTCAATCAATCAATCAATTTCAACTTCTCGCGGTTAAAAGAAAGGTCTCGCAAAGTTGGAATTGATTGATTGAACATTTTAGTCCCACCCAGTCTGCCGTTACCACCATAGCCACGCCCACCCAATTGGCCACATCCACCCAATGGGCCACACCCACCCGGCACCCGACAATACATAAGTGGGGTTTGGGTTGCAGTTTGGGCACTCAGTCTCTGAAAGGTCCGCCGTCACTGGTATATGGTCTCCTGGTTGAGCAGGGGATTTGACTAGAAGACTTCCAAGGTTCTTTCTTACTCTGTTATTCTGTTAAGTAAATCATGCTGTTGTTAAGCTAATCCAGCTCCCTTCTTTCATTTTGCTTGTCGGAAGCCAGCTGGGAAATTCATGAGCTCAGGAGACTGCAACTATCATAAATAAATCCAGGAGACTGCAACTATCATAAAGAGTCATGGTGGCACAGTGGTTAGAAAGCAGTACTGCAGGCTAACTCCACTCACACTGCCAGGAGTTCGATTCTTTTGAACCTGACCGGCTCAAGTTTGATTCAGCCTTCCATCCTTTCGAGGTTGGTAAAATGAGGACCCAAATTGTTGGGGGCAAAATGCTGACTCTTTAAACCACTTAGAGAGGGCTGTAAAGCACTATGAAGAGGTATATATGTCTAAGTGCAGTTGTCGAAATGAGAGCTCTTGGTGCAATGACACAAGCTGCTAAATGTTAGGCGTTGTTTTTTTTTTTTGCAAAACTTAAAGGTAAAGGTAAAGGTTCCCCCGCACATGCGTGCTAGTCGTTTCCGACTCTAGGGGCCGGTGCTCATCTCCGTTTCAAAGCCGAAGAGCCAGCGCTTGTCCGAGGACGTCTCCATGGTCATGTGGACAGCATGAGTAGACGCCAAAGGCACACGGAAGGCTGTTACCTTCCCACCGTAGTGGTCTCTATTTTTCTACTTGCATTTTTACGTGCTTTCGAACTTCTAGGTTGGCAGAAGCTGGGATGAGTAACAGGCGCTCACTCTGCTACGCGGCACTCGGGATTCGACCCGCCAAACTGCCGACCTTCTGATCGACAAGCTCAGCGTCCTAACCCACTGAGCCACCGCATCCCTCTGATTCCCATAATAATGTCTTTTTACTCCAGGGAAAGACAGTCCCCTTTTATGTATTTCTAAGGCTTAATAATGTAAGAGAATGATCCGCTCTGGAACAGTAGATTTTATGTTTCCTGTGCTGTTTTTGAGTGGCCTTTTATTTATTTATTTTTCCTTTTAAAACTTCAGGAAATTTCAGTAGTTTAAATCCTTTTGGAATCTGGCCAGATGCCTTTGGCTCTCCGATGCATTAGAAATACAATGAATAAAATTAATACTTACCTCAAGGGAGTAGGGTTTGTAACTGGAAGGTTATTAATATAACGGTGTTTTGCTGCTCAAGGGACCAAAACATTTTGTGACAACTTTGTGATGGTGGTGGGCCCTTGTCTCTCTCGAAAGGGATCTAGCAAACCATTTAAAAGCCACTCCAAATGCTTGTGCTATTCTGGCCTCTGTTGTCCTTGTGAAGGTTGTTGTCCTTGTGAAGGTGAGCCTTAGAACATTCCTTTCCTTCCCCAGGCCAAAACTGCTGAGCTCCAATTACTTGACATTCTACTCGAGGACAGTAGACCTTCTGATCGACAGGCCTAGTGTCCTAACCCACTGAGCCACCATGTCCGTTTGCAAAACTTAACTACAGTGAAATCACTGGTTCATTACACTGTCATATTCATTTAGAGGAAGAGGAAGAGAAGAAGGAGAAGGGGTCTATTTAATAAATGACAGTTGTCATGCCTGCAAATCCCCCCTTTCAGGCAGTAAGATTTACAAAATGTCCTGTGACTCATCAAAGGTTTGCTGTCCCTTGAATGCACTTCAGCGAGCCCACCTATTGCAGCTATAGTCTTCTAGGCAAGCAGATAAACTCTGGATGTGTCAAAGGACCAACCATCATAATCCCCACCCATCATCACCCACACAAAAGCAAATCAGAAGAAGGTGGTTGTGATGGGTGAGTTCCTTCTGCTTTTGCCAGCCTGAGCAGAAGACCTTCTGCATCTCTTCTAAGAAGTTGATTTTCCTAGACACTCCAGTGTTGAGAATTTAACCATGAAGGCCACTTTGCTTCTTGGTGCCATTCTCTTGATGAGCCTGGTTATGGCTAATGACCAAGGTAATTCTTCACCTGAAGACAAAGGTAAATCTGCACCTGAAGTTAAACCAGTTGAATCGGTGAGTCAAATTAGAATCTGCTTTTTTCAAACAGCAGCATTTTATTGAAGTATGTGTTTGTGAACTGGGTACGGGTTTTCAGTAAGGGATGTATTTCTTAGACATTCTGCTAAACATGGAAGAACTCATTCCTAAGTAATAATCTCATAAGACCTCTATGGTTTATGCCTCATAATTGGCATTAGTGGGTTTCTACTAATAATGAAAATTCCTAAATTTGCTGATTTGCTGATAAAAATTGTATAGGAATGTACAGTGCTTTTTTTGTAACAGAAAAAGGTGCCGGAACTCACACATGTCATACAACCCTCCTTGCCTACCATACAAGGTTCCATCCAAAAAAAGGTGCCGGAACTCCGTTCTGAGCGTTCTATGAGAAAAAAAGCCCTGGGAATGTAATTGAAAGGGCATGTGCTTCAAAACTGATTTTAAAGAACAGCATCCAAATTATTCATAACCCCAAGCAGCAATTCCAATACATGCCATGTTGTGGTTTGTACTGACATAACTGTATTTTTATTTAAGATTAGGTAGATGATAGAATAGAGAGAGAGAGAGAGAGAGAGGTAGATAGATGAGACAGAGATAGACAGAGATAGAAATAGATGGACAGATGGACAGAAAGATGTTACCAACCTGTCTTCCATCCCATTGAGATTGCTATTTGGCCATTGAAAACTCCTTCTGCTTCTGTTTTTTTCAGGAGAAAAAAAAACTATTCAATGTTTGTAGATGAAGTAGTGTAATCTTCTGAAGCATATTACAAATGAGGTGATTCATCAAAGATAATTACCACAGTCAGTTGAAAAAAATGGCACAATTTCATTCCAGTTTCCAGAAGGAATCCTATTAAATTATTATTATTATTATTATTATTATTATTATTATTATTATTATTATTATTATTAATTATTATTATTTGCAAATGCATCAAATTGTATTCTCCCATTTGGACTGTTCCCTTCCTTCTTGCCCAACTTTTCTGCTTCTCCTTCCTCTTTTCTATGTCTGTCCTCCATGGGCGGTTTAGAGCAGGGGTCCCCAACCCCCAGTCTGTGGATCAGCACCAGGCTGCAACATGCCAGGCTGTGCAAATAAGTGAAGCAAGCAGCACATGAAACCATGCCTGCTCCAGTCCACGGAAAAACCCCTCTCCACGGAACTGGTCCCTGGTGGCCAAAAGGTTGGGGGCCACTGGTTTAGAGCACCCTTCCTAGTTGGTTTTTACAAGCAGACTGTACCTATCAAGGCTTCCCAAATTGGGTAGCAGAAATCTACTACAATAGGGGTTTTCCCCTCTAGTTCTTTGCTGCTGTATAGTGGTCATTCCAATGGTTGGAGGCTTAGTCTAGTTGAGTACTTGGCAATTATTTTGACTTTACCAAGCGCACATTCAACTATCTAGGGCTGTTTCACATCCCATTCAAGTTAAGGCATTGAGCATATGTGCCCTATCATTTTAGTGCTTCATGTGAGATAGGAACACATTAGGGCATCAAAGGCTTTGGAGAATTCTGTGTAAGGTGAAAAGTTTGTATCCTCTGCCCTATTTTCCAAAGCATCTGAAGGCAAGACAAGAAACAATGGACGGAAACTAACCAAGGTGAGAAGCAATCTAGAACTAAGGAGAAATTTCCTGACAGTTAGAACAATTAACCAGTGGAAAGGCTTGCCTTCGGAAGTTGTGGGTGCTCCATCATTGGAGATATTCAAGAAGAGACTGGACAGCCATCTGTCTGGAATGACATAGGGTCTCCTGCTTGAGCAGGGGGTTGGACTACTAACTAGAAGACCTGCCAGGACCTTCCAACTTTGTTATTCTGTCTTATTGTATTGGCAGCTATGCTATATTAAAGTAAAACATACCACGATGTGATAACAAACTTTCAAACTTACAGAAGGACAGGAAGAATGACAACTGAAGACAGTTGCCACCGTTGCCGCTTCAGTTTTCTTTCTTTTGTGGCTGCACCGTTAGGCACTGCAGACTCAGGCACTCGGCTGCCCTATTCTTTCTCCACTTCAATTTTCAACTTAAGCAGATGGGTGCAAGGCATGTCAGCTCCCTCTTTATATTATTTCATTTTAAATTGTGTAAGGTTCTCTGTTCCCTTCTGCAACAAACACATCCATTTCCCATTTTTTTCATTTGGCTTTTCTCAGATTATTTACCTGTTTATCTCTAAACGCACGGTGATTATTGCATTATGGACCTTATATCATAGTATAGTTTCCATAGTATTATCTTTATTAAGATTACTCCTCATGCACAAGGTCATTGCAATCTTCTCTTGATATGCCTCGGCTGTTGTAAGACAACCAAGCATTGCTTATCTACTAGGATTAATTAATCTTGGAACAATGATTTTACACTGATGGATATTATTTCCACCTTTTTTTATAAGCTACCTGGATTGTTTAATAAAAAGATTTAAGCATTACAGACTACAAACCGTGATAGGCAATATCTAAGAATACCCAACCCATGTGCTCTCTTAATCATAGGCACAGTTCTCTATTCTGAGCTCAGTTACTTTTGTGAGCAATTGGACCAAAAAAAGGTTCTTTATAAAGATCTTTTTTAAAATTAAGAGGTATCTCTATAAATGATTCAAATGTTTTCAGTTGCTTAATTTTCCTTTAAAGGTAAAAGGTAAAGGTTCCCCCGCACATGCATGCTAATCGTTCCCAACTCTAGGGGCCGGTGCTCACCTCTGTTTCAAAGCCGAAGAGTCAGCACTTGTTCGAGGATGCCTCTGTGGTCATGTGGCTGGCATGACTAGATGCCAAAGGCGCACTGAACGCTGTTACCTACCCACCGTACTGGTCCCTATTTTTCTACTTGCATTTTTACGTGCTTTCGAACTGCTAGGTTGGCAGAAGCTGGGACGAGTAACAGGTGCTCACTCTGTTATGCGGCACTCGGAATTCAACCCGCCAAACTGCCGATCATCTGATCAACAAGCTCAGTGTCCTAACCCACTGAGCCAACGCGTCCCTAATTTTCCTTTAGAATCAGCTAAACACAGCAGCCATGATTAGAGTTGTTGTTTTTTTCTTTTTTGTACAAGCAGATGTGTTTATTGGGTTCTTCAAAAAAAATCCCAACTGATCATTTGGTATTAGGATAGCAGAAGCAAATTCCGTTGCTGTTATTGGTAGGCTAAAAATTAGAAAGTCAATAGCTTGCAGTATCTAATTTATAGTACAGTATCAGGACTAGCATGGTTCCATTGTATTTTGCCCTTTAAAAAAATGGGAAGGAAGGAACAGGTGCAGACCAATTTTCCTTGAGATTTGATCTTCCAGACCTGCTAAATTTTACTAACATGACCGAACGCTACTATTTTGGGAGTTAAATCTAATCAATGCAGCGTTCTCCAATGTTGGCAAAGCACGCATCATAATGGAGCAGTTACTTCTGTCCAAATAAACCAATTCATATTGCTGCCCAAAAGGAGACATTTGTAAGGTTTTAAATCCTAGCTGTCTGCTGCCTTATACCAAATGTTGCCTATTTTTAAAAAACTATCATTGTCATCATCATTATTATATTTATGTTCCACTGGGTTGCTGCCAGCCTTATGAGATACATTAGGCTGAATCTAAACCCAATCACTACAGAAGAGATCAATCTTAAGATTTTCTAAGGCTATCTGACTGATGAGTGTGGAACACTTATCCTTTAACACTTGAATTGAGTCCAAATCTAAAACTTCCAAGCATTAAATCACATATATGCTCACAACAAAGATTATATAATCTTCTACTGTATTAAAGTTTGGCCAACTTTTTTTAGAATTCAGGTAAAATCGTGCAACCTTCCACTACCTCTAGATACCTCTTGCTCTCTCAAAATCTCATTGATTTCAGAGAGGTTAGAGATTGCAGCATTTCTTTTTCATTCAATGACTTTTTTAACTAGAACAATTAACCAGTGGAACAACCTGCCTCCAGAGGTGGTGAATGCTCCAAACACTGGAGGTTTTTAAGAAGAGACTGGACAGCTATTTGCCTGAAATGGTATAAGGTTTCCTGCCTGAGCAGGGGGTTGGACTAGATGACCTCCAAGGTCCCTTCCAACTTCTTCTTCTTCTTCTTCTTCTTCTTCTTCTTCTTCTTCTTCTTCTTCTTCTTCTTCTTCTTCTTCTTCTTCTTCTTCATTATTATTATTATTATTATTATTATTATTATTATTATTATTATTATTATTATTATTATTATTATTATTAACATTTTAGAGAACGTCTGTTCAACTTAATTCACAGTTTGAACCGAAATAATTCTACAATCCTGGGTTTGGGGTGACATTTGTTTGCTTGGAGATATGTGCCTTAAAACATTGCTTTCAGCTATTTCTGCATTTCCTTTTCTGTCCTCTAAAATAAGATGCAGGAGCAGGCGCTCTTATGCAGGAACAGGAAACCATAATATTTTAAGCACAACCAACAGGTTTCTTCAAGTGCTAATTTGTCAGTTGCAAAAGTTGCACTGGTTTAACTGATAAATTAGACAACTGGTGCAGGGGCCGGGAGAAGGGGGGGGCGGGGAAATGAGGCATTATTAAAGTATAAACAGAAATGTAATACAATGGGAATTTTAGGGGGTCTGTGGAAGAGCAAGCCATGGAGAAAATGGGGGAAAATAACGGCTTAAGCAGGCAATCCTTGTGCAGCTTTTTTCCCCATGAAAAAACTTCTTCCCAAAGGAATCGTGTATATTTTCAGGTGCCAGTTAAGATTCATGGAGCCATTTGCCCCAGGGCGAGAGTGATACACAACAATCTGCCTTTTCCACAATTTTTCACCCATCCAGCTGCTTTGAAGATCTTTATGCAATTTCACGATTGGAGAGTCTGAAGTGCAGGGAGTTTTGAAGCTAAAATGCACTTAGATGTTCTTTTTCAGACCTTACTTAAAATGCACAATGAGCTCTGAGCTGACTGGCACACCCGCTTCCTCTTTGTGGTTTGGAGCCATCTGTCCTGCAGTCAATGCCCACCTAGACCTTTAGCCTTAATGGAGTGGATGGATAAAAGGGAACCCTTAAAAGTATCCTTTCCATATACAGTGGTACCTCGGTACTCCTGCTTATTTGGTTTGGGGAGGAGTACTAAACACTTTTTTCCCATAAGGAATAATGTAGTGAGTCACAAGGCAGCCAACACTGACCAGTTCTAGCTTGTGCACTGAGTATCAAACAAATGATGAGTACCGGGACAAATTTTTCATGTCAAAATGCGTTAAGTACCAAATTTGATGAGTTTCAAAGCAGTCGAGTACCAAGGTACCACTGTATTTCCTATTAAAAATTCTTTACTGATTTTTTTATGCCTTTGCTTCTGTAATCATATTAGACTATGATAGATACTGCTGGGAGGGAAGGAGGAATAGATGTTAACAATATTTAGGAATAAATGTCCCATGTTCTTCTATTGTGCATATGTTATTTCATTTTTATTTTATTTTTTAAATTTACATGCCACCTCTCTCACTATCCAAAGCGATTCTGAATGATCCAGAGATCTATCTCTCTACCCTGGAGGGATAAATAGATGTCAAAATCATGGGTATATACAGGACAAACGTATGTTCCAGCTCTGTGAATGGGAACATGTGTCCGTGAATAAAAGTCAGGCTTGTGGACACCCTATTTGATGCAAAATAAAACACCTTTCTCAATTTCTCTTTCAGGTGTCCAAACCAAGTACTACTACTGTTCATTCTTCTGGCATAATGGTCTCTGAGGGTCCACTTTTCTTTTTGCTGCCACTTGTGTGGATGGTGGTCCATCTTGCTCACATGTAATGAACCTGAAGCTTCACTTTTTGAGAGAACATGGAGGTCCATCGGTCCTACCCAAGTTTAAGGAAGGGAGTTCCTTCCCATTGCTAACCGCTTAATAATCCAGCTGGCATCCTGCTCTTGCTGCAACTAGTCCATCATGTTGGACTATCCACGATTTCATTGCATTACCCAATTAAACAGGAAGATGAAAAGAAAGCCAGGAAAATGTCTGATGTCAGTCCTAAAGTGCATGCACCTGTATGCAATGTTATTATATATGACTGTCATTGTTCAAAGGAAATCTGCGGAAGAAGAGTTGTGAAATATCCCAGATGCATCTCCTGTGGCCTGAGAGATAATCCAGATCCTACTTTCCTACAAAAGGCACAAGATTCTTTTGCAGAAGCTGTCTAGGAATGGACATAAGCCACATAAGCAGATACAGTCATCATGCCTCATCCATGATGGTGTCCCATCCTACTGATACACTTTTTATATTTGGTCTCCCAAGCAACTATGATGTTACCTCTGGAGAAATGCTTACATCTCTTTCTATGAATCTGCCTTGTGAGAATCCTTCTCTTGTCTCAAAGAAAGAAGTAAGTCCTCTATCCAGGAGGCTTCATCTTAAGCTTCAGCATTTCAAGACAAGAATACCAGTATTTGTACAGTAAAGTAACATCTAGTGTGGTGGATCCACCAGATCATCCTTTTTTTTTAACAGGACAGGAGAGGACAATTGTTCATCAGACTGGAAGTAACCAAACTGACAGAATGTCATTGATTGTAATTGCATCTACGTTTATGTGAAATGTAATCTAAATGTTTGCATTTGCTCCAGTGGCGTAGCGTGGGTTGTCAGCACCCGGGGCAAGCACCCGGCCGCTGCACTGTCCCTCCCCCAGATAGTCCCTCGCTCTCTCTCCGCACCGCACCGCACGCCTGGCACCCCCCCTCCACAGTGGGCGGCGACCCGGTGGCTCAGATCGGATTCGCACAGCCAGCACTGCAGTGAGAGTGAGTGAGTGAGCCAGGCCGGGGCAGAGAGCTGCGAGTGCGAGCGCGCCCCCCCCAGATGTTGCACCCGGTGCGGCCGGCCCCCCCTGCACCCCCCACGCTACGCCACTGATTTGCTCATTTGCAGAAAACAGCCCAAAGTGAAAATATTGGCACAAGATAAAAAATTGGTTTATATAATTGGTTGCTGTTACCTTCTGTAATGTATGCGCAGGTTGATTCAAATAAAAGCTTCTTGCTAGCTGGCAAAGCTGTCTTTTTTTAATTGTCTGGGCTATTTAAGAAAATCCTTCAAGGCAAAGCAGCTTAGTAGCTTCACAGAAGTGCAAAATAACTGAATTCTTTGAAGAAAGTAAGGCAAAGCAAGAAGAAACCCTGGATGATGGAGTTCATTGCATATATATCAGTTTGATCTCACCTTATAAAACTCAATTTCTAACTTTTTTAGGCAACTCATAGGGAGATAAAAATGTTGGGCTGAGTGGAAAGAGACTACTATATCCTATGACAGGGGTCTTCAAACTTGGCCCTTTTATGACTTGTGGACTTCAATTCCCAGAATTCCTCAGCCAGGCACGCTGGCTGAGGAATTCTGGGAGTTGAAGTCCACAAGTCATAAAAGGGCCAAGTTTGAAGACCCATGTCCTATGAGTTGGACTTTATAATCCCGTATGAGTATTTGCTTTATTTAGCAGCTGTGTCTCCATTGGCTCACATTAAGCCTGTAGTCTACTTTCTCAACCTTGGCAAGTTTAAGATGTGTGGACTTCAACTCCCAGAATTCCCCAGGCAGCAAAGCAAAGCTAGCTGAGGAATTCTGGGAGTTGAAGTCCACACATCTTAAACTTACCAAAGTTAAGAAACACTGGTAAAACACTGGTTTCTTTTTCACATGTATGACCTAGGTCTCTCTTCAACTTCCTATACTTTTTCACCCCAGAAGCAGAATTTCATTTTTTTCCCTGCTAAATTTTATCCTGTTGTTTCTATTGGCCATACTGGATCCTTTTGAATATTTCCTTTCTCTTTCAAAGTGTTGGTCCTTCCTCTTAATTTTACAACATCAGCAAATCTGATAATCATTTCCTCAACTCCTTCATCCAGGTTGTTAATAAAAATGTGCCTATTGTGTCATTTCACTCAATACTCCTCTTCAAGCTGATGTGGAACATAAAATAAATAAATCCATCAGGATGAGGGACATGCTCGCAAGCAGAGAGTCCCACAGTATACAAGGCCTTTTAGCAATTCTTTGCAAAAGTCCCGACTGTTTTTCAGCTCCGGACAGAAGGATTTTACAGGATCTCCTTCCCCGGTTTGGTTTTATTTCTATTTGTAGATCCAAGCAATTCCTAGGTCTCTATTCCAAAGGCATGCAACTTCTTTTTCATGCAAAAGTACTGCTTTCTCTTTCAGCTCTAAACCAAGACGTGTATTTGTATTTGTTATCTTGATTTGTATTATTTGCATTTGTGTTTGTATTTTTGTATTTGTAGGTATTTGTCTGAAATAGAATAGGGTCCCCTGCCTGAGCAGTGGGGGTTGACTAGAAGACCTCCAAGGGTCCTTCCAACCCTTGGGTTTTATTAGAACTCAAACAGGGATCGATATTTCTCCTCCTCCAGTCTTCTGAGACCACACCAGTTTCTGGTATGGTACTCTGATACATGTATGTTGTATATATGTCCCTGGAGGCGCCCTGATTAGCTACTTTATATTTTCAGTAGACTGACGCCTCCCACTAACAATTTTTTTTATTTTTTTTATTTTAATCCCATTTATATCCCGCCCTTCTCCGAAGACTCAGGGCGGCTTACAATTTAAGCACAAATCAGTGTGCTTAGCAATAGCCTTCATTCTATGTATATGCCTGCTTATTAGGGCTTTCGCCGCCCCCCCAAGCGGCAAGCGGCATTATTACAAAGTCAGCTTATTGCCCCCAACAATCTGGGTCCTCATTTTACCTACCTCGGAAGGATGGAAGGCTGAGTCAACCTTGAGCCTGGTGGGATGCGAACCTGCACTAATTGCAGGCAGCTGGTGTTACTTAAGGAGGCATTAGCCCACTGCTCCACCAAGGCTCAATAAAAATCCAATCCCAAAATTAATGTTATTTCAGATTTAATCCTAAACATGTGGCCATTGTTAAACACAAATATGCCCCCCCTTTTTTCGCCTTATTTATTGACTGTGTTCCTACTTAAACTGGCAAAAAACAGCTATACTTTTTTTGTTTTTTGTTCTTTGCAAACATTCTGCAGCTTCTGAGTGTCAAGATGCCTAAAATACCTGCTCATTTTACAGAGCCTCCTCACTTCTGGTGACAGCCACAAAGCCTACAAAGCTGGTAATCTTACACCCACTGGAGCCGAACAATGCACCATCCAGGAAGTGGGTAATTTTTCTATCTTCAACTCTTATCACCATCAGTTCACGGAGACAGCATTGGGAGGGGAAGGGAGTGCATTGAACCATTCATTTTGTGACTGTGTGTGCAGTACATGTGCTAATTTCTCAAGCTGGAGCAAAACCCCGCAGTTGGAATTTTATTTTCATAGCAAAATGGGAAAGTTTTAAGAAATTTAAGAAAAACCAAGAGGAGGATACACTAAGCCAGGGGGTCTTCAAACTTGGCCCTTTTATGACTTGTGGACTTCATCTCCCAGAATTCCTCAGCCAGGCATGCTGGCTGAGGAATTCTGGGAGTTGAAGTCCACAAGTCATAAAAGGGCCAAGTTTGAAGACCCCTGCAAGCACTAGCATAATACTCTGGAGGTTTCTCTTTGGCATTTATTTTGCTTCAGTGTTCGAAAGAGGATGTATGTGTCCCTCGCCCACTCTGTTTTGATACATACATCATGCTCCATTGCCTATAAAACATGTGAACCTGATGTTTCAGATAAAGAAAGGAAACAGTTTCCTGTTATCTACCAGAGTGCTTACCTCAGTCTTACCTCTTCTCTCTGTTCAAAGACGCAGACGGAGAGGAAGTGCCACCTTTCAGTTAGAGTACTTTGGTTATCCCAACCCACCCTGTTGAACACACACACACACACACACACACACACACACACACACACACACACACAGAGTGGGGGGGAGAGGGGGAGGGTATTAGGCAGCCTCATGAAACCCTGGAGCAGGGGTCTTCAAACTTGGCCCTTTTATGACTTGTGGACTTCAACTCCCAGAATTCCTCAGCTAGTGTGCCTGGCTGAGGAATTCTGGGAGTTGAAGTCCACAAAGGGCCAAGTTTGAAAACCCCTGCTCCAGGGTTTCATGAGACTGCCTAATACCCTCTCCCTTCATTGACGTCTGTTGGTTCAAGGACAGATGCAAAGGCTTCCATATTCCACCTGTTCAGCTGTTTGGGGTTAAAGTACACCAAAGGGCCTGTCATAACCAACTTCACATCAAGGAAAACTTTTCCCTCCTACTTCTGATGTAATTTCTTCCCAGTGTCTGGCTGGGATGCTGGCCGGAAGTAAACAAGAAAGGGAACCAATGTAGCTTGCTGTGAAATGTCTTCTCCACAGCTACTAAAGTGAAGATACTCTCTTGTTTTGGGATCTCAAGCCACTAAAGCAATGGGAATTTCTCCTTTTCCTCCGAATGGAGCCCCTTAAAAATTATTCCAAAGAAAGGTGGGAATTTGATGGGTTTATGGGTCATTTTGAAGATATGTGACATCAGTTTAGATACATTTTTTCTCATTATTCCAGGGGTCTTCCACATAGCATTTCTGGATACCAATAAGCCAAGCATTCCTCTATGAGACTTCAGAATCATTTCCAATATTGTTTGTAAGCTGCATAAGCATTTTTAGAAAAGTAAAGTGGAAAGACACTACTATATTGTGCCCTTCTGGCCAGAAAAAGACAAAAGCAATTTGAAGAGTTGATAGGACTCTGCAATGTTGAAGAGGAGGAAAGAAATTTTTTTCATTACTTTGCTTTCTGCTAAATTGGGAATCTCCAAACTTGGCAACTTTAAGACTTGTGGACTTCAACTCCCAGAATTCCCTAGCCAGCATGGCTGGCTGAGGAATTCTGGGAGTTGAAGTCCACAAGTCTTAAAGTTGCCAAGTCTGAAGACCCCTGTGCTAAATCAGCGTTTTGTGCCAAGCCCTCTATGGCAGCTACTTTATCAAAAGATAAGTTTAATAGTAGGACAGAGGGGGGTTTTGGGAGGGGTTTTTTTTGAGTACCCAGGAAAAAGTATCCATTATTTTAAAAAGGATGGAAATCCTGCAGTGTTCTCCGTAGCTTCTGACTTAAGTCGACCATCTGAGCACTGATCTGGTTCTCCTCTGAAAGTAAGGTCACTTATTATTATGTGCAGGAACATTTTAAAAAACTCATCAGGACAATATTTTTTTTTGAAAAAATGGCATAACTAACCTGTAAGGCAGATACCACATGCATCCTTTTTTAAAATATACATATATAATTATTATTAAAAACTTTTAAACAAGAAGATAAAAGCTAACACAAACTAAAAGAAAGTAAGGAAGAAAAAAAAGAAAAAGAAAACTCAGAGAAAAAGCTAAAACGTACAAGAAAACGGGGGGGCGGGGGGAGAGAATTGAATTGAAAATAAAAGCAAATATAAAGAAGTGGTTTTTGCAATATTCTTCGTAGCAGTTCTATACGATACATTATAGAAAGAAGAGCAAAGTGATGTCGCTTTAGAAAGATTTAATTGTCAAAATATATTTGTACCTAGTTTCTCACATATTCTTCTGAAGAGCCCCTGTCAGTTATGGCTCTGCTGAATGTGGCTCTGGGCAATGTCATATGTGAATCTCTCTTCCTTAACAGAAGACATGGGAACTGATTTGCCATCAAAACTGCAACATACAATTCAAAGCAAACATTGCCCTCCCATGGCTAAAACTATGATGAGATGCAATTATTTCTGTAACTCAACTGTAATCTTCCACCAAGGCTTTGAAAAATCAAAGCGTCTGTCTAATGATTTGATAGAAAGAAATATAGATTATCAGTAGCTCAATGAGCCTATTTACAATTGTATAATGTTTTGGACCCCAGCTAATTACTAACTGTGTGGACTAGTTCTGTATATTTTATGTCCTTACAGGTGTGTGCCAGCTAACTTAATATTATTGATACGCTGTGGGAAGATTTCAGATATACAGTGCATGCAATAAAGCAGGGGTGTCAAACTTGCCATGTCATGTGACGTGTTGTGACATATTGCAACTTTTTTTCCCATTGCCGGAGCTGGGGTGGACACAGTTTCAGCATGATGCATCTGGCCCACGGGCTGGCAGTTTGACACCCCTGCAATGAAGTGAAAGAATATTTCTGAGCAAAAAGAATTCTGTGAGAGTTGGAAAAAAGAATTCTAAATGGAAAAGTACTACAGAAAGACTTTAATCTTGCTACAGGAAATGTTTGTTACTCTTTATTTCTGCCAAGGCAGATGCTACAAAGTGCCTAACCGTTTTCATAACCCTGTATAGTTACATAGCCATCATATCCCTGGAGCCTATTTCAGTGGGAAATAAGAGAATCAAGCAAATCCACCAGAGAGAGGTAAGTTTATAAAAGCATCTTATGGTACATAGATACATAAATAGAATTTTTAAAGGTAGGAAGGCCTTTCCCTTAGGAAAAAGAGTAAAAGCCACAAGCATGATTGTGCATGCTTATATTAATTATATATATATATATATAATTTATATATATAATTTATATATATATATATGTTCTTATGTTAACTGAATTTCTTTTTAAATATCCAACCCAGGTGGGATGTCTCTTTCTGCTTGAGTCCCAACCCTGTCAACAGTGAATGACTGGTCTCTTCGAATTGTGCAATACTCTGTACTTTGGAAAGCATCATTTTGGGAAGCTAAAAAAAAAAACCAGCATAGAAGGAAGCATATATGCCCAGTGCAAGAAGACTGAGAAAATCAGTCTTAAATCTGTATCATTAAACAATTGTGTGTTGTTTTTTCAGATTGTGAGCTTTGGGAAAGGACAGGTGGCTTAGGCCAGTGTTTTTCAACCACTGTTCCGCGGCACACTAGTGTGCCGCGAGATGTTGCCTGGTGTGCCGTGGGAAAAATTGAAAAGTAATTATAAAATACTTTCTTTGTGTTTATTTGATTCCTATTCAAGAGAATTACTTTATATATAGTCAATATAGGCACAGAGTTAAATTTTTTAACATTTTCTAATGGTGGAGTGCCTCGTGATTTTTTTCATGAAACAAGTGTGCCTTTGCCCAAAAAAGGTTGAAAAACACTGGCTTAGGCTGACCAAGAACATGGTTAACTTTTTCCACCCCAAAGATGGACGACTTGCAAGGTGAGCTCCTGTTCTGCTCCTGATCCCCTTCCCGCCTTCTTCACAGCACTTGAATATCCCAAATCTGTGTGGGTCTCTCTTCAGATGACTCCCAGAGGACAGCGTGCTCCCGGTCGTAGGTTCTGCCTCCTAGCAAGACAGGAGGAAAGGGTGAGTGTGCACTGGAAAGAAGCAATAGGCAGTTATACCCAAATAGCAGCCACAATGCGGGGAATCAGTTTCTTCCAATATCAGTACCAATTTCTTCCAATTTAGGTAGTCTTCAACTTACGACCACAACTGAGCCCAAAATTTCTGTTGCTAAGTGAGACATTTGTTAAGTGAGTGAAGTTGTTAGTAACACGGTCGTTAAGAGAATCTGGCCTCCCCATTGACTTTGCTCTTCAGAAGGTCACCAAAGGTGATTCACATGACCCCTGGGACATTGCAACTGTCATAAATATGAATCCGTTGCCAAGCGTCTGAATTTTGATCGCGTGACTGTGGGGATGTTGCAATGGTCGTTAGTGTGGAAAAACAGTTATATGTCACTTTTTTCAGTGATGTTGTATCTTTATATGGCAAAAAAAACCCCAGAAAGACACCAAGAGTAATCCTATTAACAGTATTAAGACATTCAATTTTAATGTTCATGAACCTTAATTTTAAATTAAGTTCAATGTATTTTGGGCCCTGGCTCTGCTCATTTTTTCAATGTGGCTGCTGGCACGTTGCTCAAAGAAGGAGAACAGCTACCAGAAAGGTTTGCTGTGAGAAAATTGCCTGTAAGGCATTTGAAAGATTTTGCAAATTAAAGGACCATATTAAGTTAATATTATAAATTCTTATTTATATATTACTACATCACTGGGAATTAATGCATATCGTGTGCTATATTACTGCAATTAGCTATGCTATAGATTAGCCTGTGTATGAAATATTACTATGAAAATGCAGATAAGCATTTTAAGCACATAAGAGAACAATTATAGCACATTATATAGCATATCTATGTGCATTATCTATATATGCATTTTAAGCACAAAAACTATATTATTATTATTATGTATTCCATTTCACATAGAGTATCTATGCATTTTAAAGACTTTTACAATATGAAATGTTATATTGCTGTATTAGCTATTTGTGTATATGTTATTATGAGAAAATATTTATAAATATTTTAAAATAGTTACATAATATGAAGTAATATATATTACATATTTTACCATAATGCATATAAGCAATTTAAACAATATCAGCTATTAAATATTGCTGTAATATATAAGATATTATCATACTATGAAATAATGCCTGTAATAAAAACACAGGATCAAGATCTACTTGTTGTATATACTGTTGTAACATATATTAGGAATGTATTTAAACATTACTATAAAATGAAACAGGCATTGTCAACACATCCAATATCAAGTATTATATTACTATATTACAATATCTGCATATTTATGCATTACTGTATTAATAAGAGGTAGTGCATATATAGTTAGCATTTTAAACATGCACTCTCCGTTATGTAATACAATAAATAGAAGATATTTCTAGGAACCGGGTCCTGGGAATGGAGGAAATTCTAATGTTTGTTTATGTTTATGTTTTATTTGATTTCTATACCGCAGGATGATCCGGCTACGGTTTGATAGCTCCTGCCAGAACAAACTATATGCTACTAAAATTCTAATTCCTATAATCTTTAACTGGGCAAAACGGTGCACCATAGGGCAAACCATTTCAAATGGGCTAACTTACAGAAGGCATCCAAAATCTAGGACCCATGTCTCCTGTGGAGCTGAAATTTGGCAGATTTTATAAAACACTTTATGCTTTAAATATAAAATAGTTTATGACATGATACAAAATGCCACAAAATATTTCCTGTGCTATGCAGTTCAATGTGTGCTATTTTCAAGGCAGATACATCTCTGATGTATTCCAACTTTTCCAGGGAGGGCAGTATATTAGAAGCTCTGTTATTGTTGAAAAAATTGAGGAATCTGATAAGCAAATAGTTTTGAAACAATGGCCCAACATAAGTTGTCTAGTCTCTCCTAAATCCTGTCTTCTGAAACTGCTCTTTGGAGCTAAGTCAGAATTATCACCACCACCACCACCCCATTATGTTACCTTTCACATCTAGAACTTTATCTTCAAACATCTGGCTGCATATTCTCCCAAATGAATCAATTCTCCATGTCTGCCGGGGCATTCGACTCTCAGACCATAAAACCACTTTGGTGCTATTTGCAGCTGCACCAATAACCTGGAGGCTCATATTGGGTGCAACCTGAAAACCAAGAACAGGGTAAGCATTTTTACGAATCCTAGTAAAAAGAACCATTATTAGTATTTTTTTTATTTTCATCATCAAAGTAGTATTAAATTATGGGATCGTTCCTCAACCTGATCTGGTCTAGATATGTTGGAGGACAACCTCCATGATCACCAGATAGAATTGGATTGGTTGGCTTAGACTATAGGGATTATACTCCAACAAATATGGAAGTTATTGGCTTGTACAAGACTTTAATGGTGAAGGTCTTCAATCAGAAGAATTTAAACTCATGGATGATACACCTCCGTCAATGGTTGCTAATCATGATGGCTACTTATTAACTCCAGGATAAGAAGCAAATGAATTTTGGGGGGCAGAAATATCTGGTTAACAATTCCAGGAAACAGTGTCGATGTTTGGACACTTTGGGCCTGAAATCCTCTTTTCTGACAGTTTTTGGAGGCAACAATGTGACCTAAGGGATGGCCCAACTGCTACTACAAAAAATATTTAAAAAATTCTGTAGAGAGTTTGCATTCTGCTAAAGGTAGTACAGGATCATGGGTTACTATATATTAATTATCTAGAAGAAACAGAATCTTCAGCTTGGAAAAACTGAAACAGCCAATATAGATGGGCAAGATGAATTGTTTTATTCACTCCAGGGATGGGGAGATTTTGAGCAAGTGGGATATAAATCTAATTAGGAGATCAAATGGAGAAATGGTTGGAATCATGAACTCATACACTCCATTCTACAACTTAATGTTGCAAGTCCCACATCTAAGATATTACTCATCTTGCTTGTTTCTACACTATTTACCCTACTGGGAGACAAGCTCCCTGGACCTGGTATAAATGCTTGGGTATGTCTAGAACCAGATTGATACATTCTTGGTTGCTTCAGCCTCTATCTCTATCCAAGTGGATGAAGGCCCTTACTTGGTTCTTCATAAGTCCCTCTTCATAGTACCAGATGCAACTGTTCTGGTCATTGATCTCCGAAACCAGAACTCGTCCAGCTTTCATGTCTTCAACGTCATCAGGCACAGAAAGGAAGGTCTTCAAATCTTGATTTTTTATTCGAAAATAGATCCTTCTCTGCAAAAAGGGGAGGGGAGATGAATGTTAAAAAATGATAACACTACGAATTAGTTTGAATTGTCTGTGCTTGTAAACAAGTCCTGTACTGTGGAATGACATCTCTACAGTATCTACAAGATTGGGAATGCTTACTTGGATATTATAGGAACACCGAGCAACAAAAACACAGGCAGAAAATTCTGGTTGTAAAGAACTACAGCTGTCATAGAATTGAAAGATACCCCAAAAGTCATCTCGCCCAACTCTTGGCCCCAAGAAGAAATGCACTGTATAAAGAGAAAAACATCTTGCTTCCTTTTCAGGAGAGAAGAGACCACTGCTTTACAAACATTGTCTTTCCAAAAGAGATTTAGACTCTTGAGATATTGTTCTTAATTCAGACTTGCAATCTTTTCTTAGATGTAGAGCCCATATGTATTTATTTCTTAGTTATAACATACATAGAAATCTCATATCTATTTGCTCTCTCTACATTTGTCTAACATCCCTCATTCTGCACAAGTAGCAAAGAGGAGAGTCTGTTGATCACATGTATTCATTCAATTCCATCCCAGATGATCAGAAAATTGTAAGACCCACCTGCTTGATGGGGTACAGGGAGCCAATATGTTGAATCCCACTGTATGTCAGCCAGTTGGTGATTTCCATGCATTCCAAAACCCACTGGTGGCCTCGGAAGTCACTGTGTTCACATAGCACCCAGCTGTGAATTGGAATCAAACCAGTCATAGGAGGAAAAAAATTAGCAAAAAGATCATTGATCAGTATCAGTTGTCAAATGTTTTTTGTCAACTGAAGCTCAAGATTCTTTCGTTGTACCAAAAGAAGTGAATATTTGTAGCTCATGGTTGAACTATGAAGTCCTTGTTGCTTGGCTGTTTTCTTGCAAACATCTCATTATCCAAGTAAGTAATAGTGATTACTATCCAGCTTTTCAACTGTGCAGGTAATGGTGATTGCTACTCAACTAAGCACTGATGATGTTACTTCCCATCGCCCAGTACGCTCACACAGAGAAGGCCTCCTCAGGGTACCGTCGGCTAGACAATGTCGGCTGGCGACCCCCAGGGGGAGAGCCTTCTCTGTGGGAGCGCCAGCCCTGTGGAACCAGCTCCCCCATGAGCTTCGGATGGCCCCAGATCTCCAGTCCTTTCGCCGCGGCCTCAAAACACTCCTTTTCCACCTGGCTGACCTGGACTGACAGGGATTTTAATTTATGTTTTTAATTTTTAACTCTAATTTTTAATTTATTTTAATTTTAATTTATTCTACAGGGGCCATTAATTTAATTTTTATTTTAACTTCTGTATTATTGTATGTTATTGTTGTTAGCCGCCCTGAGTCCTTCGGGAGATAGGGCGGCATATAAGTCCCAATAATAAATAAATAAATAAATAAATAAATAAATAAATAAATAAATAAATGGGCAATGAAACATCTGCAAGAAAACAACTAAGCTCAGAGAGCACCAAGGACCCCCATACACTGATTGCTTATTCAATCAGTCTCAAGGGTAAATGTATATTGCCCTGAAAAATGATAATTTTACAGCAACTGCCCCCAATTAGTATTCTCTCAGGATGTGTTGGCTTTCAATCCACCCAATCCTTCAGTCATTGAGAGTCAGTTTGGTGTAGTGGCCAAAGCATTAGCTAGAAACTGTGAGTTCTAATCCTGCCTCAAGTGCAAATCTGGTTGATCTTAAACCAGTCGCTTTCTCTCAGTCCTAAGAAGGAGGCAATGGCAATCCACTTCTAAAAAACTTTGCGAGAAAACTGCAGGGACCATTCCAGGCAGTTGCCAAGAGTTAATGCTGACTTGAAGGCAAAACCCAGAATCCTTCAGCATCACAGCGACAGGTCAAAGCCAGAACAACCAAATAAGAACAAATGCAAAATAGGCACCTAAAGACATATATTAGAAGAATATGCATATAAAAAGTGTTGCTCAATGGCAGAAATGGCCGATACACCTACACAAGGAGGAAACAGTTTGAATAAGAACGTACAGGTAGTCCTTGACTTATGACCACATTGAAGCCCAAAACTTCTGTTGCTGAGTGAGACATTCGTTAAGTGAGTTTTGCCCCACTTTGCCACCTTTCTTGCCACAGTTGTTACGTGAAGCCCTGCAGTTGGTAAATCAGTAACACCTTTGTTAAGTGAACCTGGTTTCCCCATTGACTTTGCTTGTCAGAAGGTCACGAAAGGGAATCACATGGCCCCAAGGACACTAGAGTCGTAAATGTGAACCAATTGCCAAGCACCTGAATTTTGATCAGGTGACGACACGGATGCTGCAAAAGGTCATAAGTATGAAAAACGGTCACAAGTCACTTTTTTCAGTGCTGTTGTAACTTCAAATGGTCACTAAAGTGAAGGACTACCTGTATACACTATTGGAAGTACATTCAAAAGTTCAGACAAATGAAGAAGCTGGGCTGAATCTGCAGTTTGGAAGGAGACAAATGCAACGCAAAGGGAACAGTCCATCCCCTGGTTTTTAATTTACTTACATCCCACCCTTTACTCGGACGGAGAGCACGTGATTATTAAACCCTTCAGCTTTCAGGCTGCGTACTTCACTATTCAACTCAATCTCCTTCCCTTCGAAACACTCCAGTCCATGCAGGAAGATGGAAGGCTCAGAGAAGAACTGTTAAAAAAAACAACCCAGGAAGAGCAGAGAACAAGATGAAAACAGAGTGGGGGTTATTCGGTCAAACTACGTAATGTAGGCCGTCTCAAAGTATGATGGGAAAGCTCTTTGGTGAGAGATTGGCATGCAATCTGGAAATTCTGTGAGCAACTGCTGCTCTAATGACAAGAATTTCAAGTGAACGAGAATTATTTTGGAAAAGATGTCCATCAGGATGATCATTAGCAGGTAACAATAACAATTATTCCAAGGGGTATAGATTTCATTTTATTTGGATTTTATCAAGGTCTCATCTTGGAAAAATGGGGAAAAATAGACTAATAATAATAATAATAATAATAATAATAATAATAATAATAATAATAATAATAATAATAATAATAATAATAATAATAATAATAATAATAATAATAATAATAATAATAATAATAAGTTGGAAGGGACCTTGGAGGTCATCTAGTCCAACCCTCTGCTAAGGCAGGAAACCCTATACTGGATAATGGACAGTATAAGACAGCCTTTCCAGGAGGGGGTCTTCAGAAGTATGTTAGACTACAATTCCCATTATCATTGGTGTGCAGCCTATAACCAAGTTGCCTGAGGACGATGTGAATTGTAGTCCAATAAACAACACCACAAAGTGTAAAAGAAATACAACATAAAAAATTATTGAATGAACATAAAGTGAGCCTAAAGACCATCAGTCCACCTAGCCTGGCACTTTCCTTTCCACAGTGACCAAATGGCAATGCCAGAAGCCCATGGACAAGAAGAATGCTCTTCTTGATGCCCCCAGCACTAATAAATTGCCCTGACTTTTCTAAATCAAATTATTGCAGTTATTTTGACTAGCTGACCAGTTACTTCCATATCTTGTACTGAGCAGTTTCCTAAGTTAATTGTTTGTAATGTGAAAAGGTATCCTCTTCCTATCTTGAACTTATACTTCCCAAAACTGGACAATCAGAAAGAGAAAGACTCTTTGCTTGAGTCAAACTTGACTCTTGAACATGTTCATGTCCATGTAGTTTGCTAAGCAGCAACTGAGTAATAAGAACTCCAGATAAAGGCTTAGGAGGATGATCGTCATGACTTACAATAGGGACTTTCTTCAGAGAGCAGATAGCTGTAGTGAAGGCACAACCCATGGAGCTCAGTGTTGGATACTCGCCTTCTGAGAGAACGTGCTGCTCACCATCAAAATTGTGGCCATCATAAAGAATCCAGCTAAGAAGAGACAATTTGAATGTGACGTTTGTGTGACTTTAGAGGCAGTGATCAAAACCTCATCAAAGAAACAATTATGAGTTCATGGAAACCTGATCTCCCTTTGAAGTTTACCTGAACACCATCTGAATAGCAAACCAGCTTCTACTGAAAACACACTCACCTGGGAATAATGGCTAGACTGAAAATGGGAATATTGCTCTTAGAAATATATATATATAATTCCTCTTTGGGTCTTATTAAGTTTCTTAGAAGCTCAAAAGGAAAGTGTTGGTTTTATTCTCCCCGCCCACTTTTTCTTTCTACATATGTTATGGTAATTTTTTTCCTTCTGTTATTTTTTCCCCATTGACGTCAATGGCTCAGTTGACAGAACTGTCTGGGGAAGCCCCACAAAATGACTCAGAGTTATATATTTTAACTACTTTGACATTGCTGCTTTATATGAAAAGTTATCAACCCAATGAATCATTTCACTCTCTGAACTGTACTTTGGATAGACTTCCCTCCCTTTGAGAATTGCTCTAATTCCCTCCTGTAGAAACCTCCTTTTCCCTAAGTGGAAGGGAACTGAGCACCGTTTCTTTGGGGTCTGGAACAGGAAACATTGGCAGAATGGCAAGAACAAAATGAGAATGAATGTGGGAGGTCCTATTGACAAAAGAGATCATTACCTGCCTCCATTGACCCTACAGGAATGGGGGACTAAGTTCTCTGGAAGAGTTGCTTGGTCCTCCTTAAAAGTCATGGAGTTTCCTGAGAAATCAGGTTCCGAGAAGAGTTGGATCTAGGAAGTCAAAAATATCTTGATGTGAACAAGAGATAGACTGAAGTGGCTTGGAATAACTGTCCCGCAGTTGTAACCATTTTGTTTTTAAAATGATGGTTTTCAGAATTCCTTAAGGAAAGGAAATTGTTTTGCCTTCCCCATATTGGCTGGGAATTCTGGGGGTTGAAGTCCACCCATCTTAAAGTTGACAAGGCCTGTGGGGAGGCATTCAAAGGACGACGACTACCATATTTCCATTGATGAACCTAATGTATTATTATAACAATATGATTCTTATCCATCCTTCTTCTCTGAAAATACTATATTTATAAAATATAAATAACCTGATCATCCAGTTACTACAGGAGAAAGCAACCTTTTTTTTTTAATCTGGGAGGGGAGGTGTGCTGCACTTTTAATTTTTATTTAGCTAATTGCCTGCAAGGAACACAGGAATCATGGCAATAAGGCTACCAGAAGCAGAAAGGTAAAGATTACGAAATTTCAGAGAAGCTATATTAAATACAGCCTTTATTTATTATTGGGATAGGAGAGGGAAGCAAAACAGGATCAGTGGTCCAGTTTAGTAAAGGCTCAAGAAGCATCATATAAAGCCTATAAACAGCTTTGGGTTTGCCCACCTCTCAGCTAATGGACCAAACCAACTCAAATGTGGTAATCTTGCTAGAGTAGCATAATGTGACCTAAAAACTACCTTTGTGGCGTACTTCTCAATACCAGCTGCTCACCTTTGAAACGAAGAACAGGCTGCTGCGTTCCCCAACCTGGTAGAGGGAGAGAGGTGGGGAAATAAAAATAAATTATGATACAGTATTTGGACCAGGTTAGAGAAATGTACAGTTTATTCAGTGGTGGGATTCAGATACATGTGAACAACTGATTCTCTGCGTGGATGCCACTTCCGGAAGTCCATTCTGGGCTTGGGCAACGAAAAATTAGCTACCGGTTCTGCCAAAGTGGTGCGAACCGGATGAATCCCACCACTGGGTTTATTACTGATTGGATGATCTGGCTAGCACAAAATAGGAAAGAGGCGCAACTATGCTACAGAATTCACTATGTGAGTGAGATCATCTCAAATGGGAAAATGGCCAGTGCGCTGCAACCTCTTTTCAGTTTTGGACTAAAAGAATTCTCTGAAAAACATTGTGTTCAGCTAGATCAGGGGTGTCAAACTCAATTTCATGGAGGGCCGCATCAGCACTGCGGTTGCCCTCAGGGGGCCGGGTGGGTGTGGCCAGGGTGGGTGTGGCCTATACTGGGTGGGCGTGGCTAGAGTGCGTATGGCCTACTGGGTGGGCGTGGCCAGCTCTACGTTGTTCGCATCAAGGGTGCCTATGGGGGCCTGGGCAAGAGTGGGACAGATCTGAGGGTCTCTGGCAGGAGGAGGGTCTCTGGGCCAGGGCCAAGGTAGTGGGGGCCGTTCCCTCACTGTTTCCAGGATGGCTTCACGGGCCACATGAAACCACTTTGCGGGCCGGATCCGGCCCCCGGGCCTTGTGTTTGACATGTCTGAGCTAGATCGACCATAGTGCTCATTGCTTAGTTGTTAATCTCTGAAGAAGATATGAGAGGGCATAACATACAGGGCAAAACTTTAAGGCTTCTCCTTTTTTTAATGGAATGGAGTTCCTACTTCAGATCACCAGGAGGGCTATATGCAAATGCAGAAGGATCCAGAGACAGTTGTTGCTTGAAGACTTGGAACGTGGGTTGCGGGACATTATATCTGAAGTGGCAGGAAGTGAAGACAGACGTCTGGACCTTACCTGTAGGACAGGTTGCACGGAGGCAATCTGGCAACTGGTTGCTCCCCAGTCTTCACAGTTGCGATATACTCCTTTCTCCAAAATGTATTGTTCCCCACTGAAATTCTTGCCTTCATAGGCTACCCACCTGGTCACAGCAAAGGAAATAAAATTATCCGCAACTCCATATTCATCTACTAGTCCCAAAATAGTGTTCTGGTGGGGCATCAGTTCTATCCCCTCTGTTATCCTCTGAAAACAGTTACAGTTACTGATTTAAAACCTGAGTGCTCCAAGAGGCCTTTAGTCCCAGGAATGCTAAGGTTACAACCTGGCCAAAATTGAGACAGGAAGTCTGAAAGCTAACATTGCTGGTTGGGAATTTAGAAAGTTGATATCCCAATACAGTACATGTGTAAGATGCACTGAGTAATGCTGATGGAGCGATCTGAGACAACTTACAGAATAACAGAATAACACAGTTGGAAGGGACCTTGGAGGTCTCCCAGTCCCATCCCCTGCTCAAGGAGGAGAGCCTATAGCATTTCGGACAAACGCCTGTCCAATCTCTTCTTAAAATCCTCCAGTGATGGAGCACCCTCAACTTCTGAAGGCAAAATGTGACACTGATTAATTGTTCTCACTGTCAAGGAATTTCTCCTTATTTCTAAGTTTCTCTCCTTGAGACAGCGGTAAGCAGTGATCTTTGCTGCATCTCTTTCTCTCTTTCTCTCAGTCATGCGTTCACTTACTGACCATTTCACTTAATAACCTGATCGTTGGAATGGCACTTGATCATTAAATGAGGAATGGGTGTATCAAGAAGGGCTCTGTACCATCCATGTTTGAACATCATCTTCTGTCCCAGAACAGAAAGTAAGTTTCCATTCCTTTTGCTCAGGTTTGCCTGTTTCCATCAAGGTGGTCTCTCTACATTTCCCCAGCAAATACTCACACTCCATTCAGGACATGGATGGATTGTGTCATGATGCCATAGCTGGCCAGCTCAACATCTGGCAGAGCCTCACTGAGCTCAACACAGGGGCCCTCTTCAAAATCCATGGCTTCAAAAAGTACAATGGCTGGGTCCAAAAAGTCCTACTCAAAGAGATTAAAAAAAAGTGAATGTATCATAATGTAGCAATATTATTTACCCATGTTCTTGGTAGAGTTGCCTAGAATTGCCCTCTGAAACTCAAATTATCCCGGGGTCACATTTTGCAACCTTCTGACAAGCAAATCAATGAAGAAGCCAGATTCACTTAACAACTGTGTTACTAATTTAACAACTGCAGTGATTCACTTAACTGGCAAGAAAAGTCATAAGAAATATCTTGCTTGGCAATGGAAATTTTGGGCTCAATTGTGGTTGTAAGTCAAGGACCATGTGCACATGGTTATAATAAATCCACCTTCTCAAAATACTACTTTCAGCTGAGCAACGTGGTGGTAGAGGAGGCACAAAGTTTGCTTTTTTATGTCTTTGTTAAGTTTAAGCCACCTTCACGTGTGTGGTTGCCCCCTTGTGTTGGATACCCCACCGTTTTAATATTCCACTTTTTTATCCTTTATTCCAACATTTCATCCTTTTTTTTACGTCTACCCCACCACTACCACCACCAGTCTCATTGTATTGTTCTCATGCTTTACGTTCGTTTTGATATTTGGATTTTTTTTTAAGGGAGTTGGGTACATTAAGATTACACTAGAAGTGTGATAGCAAAAAGTTTAGGAATCCCTCCTCTAAAGCCATGTTCCCCAACCTTAGCAACTTTAAGGTCAATGGATGTCCCTCCCAAAATTCCCCTGCCAGCAGGAATTCTGGGAGTTGAAAGTTGAGGTCCAGACATTCTAAAGTAGCCGTGGTTGACAAACATTATGACAAAGGTTAAATATTTCCTTAGATAATGCTGCAGGACCAAAGCACCCTAGATCTCCCATTTTCAATTCAGCGAGGAAACAGGCAGACTTACTGTCCGGATCAGCCTCAGCGACAATAGCTCTTCATTATAGCCACCCCATTCTGTCCAGTCACAGTATTCCCCTTCTTCCAATAGGTACTGATGGCCACGAAAACCTTCTTTCTCATAGCCAACCCAGCTGGAGATGACAATACACCAACAATAAAAGAGGGGAAAAAGAGGGAAACTACTCTGATTCCTGAATATAAAAGTGCTTCTTTCTCTCAAGTCTACGGAGATTCTCAATCATCCAGGTGTGGGTTGTCCCAAAGGTGCTTTTCCAAAAAAGGCAATTGGACTTTCTTGGGTTTTTTTCTTTGAAAACATTTTGCTTCTCGCCCAAGAAGCTTCTTCAGTTCTGACTGAATGGCGGCTGTCCATTCAATCAGAACTGAAGAAGCCTTTTGGATGACAGGCCAAACGTTTTCAAGGAAAAAGCCAAGAACGTCCAGTTGCCTTTTCGGAAAAGCACCTTTGGGATTTTTCTTTCTCTCCTTTCCCGAATCAGCCTATTAAACAACGGACAATATGGTTCCTGCAGCGAAAATAGTCTTTTTGTATTTATCTTTTTAAATTAATCTTTCTTTTTTAAAAAAAAATGTGTGTGAGAGACAGAAAACAAACAAGTGCAAAGGAAGGGAATTTTTTTTGGTGGAGAAATAGTGGAAAATTTAGTATTCATTTCAGAAACGGAAAAAGATCTCTAAAATGCTTTTCCTTGTTATTAACAATGTATTTTTATGGTTATTTTTCATCAATGATATACTGAGTACTAATTGTACAACTTTGTAATTCCTTTGTCCAGTTATTGATACAATATTTTTGCATCTTATTTATTGTATGGTTCTGGGTGGATTCCCCAGTGATGTGTGTGTGTGTGTGTGTGTATACTGTATGAGTAATAAAAATATAATATGATGCAATAAGAAACAGTAAGAAAACAATAGTAATAACAATCAGCAGAAACCACTTTTTAAAGCCCAGGGTGGCTTGTCTTTGACTTGCTTTTTGCAAAGAAGCTAATGTTTTTGCTTCCCAGGTGAAGTAACATAATACAAATGGGGGAAATCATGTTATCCAGAATTGCTCACCAGCCTCCCACGATTCTCAGAGAACCAGCAGTGGACATCATGGAATCCTGGTTGTTTTCTGACTTCCTTAAGTTGTAAATATCTCGGCTTACTTCCCAGCTATGACCCTGGAAATCTGGCCTTTCAAAAATTAGAATCTGGGAAGACAACGATGGAGAATGAGATGAGCATTTGTCTGGCTTACACATAATACTTAATACTGACTTTAAGAGAAAAAAAAATATTGGGATGGGGGAATGAGTAAATGCTGAAATTCCCAGGGACCTGAATCACAATTACAGATAGTCCTTGACTTTCAACCATTCTGTTAGTGACAATTCACAGTTAAAACAGCATTGAACAAACTGACTTATGACTGGGTTTCACACTTGTGACCATTGCAGCATCCCCATGGTCATGCGTTCAGAATTCAGGCCCTTGACAACTGGCATGTATTTGTGACAATTGCCCTGTCCTGGGGTCATGCGATCACAAACTATAACCATCCCAGCCAGCTTCCAACAACCAAAGTCAATGCAGGGAGCCAGATTCACTTAACAATCACATGATTCACGTAACAACTGCAGTAATTTGCTTAACAAATGTGGCCAAAAGGTCATAAAATGGAGCACTACTCACTTAACAGTTGCCTTGCTTAGTAACAGAAAGGTTGGGCTTTATTTCAGTCATAAGTCAAGGACCTACCTATATACAGAATTTAGAAGAACCTGGGAAGTCACCTGGTCTAACCTGTAAGGTTTACCTTACCGTTGACACCATAACAAGTTCTTATTTGATTGCTTAATCAATTTCTCTAGCTGCCCAACTCAAATAAGTGACTCTGCTTGACATTTTTATCTTCCTTTCATCGAAGTTCACATGCTTATCTTTTTATGCCCAATTTTCTATCTATGAATATAGTGTCAGGATCGATGAGAAAGACCTTGGGGAAATGGGCAAAGAGATGCTGTCAAGAGAGAAGTCAGATAAGAGGCAATATCACTCACAGCTAGATAGTTGGAGGATTAAGAGGCTTAAAAGAGACACCCCCCCAGTTTCTTGGGCTGTAAAGGAGACGGGGGGGGGGGGATTTGTACTTTCATACTTGCAAGATTGTTTCAATGTAGTTTTACTAAGGTAGAAATAGCTGATCTGATTTTAGTTCTTATCTGGATTCCCCCTCAAGATTGACACATACGCAAGAATATTTTCTTCCACTCCTGTATGTTAAGTACCTTTGTGGTCTAAAAAACGGAAGTCTGTTTTTCCTGACACCAACCCCTTGTGGAAAGCAGAAATGTCCTGCTTGCCAAGTTGTTCAACTTTCTATTGATTTCAGAAGCCAATTTAATCAGCAAATTTGATCTTAATCCTTTCCAAGCAGACTCATTCCCTTCTACTTAATGTCACAATATCTATAGAAAACTATAGCTTAATTTTCTCTGTTTATATGATGTGCGTGTGCAGCCCCCAAGAACAGATTTTAGTTGACAGTCTATGAGAAAATGCAAGGGTTTGAAAGAAGGGAAGTGAGGTAAATGAAGGCAGATTTTAAAGGCAGCATCAAGGGGATGCATTATGTGTTATATGTCCCATGAGTCCTCCTCAGCATATTAATGGAATTAATCTAACTGCAGCTTCAATTTCAAAACCATTTCTGGAGATTTCTAAAGTAAAATCTTTAGAAAAATGTAAATTGCAAGCACCATAAAATAATGCCTATTCCATATATATAATGCCTATTCCATATATATCAGCCCAGGTTCGAATCTCAGAAGGGTATGGCTGACTGATGAAGACTAAAGAGTCAGAAATGCATCTCAGTCTCCTTTAATTCTTTGTTAGTAATTTACACAAATATATATATATATATATATATATATATATATATATATATATATATATATATATATATATATATATATATATATATATATATATATATATATATATATATATATATATATATATATATATATATATTCTAATATATATATATTCTAACATATATATATATATATATATATATATATATATATATATATATATTCTAATATATATATATATATATATATTCTAATATATATATATATATATATATATATATATATCTTCTAATATATATATATATATATATATATCTTCTAATATATATATATATATATCTTCGTTTTCGTAGATTATCTTCTAATGTGTTCTGCTAAAAAAAAGCAATTTTGCAGCAAACTCAGATTCTCTGTCTCTACTTTTTGCAAGGATGTATTTCTATCCAGTGATCAGACTTGTCCATGATCCCGTTACCTTGGGCTCTGCAGGAGTTTCAACAACTGGGGGACCCTGAAATGAGAATAAACAAAAAGGAACATTTTATAAATGGATCTATTGATTATGGTTTCCTTTTCAACTCATCATTATCTGGATTCTTAAGACATTTTCTGGTCCCACTTTTGCACAAGAATTCTTCCTGACATTAGATTATCATCCATCAGAATTGTCTTGTTTTCAATATTAAAATAGGAATTGGTTAAGAATTTCAAATTTCCTCACATACACTTAACATTTAAAAAAGTTCAAAGGCAGGGGATAAAAACCAATTTGACCAATTCACTAGTGCAAGCAGAATGCTTTGATTCCTTAGTTCTTTTAAAAATAAAAAAAGTCAACCAATAACCATATATATAGCAACGAATTTGGACTGTGACCTCTTTGTTTTTTTAAAAAAGAGTTACGTTGTGGATGAAAGTGTCTCTGCTGGAAATTGTAGAAACTGCTTAATTCACCTAGTGCAGATAGGCAAAAGCAAGGGGGCACGTGGAGGTTAAAAAAGTCAAAAAGGCAACCACAACCACATGATCAAAGCTTGGTTCATTTTAACATGTATCACTAAAAGGGCCAGGGCTTAATTCATTTGCTATTGCCATCTTCTTTTTTTTAACACTCTCACCCCTGAAAGATGAGAATTGGGTGAGAATTGAACAAAATTTATACTTTTCCCCTCAATCAAGACAAAAGAAATTGTACTTTTAAAAAAAATCTGGAAGATACAATCACATTAAAGGTAAAGGTAAAGGTTCCCCCGCACATACGTGCTAGTCGTTTCCGACTCTAGGGGCCAGTGCTCATCTCCGTTTCAAAGCCGAAGAGCCAGCGCTTGTCCGAGGACGTCTTCCATGGTCATGTGGCCGGCATGACTAGACACCAAAGGCACACGGAACGCTGTTACCTTCCCACCGGAGTGGTCCCTATTTTTCTACTTGCATTTTTATGTGCTTTCGAACTGCTAGGTTGGCAGAAGCTGGGACGAGTAACAGGCGCTCACTCTGTTACGCGGCACTCGGGATTCAACCCACCAAACTGCCGACCTTCTGATCGACAAGCTCAGCGTCCTAACCCACTGAGCCACTGCGTCCCTTACAATCACATTACTGGTACCAAAATGCTCTGTTTTCTTCCAAAGCCATTTGATAAAAGTTGTATACCTTTGAAGAACGTGCAAACAAGCCTTCATGCATTTGCACCTTTAGCAGCTTTAATGTTCTGCATGGTTGTGGATGTTTTTACTGTGCTGCTATTCTAACAGTTCAATACTGGTTCCTTTTTTAAGAAAAGAATTTGATTGCCTAACTCACCTTACTGATTTCCAAATCAATCAGAAGGGAAGGAGGTTGCTGTGTTAGCTGAAACTGCAATTTGTGCCACAGCATGGGACAGTGGCTTCAGGGCAACGAAATGTTGGCCAAAGTACAATAAAAGAATATAAAGAGAGGTATTCCTAGAACAGCCCAATCAGAACTGAATGTGCTTATGGAAGGAGAGGGTGTGGAAAAGATAGAAAAATAAGAAAGGGAGTGGAATGAAAAGCAGTGAACTTGCATTCCACAGTGTAACATCTGGTTACACATCTCACTTGCTTAAATGAACTAAGTAAGCAATGATTAAGTAATGAAGAAATGTACAAACATACGTGCATTCATTTGTATGAGGCACTACACTTTTCTTAAACAAATTAAAGACATGTGTGCTTAAAAAAACAAACCTGTCATTCAGCTGACTTGCACAAATAAAATACCGGTTGAATACATTTGGTGAAAATAGCACTTCATTTTTTTTAATAAATTGCTGCACCTGTAGTATTTAAATCTGCCCTCTCAGGGTGAGAAACAAATAGACATAGGCAATCTGCAAAATAAATTTTGTTGTCTGCATGTTTAACAGGTTCGGGATTTCAATATGTGGACTTTGTGCTGCTTCCACATGAGTCCCATATTGATGGGTTCCCCAAGGGTTATTAGTTTCTCAGCTAATTCGCATGGTTTATTTCTGGCTCAAATTGCAGTGGAAGAAATTCCCTCTTTTAAGACTATGAAGCTCTAGAGCAGGGATCCCCAACCTCCTCGCTGCAGCCCACTACTGGGTCATTCAGAACCAGGCTGTGGAAGTGGTGGGCAAGTGCACAAGCATCCACAGCTGTGCAAGCTGCGGGCAAGCCCATGCACGCATGCTCCATTAGTGCAAGCAGGTGGGCATGTGTGCCAACTGCTCACATGAAATCTTTCTGGCCCACAAGCCATAAAGATTGGGGAACTCTGTTCTAAAGCAATGTTTCCCAACCTTAGTCATGTTAAGATGTGTGGACTTCAACTCCCAGAATACCCCTGTCAGCAAGGCTGGCTGGGGCATTCTGGGAGTTGATGTCCATACACCTTTACATGGCTAAGGTTGGGAAACACTGCTCTAAAGCAAGGTTTCTCAACCTTGGCAAATTTAAGGTGTGTGGACTTCAACCTCCCAAATTCTCCTTTAAGCTAAAATGCAAACGTAAATCTAAAGTGCAAACAAATGAACAAATAAAGTCACAGTAGTAGAATTCCCTGGGTTTGAGAACTTCTCCAACACATGGCAACTGAGGATCAGATGAACTTGCCTCTTGAGATCTAGTCCATCCATTAAGGAATCAGTATAAAAAGGAAAAAACAACTCACGATGACCTTGCCCTTAATGAATTAGAACATTAGAGCTAGAATGTGTAAATGTATTTTTTCCCCAAGAATCAGTAGTACCTTTTCCTGACTTTAAATCTGACTAATGAGATTCTGTGTGATGTTAACTTGCTTGGTCGTGTGCTGTTAATAACATATATGCATAAAGAGCCCTGATGGTACAGTGGTTAGAATGCAGTATTGCAGGCAAAATATGCCCACAGCCAGCAGTTCAATCCTGACCAGCTCGAGGTTGACTCAGCCTTCCATCCTTCCAAGTTAAGTAAAATGAGGACCCAGATTGTTGGGGGCAATATGCTGACATTGTAAACTACACAGAAAGTGCTATAAAGCACCATGGGCAATATATAAGCTAAATGCTATTGTTATTTTTCCAGGAGATACTTACCAGTTTAATTGGATGCATGGAGCAAATGGAGGGGTCCTTTGCACCCCAGGCTTGCAAATTGGGATATCCACCAGGTTCTAAGACATATGGGTCATCATCAAAGAATGGTTTGGAATAAACGAGCCACCTGTGGAATAGAGAGATCTGTAAAAGAACTGGAAAAACAAATAATGGTAACATGCCTACTGAATGGAACTGAATATCCCAAGAGATCTTCTGGAAGGAGACAGTTTGTTTGATTAATGCCTTAAGTCAACTAGCCCAATTTGTGTTTTGCAGACTAATACGTAAATTAGAAGACAATGATTGGTTGTTTTTTGTCCATTTTCAAATTTTACAATCTACCCCAACTCACAAAATAAGCAAAATATCTATAAAATACACAGTTCGGAGCAATACATGTACAGAATTCTGTATTGTGCAAAGAAAAAAGAAAAATCTGAACAAGAAGAATCATGGATTATTTGTTTGAAAATTTCAATAGTACGCTGGGTTTTCCAAGCAAGTTCAGAAATGGTCTGCAGAGCTTGCCCTTAAATGCTTCCAATAAATAAACATTTGAATTTCCAAATGGATGTGAGAACCAGTTGTGAGAAGCTGTAAGACAAAGCATCAAGACCACTTTTCCACCGGTACTTTGACCGAGCCATCTCTCTTGCAACCAGAGAATTCAGGACTCTACCACAGTAAATTGTAAATTAGCCACACACCAATGTTCCTCTGTGTGGAACTGTTGCTAGTAACCAATAAGCCTTCCATTAGAGAAGGAGCTAATGGCCACTCTTCAGATCTGTCTAAACCAAAGAGATCACTGTCAATTTCAGAAAAGGCAGGTACAGCCACACTCTTCTGTGCATTAATGAGTCACCTGTGGAGATGGTTACCAACATCAAATTCCTGGGTGTGCAGTTAACGAGTAGGCTGGCTTGGTTGCTCAACAGCGAGACACTGGTGAAGCGGGCACAGCAGCACCTGCATTTTCTGTGTCTCATGAGAAAAGCACAGCTTCCTTCCCCTGTCCTGACCACTTTCCAAAGGGGGGCGATCAAGAGCATCCTGTCATACAGCATCACAGTCTGGTTTGGAAGCATCACTGCTTCAGACGGTGCAGAGAGTGATGAGGATGGCAGAAAAGATTATTGGCAGTTCCCTCCCTTCCATCCAGGACATAGCACAGAAGCGTTGCTTGAGCAGGATCCACAGGATTGTCTCAGACACCACATATCCTCTTCACGACCTGTTTTCCTTGTTACTTTTTGGGAGGAGGCTCTGTGGTATCCAAAGCAGAGCATCCAGATTCAGTCATAGTTTCGTTCCATACAGTATTAACCTTGTAAACTCTAAAGCTTCCTCTTTTTGTAACGTATTCAAGATGGTCAGTGATTAAAATTTATGTTATTTATATGTAAGGGTGTAGGTTTATGCATATGATGTATATAGCATATTTAAATATGTGCTATGTATGAGTACATTTTGAGAGCAAGCAACTAAATTTCATTTTTAATGTGTGCCAATGTGCCCACAGTAAAAAAAACAATGACATTAAAGGGTATCTATCTATTTTAGTCTCTATAAAAAGAAGTCAAGCACTTTAGCTCAAGATCACCTCTTATAAGCTGGGTACCCAAAACAGGAGGGAAAAAAAGTGTCTTACAGGCCAGAATGTACAATGATAGATGCTGCGTTCAAGGGTTGCCCATACGTTCGTAAATCTTCTGCAGAATTGGTGAATCTCTGTTTTCTCCCTTCACCATTTTCCTCCGCAAAAAAAGTGATCTCGGGGAATTTGTAATCCTGCAAAGAAGTTTTGCTTGTTAAAGTTGATTTCCATAATCATTACTTCCTAGCATTCAGTAATGGTTACATATTTCAACAGTCGATAAAACTTTTGTTTTTCAGAAAATGATTGTCTAGAAGAGATGACCCTGGTCAAGGCAGACTTAATGCACCAACCAATTCATTCAAACTACTGTCAAGTGCTTTGCACTGAAAAATGGAAGCTTCAGTCACTTAGGGTTATAATTTGAACTCAGTCCCCTTTACCTGCACAACCCGCTTGAGAGAACCAATACAGAAGGGGGCATTCTCTCTTTCTGACTCTTCCTTGCAATACATTCTCCAAGGGTTAGTGATTTCCACGTTCCCTTCAGCCAGCACGCACTTCCTCCCATGGAATCGGGGCTTTTCATACATCAACCAGCTGGAGAGAATCAGAAAGAAACAACATTGGGTGAGGATCAAATAGAGCCAAGTCTTCCACTTGAATTCTGGAGTTGGACTGGCTGGTGTATGATGCTGATGGAGTTCCTTGGGTATCCACCCACATTCCTCAAGGTCTTTAAAAGGGAAATGCCTTTCATCTGTACCGAACAAGCATACTAACATTTATCAAAAATATCTTACATAATGTTTTGCTTCAATCGCAAAAAAATGGAGGGGAACAAAAATGTTGGGAGATTCTCCCATCCTCCTCCTATTTGTCCTTTTATTCCTCCATAGCTCCAGAGAGACACAGTTTTATGCATTAAAATAATAGTGGCACAGAAAACAGTGTCAGTGTTCATCCAATAATTAAAGTTGGGGTATGATAGCAAACATGATTTACTTCAAAGAACAGCTGTTATGCCCACTGGGAAAATACTTAATCAGCCCAATTTATCTGGACAGCTCATACCCAATATATGAGGGAGGTTAATCTCCTTTACTGTGCTGTTCCCTCCCAGTAGCTGATATTTAAGAAGGAGAGGTGGACCAAATCAGGAAACTGATTCCATATAAAGAGTAGAACTTTTGAAATAGGATATAGTAGAGATGAAAAAATTCAGCACTCTGCAGGAATGTTGGTGGAATTGACAGATTTTTCTAAGATGGATAAACTAAGTACTTTGATTGCAGTAAAGAGAAAATAATACCTATGTTTAATGATGATGAAACCTCTTATGCACCTTTCGGATAATAATGTGATTTACATTTTTTTTTATAATTAGACAAGATAGAGGACAGAAAGAACTGGATCAGGATGCAACTTTAAAGAGATTAAACTACAACCGTGCTTGTAATTGCTGCGAAGAAGATCAGAAGCCATTTTTTTCCCTTTTTCTATTTTTAACTTGCACTTTTGGCTTTCTCTTGGTTTCTTTTTCCTCTTTCTTCTTTATTTTATAGATTAGTTTATATTAGTTTTTATCTTTCTTTTTTAAAAGGAACTGTGTATGTTTGTGTATAGAAAGAGAGAGAGGAATGAGAGAGAGAGAGAGGAAGAGATAGGAGAAAGAAATGAGAAAGAGAAGCTAGAGAGAGGGGGAAAAAGAAGAGACACAGAGAGAGAAATAAGAGAGAGAAACAAGACAGACAGAGAGAGAGAGAGAGAGAGAGAGAAGGAGAAAGAAAGAGAAAGAAAGAGAAGGGGGGGGGGCGGGACACACAATCCAGCAAGTCTGACAGACTGCCTGCTTAGTGATCATTCAAAGTTATGACAGACCTCTCCAACCCAACCCAATTTCCAAGTTTCAACGACCACGTACGGAAGCTTTGGATCTTTTCCATAGTATTTCCTTTTTTGATTTCTTTTTCTAGCCAAGGTCCAGTTTTCCCACTATGCTTATTCCAAGCCAGCCAAAGCGTTGCTTACCCTCCTCGGATCACCTGAATGGAGATTGTGCTTGCGAGTTCCCAAGAAGTGGCATCCGGGACATCATTCCAGATTTCTCTTTTCTGCCCTCCAAAGCCTGCCTCAGAGTATAAAATGATCTATAGTAAGCAAGAAACAGGAGTGGGGTGGGGGAAGGAAAAGGGGCCATCTTAACTTTGCGTCTACCAATGTATAATCTCTTTGCGGGATCCTGGGAAGTCACCCTTCCTTGTCACCATCCTACCTTGCTGGGGCGCTTGTTGATCTTCAGAGGATTATGTTCCTCTTCCTGAAATTGGGGGAAAAAAAAGTGGGAAATTAATGAAGATCACAGGGCAGCACTGGCACAAGTAAAAATGGCCATTGTGGAGATTTTCCAAAAGTCTCTGTGTCTAAAATGTACGTCAAAGGAACATTCTTTGCAGCTGTGAGAATAAGGAAGGGGTATGTATTTGGGAAGCTCAATCATGTTTTATTCAGCCTGTTAGTTTTATACCCCACCATTCCTTCAGAGGCTCCAAGTGACCCACTCTGCGTCTCTCCTCACAGTCACTACCTTATAAAGTGGGTTGGGCTGGGAGAGACGGATAAACCTTGGGGGATTTCCAGGTTTGAAAAGGGACCAAGACTGAATCTCAACACCTTAACTACAGGTAGTTCTCGACTTACGACCACAATTGAGACCACAATGTCTGTGGCTAAGTGAGACATTTGTTAAGTGAATTTTTGCCCCATTTTACAAACTTTCTTGCCGCAGTTGTTAGGTGAATCACTGCAGGTGATAAGTTAGTAACTCAGTGGTTAAGTGAATCTGGCTTCCCCATTGACTTTGCTTCTCAGAAGGAACACAGCAACGGTCATAAATATGAACCAGTTGCCAAGCATCTTAATTTTGATCACATGACCATGGGGATGCGGCAAAGGTCATAACTGTGAAAAACAATCATATGTCACATTTTTTTCAGTGCCATTGCAACTTTGAATGGTCACTAAACGAACTGTTGCAAGTCGAGGACTACCTGTTGTATACCACATGTGTCTCTTGCACTGCATCCAAATATTCCTTTCCCCAACATACATAGGTCTGGAGCATTGTTGGGTCATTTCTGTACATCTGATATAATATTATGGCTTCAAAAGCCAAGGAAGAAGATAGTCCATTGGCCCCTGAATTGTGTTCTACAGTAATCAATTTTGCAAACCAATCTTATCAAAGAACTCATCTCATCAGTGTCATAATCTAGCGAAGTCAGTTTCACAACGCCAATAGAAAGTTCTCTGACTTAATCCATTCTTGCTTGCATAAGGAGCATTCCTCTGTCTCTGGAAGCACCAGCACAGCTCTGAAACCCCACGCAGCCAGCCCTGCGTGGAAATCCAGATTGCTCAAAGGACCCGACATAAAAGAAATTGGGAGTGGGGGATGGGAAAACGAGTCAGAACCTGTGCCTTGTGCTCCATAAAGGAGGCTGTTGTGAAACGGTCAGGTTGCAATGGCCCAAGATAAAAGCTTTACATTTCATAAACATCTGAGTTTCTTGTTCCTCTTGTTCTTTTCACCACTGAAAATTCTTGTTTAATCATAAAGGGGAAAAAAAGTGGGGGGGAATCGGGCATATTCAGCAATGAATAAAAGGTGACCTCTCATTGCAATTGTAGTTCGAGGTGAGAATTCAGGTCTCCAAAATTGAATATTGCGGTCTTTTCATTATGCACACTTATTGTATCTCTGCTCCTGTCTAAGTTGACCACTTTTCAATTTCTTTAATGAGCATCACTGACTCTGTAGCCATCCCACCTAAAGATTGTACATAATGACCTTTGTTCAGGCACAGCATTCAAGTGGCTTCTATAAGTGCTGTGCAATTGAGCAAAGTGATGGGTTTGGTCCTGTAACCATCTTTTTGAACTTAAGCTATGCCACCAGTTCTACAACTGGCTGAAGCTGGGGACTATAACTCATCTGGGTGCAAAATGGTACAATGCTCTTTTTTCACATTGCAGACTCGCAAAGAGTTCAAACAGCCCAGCTCTTGAACACCCAAAATGGCAAAAGACCATAAGTAGTGGCAATTTGGAAGACCATTGTTATTTCAAGGAGTTTAGTGACATTATTTTGATTTCTCCTTCATATTAAGAAAATTCTGGAGGTTTAGAACTCATTCTGAGCTAACTTGCTTTTTTACTCTTGTTTTTGAACAAAGAAGGTGGGGGGGGATCTTCACGTAGCTGCAAACCTTTCTTACTGTAAAAAGTCTCAGACTTTCCATTCTCATCCTAAAGTCATATGCCGTCCAGTCCTTCTGCACAGAATCTAGCACTAGATACTGTGGAAACTGCCCACTCTTGGGGTATCTTTGCTGTAGCTATTAAGGAGCTCCTGGCAACTTGTAAACAATTTGGGTGTCATCTTGCTTGGGTATGTATGCCTTTTATGTTATGCTTTTAAATATCTTTGCATGAGCTAATAATAAAGCTTAAAATCCTTTCATTTAGTCTTGTGCTTATGGTCTCTAGACCCAAAAGAACCTATTGTCTAGGCATCTGATCACTGCACTGGCACTTGGCAAAACACCGTATCACAGTTGTCATCAGCAAAGACCAAACAGAACATTCTCATTCAGGTTTCCTTAACCCAGGGCTCTCCAGAGGCCTTAGATTTCAACTCCCACACTCCCCCAAAGAATGCCAGATAATGCAAGTGAAAGGCTAAGACATTCTGCAGGCACAAGCGTGAGAACAGTGACATTAAAGTCAACTTAACCTGGATTTCATGATACCTGGCAACGGTTCACTCACCTGAATTTCTGACTGTGTCAAGGTTTCTGCTTCCTTGGACAGAAGAATAACCTGCTTGGAATAACCACCAGTATCTGGAGCTTTGAAGTGGTGCCCAGGATGGAGAGCAGTTTGTGGTAACCCCCTACGAGCTGCATCTTCCTGATGTGCACTTGGAGCTGTATGGCACTCTCTGCTGATTTTCTGGATAACTGGGCTCATTTCCTTCCTTTTTGCTGGGCCCTTGGGTTCAGCCTTTTCTGGGGAGATGAACTTGCTATAAAGAAAGCTGTTGTCCAAGCGAGAATAAGGCTTGTCTTCCACAACCTTCCTGTCTACAAAGTTGGACAAGAGAGACATCCCTGAGAGAACATTGGTTCTAATCAAGTTGGGTTGATTCACAACAGCTCTGGGGACAATAACACTCGCCTTGGTATCTCCTAGGCTTTGCTGGAATTTTCCAAGAAAAGGCCCAAAGTTTTCCTCGGTCTTGGACTGCTGGCTTTCCCAAGAGAAAGATCTCCTGCCTACCTTACTCTCCCATGATTTATCTTCTTTACTGAGATAAGGGTTCTCAATCTGCTCTTCATCTGCCAATCCTGGCTCCTCCCCCTTGGATCCCGTTCCTTCCTCTGAGTTCTCCTCGGTGAGAGGAAACAGCTCACCCCGTGCTGTTGGGAAATGAACCTTTGCCTTGGGAGTGATGTGGTTCTCATCGATGGGCGGAAGGACGGTGTGCTTGGCAAGAGTGGAAGGGCGTGGAGCCCTCGAGAGGACTTTTGAGGGCTTCCGAAGTTCAGCGGGGTCCATGTTGCGGAGAGTGTCTACAAAATGCTCCATTTCCCCCACTTCCTCGGGTTCCTGTTCTCCTGCCAGGCTGATGCTTCTTAATAAGTCACTCGGGGGTTCAGGCCATGAAAAGGAAGGAGAACTCTCTTGTTCCAGTGCGAATATCAGGGGACTCTTGCCCGAAATCTGGTTTTCTTTCTTTAGTCCATCCTCCTGTGACCTGGCTTTAAGGTTCCCTGGAGACGTTTGCTGCGTTGCAGCAGAGATTCCAGTTTCCTCCGCGGGGTCCAAGTGGCACTTATTTCTTCTGTTGGCCGATAAGATGGCTTTTCCCACGCCTAACCAGCTGCTGTCTTGATCTGACCCGCTTGTTATTAGGCCTCCTGCAGTGGGCATGCCTTGCTCCTGTTCAGACCTGCTTCCTGCCAACAGGTTGCTGTGCTTCTGGGAGGTTGAATTGCTGGGCAGGCTGCCGTCTCTCTGGGCTGTGCTGAATGGAAGTACTCCCTCCCTGACTACAGCAGCCTCTCTGTTTGAAGTGCGAGCTGGGCTCGGCACAGGCGCACACCTTGGCCTCTGGGCATCCCTCACATTGGTATTTTGAGAGTGAGTCAGGCCATTCTCAGGCTGTGACTCTGGCGTGGAGTAGATGCGAGATGTGGGGAAGGAGGAGTGGACTCTTTGAGGGGACTTGGCATTAGGGAGATCGGCCTGGGATGGCCAGGTTTCTTCCAATGGAGTGCAAGTGAGGGAGGAAGAAGCAAAGGGTTTCTCTTGCTGGCCTTGGCTGGTCTTTTCTGATCCGGGGGCAGACATAACAATCTCTCGCCCGACTTGGTAAACAGTGGAGCATCCGGGCTGAGGCACAATGACTTGTTGTTGGGCTCTAAAAACGACTGTGCTGCTCCCCTTGGGCCTGTGCCATTGGGCATGGGATTCGGCTACCATGCTGGAACTCACGACCTGAGGGACTGGCTTGAACACATAGGGTTCCTCAGAAAATGCAGGGCTCGGGGCAGAGGACGTGTAATTTCTCCCTGGGGATGCAGAGAATGAAATAGAATGGAGGGTGCTGGAAGAACTCTCCATTGAGGATTGAAGTGCAAAAGCACCAGGCAAGTTGCCTTCCTTCAGGGATCCAGCCTCCAGCTTGGAGCAATTCCCATTTAGCATACGTCCTTCCTTCTGGGAGACGGTTCCATTCAAGCTGTCACGAGAAAAGCCTAGATTCTGCTCCTGCAGCCCATTGGTGTTTGTGGCAGGGATCTCTTCCTGGAATCCAGCCTTGCCAGGATAGTGAACAGGAGCAGGAGAGTGCGTGGCTCCTGGTGATTCAGTAACTCTAGTACCGGTGTCGTCTTTGTTCGCTGGGCTCTTCGGCTTGGGAAGTCGGGAATATACTTGAGCAAAGACGGGGCCATGAGCCGTAAAATTCCTCTGTGGGCTAGGAGGACAGACATGTCCCTCCCTTGCTGTGGGAGAGAGGTTTCTGGGGTCCACCAGAGAAGGGGAGACCCCTGCATCTTCTGGGGATAAGGACAAGAGTAGGGCATCTGGCGGAGGAGGCAGGCTGTTGATCTCTTCCAGGGAAGGGCACCTGGCGTCTGAAGAGGCGGAAAACCATTCATTGTCTGGTGGAGGGGGTGGATACCTGATGTCCAAGGAGGGTGAGGAACATTTTGGAATTTTGGGGGAAGGTGAACTCCTGGCGTTTGATGAGGGAGACTTGCTCCTGCTCTCTGCTAGGGCGAATGCCCGCCTGGTGTCCACTGCTGAAGAAGCTGGAGAAGACGGCTGTGCGATGCTTCCTCCAGAATACAAACGCCTCATCTCTGCCACAGAATAGGAGGATCGGTTTCCTGCTAAGGAGGATGAATGCTGGGTATCATCCGGGGATGAGGAGGAGTGGTTCTCTGTTCTGGAAGGTATATCTTTCCTCCCAACTGGAGAATGTGAACAGGTGCCGCCTGCCGGCACAAGGGGCACTTGTGTTGGCTTGGCCTTGAGTAGGGGAGGAAGCTGTGGTTTTGCTGCTGGGGTGGGAGGCTGCTTCTTCTCTGCTGGAGATTGGGACCTCCAGTTTTCTGTTGCTGGCCCAGAAGGATGCTGAGGACCAGGAGAACGGGCACGCCTGGCCTCCTCCAAGAAAGATGGTTTCTTTTTCCCTGTTGGAGAAAAAGATTGCTTGGCCTTTGCTGGAGAAAGACCTTGCTTGGCATGCTCGGAGGCCACGTTGGACGGTGGAAAAGAATTCCTGGAATTGGCGGAGTGAGAAGAGTGGGCGCCTTCTGGGGGTGGAAGTAAGCGCCTGGTAGATACGGGAGAACGGGAGGGCCTGGTTTCAGAGGAAGGAGCTGGGCCAGTGGCGTCCGTCCCCACAAGTCCTTTCTCCCAGGCCTCAAGCAGCTTGGACACTTTAGAGGGGCTGCTGGCCCTGGTGCCTCCTCCCTCCACCCTCTGGGAGGCTGCCAACACTTTGCCAAAGGGCATCTTCTTGAGACAGTCCAGAGGGTTTTTCTTGTGTCGCACCGAAGGGCTTGAGGCATGACCTCCCGGCTTGCCTTGATGGGAACGTGCGTTGCTGGCAACTTTCTCCATGCTGGGATGAGGGCAAAGCAGGTCTCTGTCAGTGTCAGCCCCACTTCGAGGCTGGAGCTGCTCGTGGTTGCCTTCCCCAGAGGCTCCTCTGGTTTTATAAAAGCTGGAGTTGGGGTGGGGTGGGGTGGGAGAGGGTGGGAGAAAAGGAAAGCAAAAGGTTAGGCCTGGGTCCCCACCCAGCGTGCCACCGCCCAGATATCCCGTGTCATTTTCCTTGGAGCCTGGCAGATTCCTCCCTCCCTCCGATTTCCTTGAACCTTACTTAAACATAACAGCAACAGCAGCAACAAAACAGGCATAATGAGGGGGCAGTTTTAAAAACAACCTTCATGTTCAAAGATGCTTCTGGGTCTCTTCTAAAAACAAATCTAATGGCTTGTGTGGAAGGGTCAGGAAAAACCCCCAAATAGGCTGAATTAACAGAGAACATTCAACATTCATTTGCTGAAGAGACAGTGAGCAATCTCGCTAATTTGCTTTCAATAAATGGGTTGTTTGTGACTGATCATCCTTTCCATGGCACCATATTGTGAGAGCACCCTAACAATGAAATCCAAATTCTCAATGGGCTCAACAGGCTAATTAGGACCCTCTCCATGGGAGCATAAAGGCATGAAAGATGTCCCAAAAGAAATGTGTATCTCCATTGTTGAAATCCCTTCCAGATGCTGATCCTTCCAGCCTTCAGGATGGCTATTTGGTCCTAAGAGTGAAATGCAGGGGTGGAAGAATGGGCAGCTTGAAAAAAAATTGCAGGCTGGTGAGCTGCCTTCTTGCCCTCCCCTTTGAGCCTTTCCCCCAGCATCAGCAGGGAAGGGTTGTCAATCAAGCTGCAATCCTGAGACAGGTGCTGGAGGAGAAGGAGGAGACCCATCTTCTGGAGCTCTGCAACCACCAACCAGCAAACTGAGCACTTACAACAATTTGCCTAATAACCATTTAAAGTTCTTGACTCACAGCCATTTGAAGGCACTGAAAAAAGTGACTTATGACAGTGTTTCACACTCAGGACCATTGCAGCATCCCCATGCTCACGTGATCAAAATTCAGATGCTTGGCAAGTGGCATGTATTTATTGGCTGGCTGAGGAATTCTGGGAGTTGAAGTCCACAAGTCTTAAAGTTGCCAAGATTGGGGACCTCTGCTATAGCACATAGTTATATAGGTAATTGTAATAGAGTAATAGTAATAGTAATAAAAGATAGTATATTGAATAGTAATAGTATATGTTGTAAACATTGTTATAGTAATGGTGTATCTGTAAGCCACCCAAAATCATTTGGTTGAGATGGATGGCCATAGAAATTAAAGAAATACATAAAAATAAATAGTAATTGCTTAATGATGGTACAGTAATTGTAATAGTATTTATTTATTTAAGAAAATGTATATGGCTGCCCAACTCACTTTCAGTGACTCCAGATGGCTTACAATGATAAATTTATCATATCATATCATACTATTATCATAGTAATAGTATAGAGATAGCAATAGAACATAATTAGACAGAGAATAGGGTAAAAATAGAACAGAATTAGAACAAAGAACAGAATAAAAATAGAATTAGAACAGAGAGTAGAATAGTTTGGTCTAGTGCAGGGGTAGGCAACCTTGGCTCTTTTATGACTCGTGGACTTCAACTCCCAGAATTCCTGAGCCAGCTGGAGTTGAAGTCCACAAGTCATAAAAGAGCCAAGGTTGCTTACCCCTGGTCTAGTGGTTGAGGCTGATCAGGCTAGAAACCAGGAGACAGTGAGTTCAAGTCCATAAACTCAGCTTGGTGACTTTGGGCCAATTGTCAGGAGATCACAAGTTCAAGTCCTGCCATGAAAGCCAGTGGAATGACTTTGGGCCAGTGCCTCTCTCTCTCAGCCCAACCCACCTCATAAGGTTGTTGTTGTAGGCAAATAAGTGGAGAAAGGTGTTTTGGATATGTTTGCCGCGTTGAGTTATTTGTAAAAAATAATGGAGTGGGATACAAATTAAATAGATGGAATATAGAAGCATTCTCTTATCACTTTTATATGTACAGTAAATAAAATAGCTCCCCTACTCTTACAGGATTTTTATCCCATAAAATGGTCCTATTTAGGGAAATATAAAGAAAATACCTGTCCAGGGTCTGAAGCTTTTCCATCTCTCTTGAATCTGGGTCAATGCAATGGGATATAGTTTTTTAAAAGAAGAACCAGCGACAACCAAGTTAGGACCAATTTATGGGATAAAATAATTCACCTTTTTTATTTTATTTTATTTGTATGTTGCATAGAATCACTCGGTGGGCAAAATGAGCATTTCTAAATTTGAGAAATAAATAAATAATTCCCCCCTCCCCATCCAGAACAATGTCCATCATTTCAAAGTCCTAAGACATCTAGAAGGTGCCAGATTGAAGGGCCATGAAATCTCTGGATATCATGCTAAACTGGTAAGAAGTTGAGATGTCCATGTTTTAAGCACAAAGGAACTGACTAAATCCTAGCTAGGCTCTTTGGTAATGGGAATGCTCATTAACGCTTTGCTAATGTTCGATTGTAAACAACCTTGTAGCCAAACACATTCTTCTTTTGCCCACTTTGCTCATTGTGGCATGGCATGGGTCATCTGAAATGTCACCACTGGAATTTCATTTCGTCTTTAGAAAAAAACCTCCTATGAGTCATTTTCCCATCTAAGCTATGCTCAGCTGCAAAAAATCATGATGTTCTGGTTACAAAGACATACTGGTAAAAACAAAAAGATTGCAATAGGTAACATCATCATTGCTACAATAGCAACAAGTATTCTCCTCTATCAGAAACCAATAAAGAAGTAGGCACGGAAGACACTGTAATTTGGGGTACAACAGAGCAAAAGAGAGAGAATGGTGCCCGCTCTGTCAACCTACTCAATATATTTGTTTGTTTTATAGTCCACTTTTCATTCAGGAGCTCAGATTGGAAGCAAAGCTTAGAAACCAGAGACTGGTTTTCCAAATTCAGAAGGAAACATCTGTATCAAAGTCATCCCCTAGATTTTTCACACATAGTGGAAGAATATATAGAAAGGAAGAAGGGGGGGGGAAGAATGCATCTCAACACATGCAGAGTGCATTCTGCTCACTAAATAGTCACTCCATAAAACACAAAAAGCAATTGAGAGTTAGGTCAGTAATTTCAAAATGCTTCTCATCGCTTCAGACCGTGAAGAGATTTCTATCCAACCCAGCTTGCAGGGATATTGTTGTGGAGGAAATAGGAGAAGGGGGCATAATGCATCCCACCTTGCAATATATAGAATAAAGACAGGATATAAATCTAATGGGGGTGTGATGGCTCAGCTGGAAAGCTGACAGCCCGGGTTCGAGACCCAAATGCTGTGCAATGGGGTGAGCTCCCGTTCCTTGCCTCAGCTCCTGCCCACCTAGCACTTTGAAAGCATGCCATTGTGAATAGATAAATAGGTACCACTCCGGTGGGAAGATAACAGTGTTCCGTGACCCTCAGCGTATAGACATGCTGGCCATAGAGTCATGGAATATGTCTTTGGATAACCCTGGCTTCTTTGCACCCTAGAGTCAGAGACAACTGAACAGGGAAACCTTTTACCTTCGCCTTTTATACATCTAATAATAATATAACAAACTGCTTTCTATTTAACGTACAAAACCCCTGTCAATGACCTAACCATGACAACATAAAAACAGATGAGAAAGAAGCTGATAAATCTACTCATTAAAAAAAAGACATTAAAAAAGTTCAACACAATAAAACCTAGAACAGAGTAAAATAAAAGAACAGGAAATGCCATAAATAACTCCGTGAAGTAGGTTGTAGGTTGTTCCCTGGCTAAATTATAACAAAGAAGGGATCAGTCCAATCTCTTTCTCCAGAGCTCAAGGAGCTCCTCCTAAAAAATCCAAATTGCCAACATGTTTTATTTTATTTATTTATTTATTTTAATCCCATTTATATCCCGCCCTTCTCCGAAGACTCAGGGCGGCTTACAATTTAAGCACAAACCAATGTGCTTAGCAATAGCCTTCATTCTATGTATATGCCTGCTTATTAGGGCTTTCACACACACCCCCAGCGGCATTATTACAAAGTCAGCTTATTGCCCCCAACAATCTGGGTCCTCATTTTACCTACCTGGGAAGGATGGAAGGCTGAGTCAACCTTGAGCCTGGTGGGACTCGAACCTGCACTAATTGCAGGCAGCTGGTGTTACTTAAGGAGGCATTAGCCCACTGCTCCACCAAGGCTCTTGAAATGACGAAGGGATTGTTCTCAGTGGCGTAATGCTAATGGTTGTTCAAGTAAACTGGGCCTCTCTCATACAGATTGGAAATTATTTTGAAGTAGGTGCTTCTAGGCAGGAGCAGGTTCAAAAAAAAAAAAAAAGCCAAGGTAGTGACTGCAGCCATGTCACTCAAGCCCCACCCCTCTTGTCATAGATGCCATCTTGATTTTTGTTACTGTCCCGGAGATACCCTTAATAAACAGCTGCTCCCAGCTTTATTTCTGATTGTATAGAGTTAGATGTATACATATTTCATAACTCCTTAATAAACAATAAAAAGAACTGAAAAAGCTTCTTGGATGAGAAGCAAAACATCTCCAAGGAAAAACAAAGTCCAGTTGCTTTTTGAAAAAGCACCTTTGAGACAAACAATAAAAAGAGAACCATGTTTGTGAGTTTACCCACCGAGGTATTTACAAGGTGCAGACATAACGAAACCTTTCATGGAATTTAAAATATCATCAAATGCACCAGCATATCAATCCCATGCTGAAAATGACTGCCATCAAATACTGTATCTGCATTTTACATTTGCTTTCCATAGACAATCTAATCTTCCAAGGAAGGGGTGGGCAACCGTGGCCCCTTTATGACCTGTGGACCTCAACTCCCAGAATTCCTGAGCTACCATTAGCCTTATAAAAATGGAATCTTTGCTGCAAAGCAGGGTAAAAACATGCTCAATAGTGCTTATCCAACCTGGTGTATCCCATATATATTCAATAGATTTATTATGTTGCGCAAACCTAGTCCTGAAGTGACCAGCCTGAAAATCAAGATTACCGTCAAACAGAAGACTATCATCAAAAACATTCAGACATCTTATTGATGCTGTAGCAAAAAAATGGAAAAAGCTGTGATCCTCAAAAAGGTTGCTGTTGTAACCTCCAGTATCTCTGTCTCTCTCCCTCTCACTGCTTCTCCCTCTCCTTCTTCCTCTCCCTGTCCCACAAGGAACGGAATTGGTGAGAGCGTAGTTTAGCAAGATCTGGAGGACTTCTATTTCTCCACCTCTGCAATAGTACAGCTCTGAGGTGGTCAGGTCCTGGATTGTTTTATTTCACACAAAGAGCAGGATCTGAATTTCCAACACAATTCCTCTTTTGACCAGAGCATGATTGGTAGCACACAAGCAGGGTTTCTCAGAGAAATCTCTATCTAATACAGGGTTTTTCAACCTTGACAACTTTTAAGATGTGCAAACTTCAACTCCCAAAATTCTGGGAGTTGGAAGTCCACACATCTTAAAGTTGCCAAGGATGAGAAACACTGTCCTAATGCCCAAATTTCCATCTGCAAGAAGAAATAGTTGCATGCTGAATTCTGAGAAACACACCTTTCTCCTAGCAGGAAATTTACCTGTTTCAGAACCTGCCAAGTAAAAAAAAACAAAGAAGACAAGAACCAAAGCCACAGAACGCTTGCCGTAGTTTCATCCAGAATGGTTGAATGACTCTCTTAAAATCCAGCTGAGCCAGATTGACACAGCCCTTCATTTCTAGCGTCCAAGAAGCAGGTTGCACCATTCAGTTTAAGATGTCTTGACCTACTTAGCAGGAAGCACTGTTAATTTTCAGGATGAGTCAGGCTTATAGTTGTGTATGAGATGCTGAGTGGCAGCATTCCACAATTAACCAGTGGAACAACCTGCCTCCAGAGGTGGTGAATGCTCCAACACTGGAGGTTTTTAAGAAGAGACTGGACAGCCATTTGCCTGAAATGGTATAAGGTTTCCTGCCTGAGCAGGGGGTTGGACTAGATGACCTCCAAGGTCCCTTCCAACTTTATTATTATTATTATTATTATTATTATTATTATTATTATTATTATTATTATTATTATTATTATTATTATTATCTCTCTCCACTTCCTTTCTACCTTTAAAAAAGAGCTGATCTTTTTTCTTACACCTGTACAACAAGACCCAGGGTTTCAAGGTCACAACCTAACATCATCCATGTTGAATTCCCAATGCTTCCCTATGGAAACAATTTATTCCAAGCCTCCTTGTGGTGATGTGAGTAGAGCGCATGTAGCCTGCCCTATGCTTCTCATTCACACCAAGGTACATCTGCAAAACAAAGGGAAACAGAAGCAAACACACACAAACATACACACAACGTTTTGCTTTGTGGTATAGGAAGAAAAAAAAAGCAAATATTTCCTGCAACCCCTGCTGGTCAAAAGGTTGGAAAGAACTCCACAAACCATAATTTGCATGTTTTTCCCTAGCTTGGTTATTAAATGTGATAAGTCTGTTTAAGGGTTTTTAAACGCTTGGTGAAGTTTTCCACTTAAAAACAGCAGAGTTGAAAGGTTAAACTGCAGCATCAAGTTTTGAATTTCATTCAGAAAAGGGATCTGGGGTCCTTATCGTGAAGTTTAACACCACATATGGCCTTACAGCAGCCAGTTGCTCACCTGTGCTTAAACTACCCTATGATTTACTACAGGGAATAAACCTGGCCATTGAATCCTGCAAACTATTCAGGTTTCATGATTGCCTAGTCCAAGGATGGGCAACAATGGCAACTTTGCCATCTCTTTTAAGGACTAGCAAGGGCTGATTTTCCTTAGTGGTTCAGTCAAGGGCACCTTACTACTGCCATCTGCTGTTTATCATAAACACCTGGAAATGGAATGTACAATAGCAAAATCAGACAGAACAAGAAGACTAATTCATTTTCAGGGAACTTTAGCCTTAGACCTTGAATAAGTGGTAAATGATTTATTTTTTCAAAAAAATATTTTTTCAAATTCTGGTCACTTGATATAGTTTTCTAGGGCTTGTTGTTGTTAGTTGCGAAGTCGTGTCCAACCCATCGCGACTTAACATTTGTTAAGTGAATCTGGCTTCCCCATTGACTTTGCTCGTCAGAAGGTTGCAAAAGGGGATCACATGACCCAGGGACACTGCAACCGTCATGTAAATCTCAGTCTCATGAGGAGACTGAGTTCCGCCACATGTTTATTGGACCCGTGCCCCTCCTGGCTGGTATATGCAGCCCAGGAGGAGACACGAGGCTGGTTCCAGGCAGTAATAACTGCTTCTTTGAGGGAGGGTACCTTCCCTGCTGCCTTGAAGGAGGCGGTGGTGAGGCCCCTCCTCAAGAAGCCTGGACCCGGCTATTTTGAACAACTGTCCTCCGGTCTCCAACCTTCGCTTTCTTGCGAAGGTGGTTGAGAGCGTGGTGGCACTTCAGCTCCCTCTGTTCCTGGAGGAAACTGATTATCTGGACCCGTACCAATTGGGTTTCAGGCCCGGGTACAGCACAGAGACGGCATTGGTTGCGCTGGTGAATGATCTCTGGCGGGCTCGGGACAGGGGTTGTTCCTCTGTCCTAGTCCTATTAGACCTCTCAGCAGCTTTTGATACCATCGACCATGGTATCCTACTGCGGTGTCTCAGGGGGTTGGGAGTGGGGGGCACTGTTTTACAGTGGTTCTCCTCCTACCTCCTGGGCCGCTCGCAGTCAGTGTTGACGGGACGGCAGAGGTCCGCCCTGAGGCCTCTCGTTTGTGGAGTTCCTCAGGGGTCAGTCCTCTCTCCCCTCTTGTTCAACATCTATATGAAGCTGCTGGGTGAGCTCATTCGTGGTTTCGGGGTGGGGTATCATCAGTATGCTGATGATATCCAGCTTTTTCTTTCCACCCCGAACCAACCCAGTGATGCCCTCGACGTGATGTCCCGTTGCCTAGAGGTGGTCCGGGTTTGGATGGGGAGAAACAGGCTTTGTCTCAATCCTGCCAAGACTGAGTTGCTGTGCATACCGGCATCTCAGACTAACCAATCTTTTCCATCGTTAACTATGGGGGGTGAGGTGTTACCCCCCGTTGATAGGGCCCGCAACCTGGGCGTCCTCCTGGATTCACGGCTTGGAAGATCATATAGGAGCCGTGGCCAGGGGGGCTTTTGCCCAGGTTTGCCTGGTGCGCCAGTTACGACCCTACCTGGACCGAGATGCCCTTCGCACAGTCACTCATGCGCTTGTGACCTCCCGTTTAGACTACTGCAATGCTTGCTCTCTACATGGGGCTGCCCCTGAGGACCACTTGGAGGCTTCAGCTGGTGCAGAATGCAGCTGCGTGAGTTGTGATGGGAGTCTCCCGATACTCCCATGTAACACCTCTTCTCCGTGAGCTGCATTGGCTTACAGTTGCACTCCAGGTGAGATTCAAGGTGCTGGTGATGACCTATAAAGCCCTAAATGGCATGGGTGCAGATTACTTACAGGAGCACCTGCTGCCAGCATCAATTTCCCATCGTCCTGTGCGCTCCCACAGGGAAGGCCTCCTCAGGGTACCGCCAGTCAAGGATTGCCGACGGGCGATCCCCAGGGAGAGGGTGCTCTCTGTGGGCACGCCTGCCCTATGGAATCAACTGCCAACGGAACTCCAGACTGCCCCCGACCTTCGTTCATTTCGCCAGGACCTAAAAACCTGGCTCTTTGAGCTATCTGGTCTGGACTGAGGGGTTTTAATGTTTTTAAATTGTGATTTTAATTTTTTGGGGCTAGACTTAATTTTATTTTATTTTAATTTGATATTTAAATTTTGCCTTGTAAACTGCCCTGAGTCCTTTGGGAGTAGGGCGGTATATAAACCGAATAAATAAATAAATAAATAAATAAATAAATAAATAAATAAATAAATAAATAAATAAATAAATAAATAAATAAATAAATCTGAGTCAGTTGTCTGAATTTTGATCATATGGCCATGGGGTTCCTGCAACGGTTGGGTGAAAAATGGTTATAAGTTCTTTTTTCAGTGCCGTTGTAACTCTGAATGGTCACTAAGAGAAAGGTTGTAAGTCAAGGACTACCTGTATTCTGAAAACACACTGTCTTGCTGCTAAAGGTGTGTAAATCAGATACCTCTCACTCCAGTAAGTATTAAGACAATACAGCTGATTCAGGGAAGTTACTTTAGCATAAATGGCCCTGGGACTGTTGTAGGCTAAGATTAACCACATGTGGGTTAATTGTTTGGAGCGATTGTCTGGATTAGTATTTACACAGCACACTTACAATCTGCCCTCCAATAGCCGAGTCGGATATGTCATTTAAACAGGGCTGCTGAATTTTATCCGGTATGTAGGTATCACACACCTTTTTAACAGCAGCCACAGCAAGAATTCTCAATCAAGTTATCTTGGAAAATTACAAGATGTTTTAAAAATAATAATACCATCCAGTATCTATATTTTTATTCTTATGTTGAAAATATGTGGGAGCATTTCTGATAAGTATCTTGTTCCCAGCATGAAGGTGAGAAATAAAATAAACACAACTGCTATTAAAATTGTGGCTTAGCTGAAGCTGTCATGAGACTATGAGATTCAGCACAGCAGCAGTCTCCTTGTGTGGGACCCACCAAAAGCAGAAGGAAGCATCTATTTGTTTGTTTGTTTTGTTTGTATCCCACCTTTGCTATTTTTAATTCAAGGTGGTGAACATATCCAATACAGTTCTTCTTCCTATTATCCCCACAGCAACAACCCTGTGAGGTGGGTTGGGCTCAGAGCAAGTGACTGGCTCAAGGTCACCCAGCTGGCTTTCATGGCTAAGGCAGGACTTGAATTCATGGTCTCCTCTTTCTAGCCTGGTGCCTTAACCACTAGACCAAACTGACTCTCTCTGTGAGAAATTGCTTGTTGCAGTTCTGAAAAGACACGGGTTTGCCACCTTTTTTCAACTGGTCCTGTTCTCATGCCCTATGGAGGAAGCTTAAGTGCAAGAATTATAACAGCAATAGTACTGAGACTTATATACCGCTTCAAAGTGCTTTACAGCACTCTCTAAGTGATTTACAGAGTCAGCATATTTGTCCCCAACAATCTGGGTTCTCATTTTACCAACCTTGGAAGGATGGAAGTCAACCTTGAGCCCTATCAGGATCGAACTCCTAACTGTGGGCAGAGTCTGCCTGCAATACTGCAGTCTAACCACTGCACCACCACAATTGCAATAAAGTAGACCGTGAATATTTGTGTTATCAATTATTTGTACTGTAGAAGACAGAAGGAGACGATGAATTGATTGCACTTTAGACTAGTCCACTATTGAAATAATGTGGAGGGAGTGCAAATAAATAAAAAATATCATGTGCAAAATAAAACTGATTAAAAACACCATAAGTTTTAAACAAGAGATAATCCTAGTGGAACATGATGGAAACAGTGCAATAAATAAGTAAACAAGAGCAAAATAAAAAGATATATAGATACTGAAAATTTATCTGTAACACTAATGCCAAGTGAATGCCTCTGGAAAGGGAATTCCACTGATGGAGAATGATCCACAGACTAGCCCAGGGGTAGGCAACCTTGGCTCTTTTATGACTCGTGGACTTCAACTCCCAGAATTCCTGAGCCAGCATGGCTGGCTCAGGAATTCTGGGAGCTGAAATCCACAGGTCATAAAAGAGCCAAGGTTGCCTACCCCTGGACTAGCCCAAAGCACACACTGTGCTAGAGAGAAGTTCCCTAAAGATGGGCTCAACCAATGGAACAACTTGCTTTCAGAAATTGTGGGGGCTTCATCACTGGAGGCTTTCAAGAAAAGACTGGACAGCCAAATGAGCAGGGGGTTGGACTAGATGACCTACAAGGTCCCTTCTAACTTTGTTATTCTGTATTCTGAACTAATAGAAAAGGCTTTTTTCCCTTGTGGCTGTCAACTTATCTCATTTAAAATCATGAAAGCAACTCAGGGAGTCACTGATGATGTGATAGAAATAGAACAAAATAGTTTTCCAGGAAAACTGTCCCCAAGTTGACTTAATCATTTTTTTGTTCATCAGAATCTAGTCATAAGCATCCACAATAGTAAGAGCAAGGAACCAACAATGCAATTCTAGGTTCTGGCTCACGCATCATATTAAGCTATAGGATGCTTTGTTGGGTTCTGACTTATTGTAATAGTGCAAATGCAACCAAGTATGGCTTATTCAATAAAACATGGTTAAATCATAGCTATGATATGCAAGCCTAGCCACTGAATTTAACAGGAGTTAAATGGCTAGATTCCATTCTCTCATTGGTTTTACTTAAGGGAGGAACCAGCACTCAGTAGCACATACCTTGCATGGAAAAAGACTCAACTGCTCTATATCCAGATCAAAGCAGATCTGATAGTAGCAGAGATCTGTGATTCCCCCCCACCCACCCAGATACACTGAAGTGGCACTTCCAGTAGAACCACAGAAGAAAGTACTAAGCTTGCTGATCAAACAGTTTGATGTGGTATAAGGCAACCTCCTAGTTTGAACAGTTAATGAAGGAGGGCAGGACAGTTGCCCACTGAATCCTTTAATGACTACTTCCCAAATCTGGATATATGGGATTTAATTCCCAGAATTGTCAACAACAAGAATTTGGGGACAACATTTTGGGGGGAATGTAAAGGCTGATTTACACAATTCTTACCCGTCCCTGTGTTCTCCAATTTGAATTTAATTCCCATAATTAGGTATTAGCCAAACAGACTTAGCATTAAGTAGGAATTATGGGAGTTGACCTCCTTAACATCTAGAAGGTAGCAGATCAGAGAAGACTGGCTTAAAATGATGGGAAGATGCTATCTAAATTTCCCATTAATTTTCAAGAACAGTTCCTGTAGCTACTGCTGCCGCTGCAAAAAAAAAAGTATAAATCACTAGATTGGCCTAGTATTCCTAAAATTACCATTCATTTGTGGTCATTGAACCACAAGGCTGCCAAATGCATATATATCATATACATATATATATAAATATAAATATAGCCCTTAAACTACTTAAAAGGTTGTTCATCTATTATTAAGCTCTTGTCATTCTGTAGTGACTCCAATGGTAATGATGAGGATTTGTGCCATTGAGTCAATCTTGACTCCTGGCTGCCTAGACAAGTCCATGCAGTTTTCTTGGGACTTTTTCAAAGTGGTGAGTTGTCTTTTTTCTAGGACTTTCTAGGAGAGACAGTGACTAGTCCCAAATCACCAAGGGGCTTCATGCCTAAGGCAGAGCTCAAACTTACCATCTTCTGCTTTCTAGCCCAGAGCCTTTAACTAGTAAATCAAACTGACTTTCCCTTGACTAGTAGTGCTACATAAATAAACACAAGATATTAGGCCAATCCTTTAGGAGTTTCAATAATCCACTGCTAAATCTAAGTTAATGAAAGAACGATGGGCGTATCGCACGCATTCCTTATTCATTTCCTTTATTCTGCTTAATTCACCATTTATAATTTCAAATTCATGGCCTCATCCATATTACATAAGACATTTAGCTCAAAGAAGACACATGTTTGTGTATCCTGCCAACCTAAAGCCCAAGGGGTCCAGATATTTTGAGTTGCCTAGCTCAGATAAAGGAGGAATGATCACCAAACATCATCAGGATCTGGGCAAGTCTAAGGAAATAAGAAGTACATGAATTTCAGGAAATTCTCTTTAATGCTAATCTGGGATAAATACTGAATTTTGGAAACTGTAAGAGGCATCTCCTTAGGCTCATTTATAGGGAGTTAATTAAGGCCGAGTCTCTGAATGAATTGAAGTGTCTTCCTTCAACCTTGGCAGACTTATTATTGATGAGATAAGCTGACCCACCCATGGCAGCCTTTTCCATTCCTTTCCCAGACACCCCATAATCTCTCCCAGGTTCCTCTTGAATGCAGTTCCATAACTCCCAGGAATTATCAACTAAAAGAAAAAGCAGGTTAGAGAAGGTTGCCACACAGTAGCTAGATTAGCACAACACACTAAATCCAGGTTACTAAAATAATTGCTATGTTCACATAACATTCTTCTCCATCAGAACAAAACAGCAGCTGGAGACTTTGGATTCCACCCTTGCAATTAAGTCCAATACTGCCTAGTACCATTAAAAATGCATGCTTAATACATTAATCTTTGGGCTACACAACAACAACAACAAAAGAAGCTAAATATTAGTGGTATCAGTATTGAAACCGGAAAAGGTGTCATAACAACTGATCTTAAAATAAGGTGTTTCTTCCTGAGAGGCTGAAAAAGGTAAAAGGCTGCACAGGTAGACCTCGACTTATAGCCAAAATTGGGATCAGAATTTTGGTTGCTAAGTGGTGTGATCATTAAGCCAGTTATCACACGATCAGACCTTATTTTATGATCCTCCTTGTTATTAAGTGAATCAAGAGTTGCTAAGCGAATCCAGTTTCCCCAACTGACTTTGCTTGTCAGAAGCTGGCTGGGAAGGTTGTAAATAGAAATCATGTGACTGCAAGATGCTGCAACCATCGTAAAGCAAGCCAGCTGCCCAGCATCCAAATTGCAATCACATGATTGTAGGATGGTACGATGGTCGTAACTTCAAGGATGGGTCGTGATTCACTTTTTCCACAGCTGTTGTAAATTTGAACCATGGTTAAACAAACAACTGAAAGTCAAGGACTACCTACGATAATGGACCTCTTTGCATGCAGAAAGCCTCCAGTTTGGTCTCAAACTCAACTTTGGACCCTCAACTGGACAGTGTGGAAGAAGCATTTGTGACACTGGCTGATCCTACCTGCCAGAAAGAATTGGCATGTGATGGGATAGATGGGAAACTGCCAAGACACAAAGGCAACTGAGAGCCTGCCTGCTTTTAAAAAATAAGACCATCACTCCACTGCACGGTCTCTATAGACACCAGGAAGTCATCAGGCAGCAGCTGCTCCAATATTTCTTGTCCTCCAATCTCTCTTTTCCCTTTTCATTTTGTACTGTGATCATTAGGCTGCACGTTCTTTACTCTTCCATTATCTTAGAAAATTGTAGGTCTTTTAGAAGTGTTCCAACTGGACAGCATAGCAATGTGTGGGGAGAGGGAAAAACAATGTTTTCATTCTATAGCCAACCCATTTTGGATTAAACTCATGTGTCTGAGGGGAAAAAAAAGAGGATCGGCATAATCCAAAATTCAGAGCATAAAGATATTCTTTGCACAGATTTTTCCTTCTTTTGTTCGTTCTGTCAGGGTTAAATTATTACAATTACTCCAGTTAGAAGGATGAGGCGCCCATTCATTTAACGTCTATCATATCTTTTCTTCCAGAAACAGTACATTCAGGTCTCCCCACCTCTTGTTTTATCTTCTGTAAAGAAGGTGAAACTGAACAGAAAAAACGGGACCGGTCCAAGATTGAGTTTTAGGATTCAAAGAGTAACCACTACACCTCACTGGCTTTTTCTTTTCATTTTCTTGTTAAGATGTACAATAAGCCAGGTGTGCTACTTACCCTGAGGCCTACGGAGTGCATTTGTTCTTTTAATTAAAACCACAACTCTCATGACTTTATCCAGAAATCTTGGGCACGTAAAGTTTGTGCTTGCTGCCTCCCTCCAATATCCAACTGGCTGTTTTCAATTCACAATAAGGTAAAGCCCTCCTCAGATCAAGGTTGATTCTCTGTCCAGGATGGCTTTTTAACAATGACAGGGAAAGGACATACCTCTGCCTTGGACATAGCCCTGTTAGTGGTTGCAAGGACTTTCAGTCAAAAAGAGATTGAAACAGTAAATTTCCTAATCAAAGTCATAGCTTTCTTCCTGTAAATGTTTAGTAGTTTTCCTTCTAACTATGCTAACCTTGCCGATATATAGATCCAAATGTGAGTGTTTACATCTGAGCAGAATTTAAGCTGCACAGTAGTCCCTCTTGCTTCTGGAACCCCTTTCATGATGCACAGCGGCATCCAATGTATTTATGACACTTTCAATATCAAACAACCGAACATAGGCGTGGAATGATGGAAGAAGTAGGAAGAACGCAAAAGAATATATCTGATTTATCCTTCGTGTTTACAGAACAGGGAGTATACTTTCACAACCTGTAGTGTTTGAGGGCTGTTACTCCCAGAGTTCCCATTCAAGGTTGCTGCTGGTTAAGGATTCTGGGAGTTGTAGTCTTAACAGATTTGGGAAACCCCCAGAATGAGAAAGGCTGTTCTTGAGTCTATAAAGACAGACAGATATCATATTTTGATGCCCACCCTGTGATATAAGTGGTTTGGCTGTGCATCATACCAGTTTGATGAGTTTGGAGGGGTTTTGGGGGTTTTTGTCTTTTAGCCATAAGTAAGAAATGCTAAATTACTCTCAGTTCACCACTTTGTTACCAGATCAAAGCAATGTCCAGTAAATCATAAAATATAGGACTGTTCTGTCCTGATTATTATTTTTTAATCTGACTTTCTTTCTGGCTTAGTTATTGAATGGAAATGTCACCTGAATTACTGTCTAAAGCCTGAGGGAAAGGAAGACAGGGTTGTCACAAAATGTTGTTTATTACAGATATAACCAGAGGCCTTTAGCACATCTGCTGCCAAGGTTAATTTCTGGGGGGAAAATAAGCATGTTAAAAGCAGATGTGTCAAATCTAGATTGTTTGGGTTTTAAATGCTTACACTCATTTAAACCCATTATGGAGATGGATGGAAAAGTGGTGTTATAAAACCAGTTTTTTATTGGAAGTCCAACCTGCACAGTCAAATCTTACAAAGACATTTCTTATCTAAGTCTGCAGTCACTGATTCTGACTAATTTTGAGTTAGAGAGATATTAGAAAAAATAAACCATCACCTGTAAAGTTTAGCATCTAATCATGGACAAAGAAACTGTAATTGACCAAAAGACTTCTGCTCTATGCCAAAAATTCTATAAGATTTTTGGCAACTAACCAATTGCCCTGTTACATCTTAAGAGTGCATTGGTGGTGGAACTGTGGAGGAACTGTGGAACAGACAGATGCCTTCTGAGGAAAAGTGGTGACCATTTCCCTCCATCAGAACATGGCTGCTAATATAAAATGGGGGAGGGAAAGAAAATGACAAATACGAATATTTGTAGCTCAGGGTTGAAATGAGGGGTCCTTGGTGCTCTCTGAGTTTGGTGGTTTTCTTGCAAATGTTTCATTACCAAAACTGATGATGTTACTTAGTCTGTAAGAAAATAACCAAGCTCAGAGACCACAAGAAGCACCCCTCAAAATGACAAATGTAAACAATGGGGGTTAAATGTAATAATCTATCAGAGTCTTTTAGGCTGTGCCTACTAGTAACATAGGGTGTTTTCTAGAGCCATCCAGACTTTGTTGTGTGTAAATAACAGTAATAAGGACAAGCTTTGTCTCACTTTAATGACAGATGACGCTGTGAAGATGCTGTATATCTCTAGTGAGGAAATGGCCTTTGAGAAATTTTATCTTTAGGGATCAGTGGAATGTCACCACAGGGATAGAGTCATTATAATGTGTGGCCACTAATTGGCAATGGATTTAGTTGTGTCTTGGGGAAGTCAAGAATTTATCTGGCCTGTTGGGGTTTTTTTTCTGGAAGAAAGACAGACAGTCTTGCGGGATCCAATCTCAGTCAGTCACTGGGACCAGAGGTTTAGTCTTTTGAAGTTCCTTGAGGATGGGTTTCAGCATGAGTCCAAAAGCTCAGAAAACTAAACCTCTGGTCCCTGCAACATTATCCTGGGACATATATATTTGCCTGCATTCGTGAAAAACAGTCTTGCCTAACTTCCCAACCAAAGAATCCTCTAAGATTTTCACGTCGACATTCTTAGGATATTCTGGTAGACGTTTCAGCAGACATACTTGGTACATGATAAGCTCTGGATAGGTTAAATTACCTCATCCATCATTCCACCCACTGGGAGAGTCTCATTCAGACCGTGCATCATCACAGTCCTACATAAAGTGGGAGGGGGAATTAGAATATGCTGAATCAGCATCCTCTTGCAGATGCCTGAAAAAGGAAAAGAGCCACAGAAACAGGCAATTCATCCTTCAGGATGCTGGCGGGCTGTTATTCCTTTTCTCATGGGGAGCACCCTGGGCAAACTTCTGAGGGACTCTATACAACATCACTTGAAGGCTACTGCTTGAGCAAAAGTTCTTAGAGAGGAATGTGCTTCATAAACCAGCTACCTTTTAATGAAGTCCTGTAATACTCTCTAGCATTTGTTTTTCTCATTGCTGTCCAGCAATACTAAAACGCCCTTACTCTGCTATGCAGCAAAGCCCATGATAATGTTCTGATTTTACATAAACAAAGGCTACAATACAAGTGCCAGGGCTAACATGCATATTTAAAAGGGGTGGGTGTGAGCAGTAACTAGAATGTCTCAAGAAAAGGAAAGACATCTCTGTGGCTGGATATTTAAGAAGGAAAAAGCCAATTAAAGGATCTTACAGGAAACAAGGCAATGAATATTCCAGCTGACTTCTTTTCCTTATGGATAAAAGTCTGACAATTGTAGTGCAATGTATTTCAAGGCTATCACATTCAGAAAAGTTACATTATATTGGAACAGGAACAACCTATTATTTATTTAGATCAGGGATCTCCAAACTTGGCAGCTTTAAGACTTGTGGACTTAAACTCCCATGGCTGGCTGGGGAATTCTGGGAGCTGAAGTCCACAAGTCTTAAAGTGCCAAGTTTGGAGACCTTGATTTAAATGTATTGGTCGCTCATCTCCAGTGGACTCTTATTGAATTTTTGTAAGCTGTTGGGGGCTGTCTGGCTGAAAGCTGACTAATAAATATTCATATAAACTAGTAAGTGAACTATAATGCAGGATGGAATTCTACTCAGAAAAATGGGACACAGCATGTTGACTTCCTCTGCCACCTGAAATGTTTGAGGTGGGTGGTGAGGAGGATCATCAGCTTTTAGATATTATCTGGGATCTTTATGACATACACACAAATATGTGAACCATGGGAATAAGTGAAAATGAATTTCCATTTTGCATTAGAAACACTAAAACCGGATCTATTATTTAGAGATGTTACTGTAATGAAATATTTGGGAAGTTGTATGCAATAAATAGAGTATGTGTTAAATTGCCTAGTAACATTTTTCTCTAGACAGATTACTTAAGACAACAGAGTGTCAAAATAATCTTGCACCCTGCAGGTTTATTATCTTGAAATATTATATTCAGTTGGGCTACCACAAACTAAATGGTTATTTCCTCTGGAATCAATAGACCATATAATAAAATAAAATACATAATATGGGCACTTAAAAATTCAAAATATTAACAGAGTGGCATAGCAATCACAGCTGAAACACTAAAAGTTCTTTACCCTGTGCAAAATAGCATGGACGTTCTTTTAGCATGATGAAAACCATGTTAAAATAATAAAAAGTTGAAGTTTTTATCCAGGCATCCATCCTAAACTGCTTCAAGAACCAAAAATATATAGATCTTAAGTCTCCTTATTCCAGAATAGAGCAACCTTGAGACTTGCAGTGTCTACGGGGGTTTTCTTGCTAGTAATATACCCCAAGAGATCTACTAAATTGAACTTGATGTAAAAGAAAAGCATTTAATTGGATTTATACATAATATCTTCTTCAAGTGAAGAGCTTCAGATAAAGGACTGCCCTGCAAGGGAAATTAGGCTTCTAACAGTTTTTTTGGTTTTTTTTAATATACAGGGATGCTTTTAAAATCTTGCTAAAACAGAAATGGTACTCTATAAATAGGACCAAAGTCTTTCTGAGAGCGAAGATGAATCTAGGATTTCACTAAAAAGTGAGCCTTGATCTTCAAAGAACAACCTTCCTGTCAGTTCTAGGATTAGATATTCCTACTCAATCCAGCTGCTGAATTGCACCAATCTTTATTCTGCCCAAATAAAGTAAATAAATACAACAAGCAAACACTTAAGAGAGCAGCGAGGTTATCAAAACACTTTGATTGAGGTTCCCCAAAAATGACAAATATAAGAAACTCATTTGGCACAACTGAAGACTCATGCTCATTGCCATTTTGATTCATTTAGGTTTGGGATATTTGCAGTTAATACTCAAGGAAAGGAATGTTAAATTGTATTGGAACTGGGCGAGAAGTTCTTAAAAATGCGTATGTGTGCCTTTGTTTTCATTCTCCTGAGGTGGTTTGCCTAGAAGTTCCCTTCTGCAGACACTAAAGTAGAATTATCATGGCTTCATCTTTCTAAATGTGTGGGCTGTTTAATTAGCTTTATGACTAACAGCAACATCATTGGATAGCCAATTAACAAGACAAACATTTGGAATTTCAGCTAGTTTCGCAAAAGTTGACAACAAATTGCAACCTAGCATTATTTTATAGGCCAGCATTGTGTTGGTGAGAGACATGAAGCTGCTGCCATCTTTATTTAGTCCAGTGCCTTTAATACCTGTCTCTGATATGGCTCAACTAGAGTTGGGCATAGAGGTTTTAGGCAACTTCCAAGGCGAAAGGGCTTCTGGTGTTCTAAAGGAGCACACTTTCACTGCTTTCAGCACCACCAGCCAATCCTTCACTGCCTGCCAACCATACCTTTGCAGGATATTGATGGAGCAATACCAAAAGGCCCTGGGAGACAGTGTAGGAAAACTAGGACAGCAATGGAAGGAGCATTAGACATAAACAACCAAGAGACAAGAGGGCCCATTGAAAGCACATCTCATAAATAGCCACACAGCACAGGTCACAACAAAAGTGGGTAGAAAGCATTCAAAACATTCCAAGAGACTCCACCTAAATGAACTCGCCACTACATTATCCTTGCATTTTCCAAGATTCTGCATTTACCCCTAATAGTAGCATTAAAGCCACCTTACTCTAGGCTGTTCTCCTTGATCTTGACCAGCTGTTGTCAGGCATTCTCATATTGCTTTTCAAAGCAGACACTAATTTGATGACTGGTTTTTGAAAGAAAAAGTTCTAGAAGTGGCCAATATAATACACACCCATGTCCCCTATTTACACCATAATTCTAACGTGAAAGCGTACAACACAAGGATAAATATAGCTCTTCAGAGAGCATTCCATCTGGCCTAGGGGGCTCAAGCAAGGCCCTTCCTGTTCCCTGATGCTCCTCCACCCCAACTTTGCCTCCTCTCCTCTCTCCCACTAAGAGCCGGCTTGCACCTACTGGTGCTTGCAAGCTCCCGATTCATATCCCAAACCTTGAATCTTTCCCAAGGATAAAACACATGACAGCAAACATAGTAATGGGTATCTGCTACTTGTCCACCATCACTGACTCTCATGATCTTCACTCAGAATGAAGCTTCAGATCTCCATTCCAGCAAAGGAAGAAATGACCAGAAGGCAGAAGAAACAGACCAACCACAGGGACTTCCTTTTCCCAAATCCTCTTTCTTTGATGCTATCTGGCCAATAGCGGGCAGTGAGAGGACGTGACTCTAATTCCTATTGTCCCATAAGCAGGTTTCCTTCCATTAACTAACTTGCCACAGTTGAGAAGGAGTAGACAAATGAATCTTCAGTTCACTCAGATGCTTTGGCTCTGAAACAATAAAGCTCTATTGAAAGCTACATTCATATTTAGGTTTGTTTTTTGTTTGTTCTCTTTCTCCCAAGACAACATCCCAAGGCAAACTTTTAATCCTACGGCTCCATTGTTGATCACTATAGCAGCCAATATTTTTGAACTTTTGAACTAGAATTCACCTAAGGATGTATTCCCATCAGCAAAATGCAAAAGCTGGGGAATTCTCCTGTAGGTTTTGCAGAGAAAGAAGCATGCAACCTCCTTTGACAGGGTTCTTATTTGCTGCAAGGTCTCCTAAAATAAGCATGCACCATCCATCCCTCTTTCCTCCATGCTTTATAGAGCCCTAGTAATGGGTGAACAAGAGAGACAGAGTGCATATTGCAATCAGACTATAGAGCTAGATGACTGTGCTGGATCTATTTGGAGACGCATCAGCTGATAAAGCACTCACCTTCAATCTGATTATAATGTAATTCTATCTATATTCACTCAGAAGCAAATTCTACTCAGTCCAATGGGAATGATTAAATATTCATTAAGTGGATATTCATCGGAACCCAATCTTCAGTTATGTATTTTTGCCCACTGACTGCAGCTATTTACTGATATCTTTTGAAGTTCTTAAAGGAAATAAGGTGGTCATATGTCTTGTTCTACAAGACACCTATTTGAAGGTGTTCCTCATTTATGGGAGTCTACTAATTACTTACACGCTACCCACTTCCAAGCTCAGGATGGCTTACAGTAGGAGATCTCTCACACATAAAGGTTTCACACACAGTATACACGTAGACAAGTAGAAACCTACCTAAGCAAGAGACCACATTGTTCAATGGTCAGTTCTGTTTTAAAAGGCCGCTTAGCATTACTCACAAGAGGGCTTTCACAGCTTCCCCCAAAGCTAATAAATTTTAAAGAACTGCCCATTCTAATTCCATCTTAAATAGGGGGGGGAGAGATGGATGCAGACAGGCTTTGAAATCACCCATCTACAACTGCATAGAAGAATTGCATTGCCACCTGGCCGCAGCCTTTCCCCAGTAGGTTGAAACACCTTTAATTCCTATATAAATTATAGTCATTATTTCCAAATGTACATCTCTACCTATAAATTAACTTGTGTGACTCTCTTGCAAACTGTCGTTCTCTTTTCTCCTTATTTTGAGCAATGCGTAAGTGGGTCCTAACTCAGGAAAGCTGGGCAATTGTTGAATAATAAAAAAAATCAGTCCTCATCAACAGCCAGTCACTGAGTTCTTTCCCAGCCCTTTGCAATATCCAAACACTCTGAAAAATGAGCAAATGCATCGGTCATTTGTAGATGTGCTAATTATAATCCTGTGCGTTCTTGCAAAGGAATAATCTTCTCAGCTTTATGGAAGGAAGCTGGGTTCAAACTTTTTATAGAGGAAAAAGCACAAGTTCAATGGCATTCCTCCCTCTTTCTTCAGCTATTCAGTCACTGAAATATCTGGCAATAATGCTAGCCAGCCATCTACCACCGAGCACCTCCAGCGAGGCTGAAGTACAGTTTCCATAATCCCTTTCCCATCAAACCCAAGCTATCCTTTCAAAAAGCATATCACAAGAACTACAGCAAATAGGAGGACCCAGATTGTTGGCGGCAATTAAGCTGACTTTGTAATAATGCCGCTTGGGGGGGGTGTGTGTGAAAGCCCTAATAAGCAGGCATATACATAGAATGAAGGCTACTGCTAAGCTTGTAAGCCGCCCTGAGTCTTCGGAGAAGGGCGGGATATAATTGGAATTAAAATAAATAAAATAAATAAAATAAAAATAAAATAGGATGGAGAGGATCCTGAATCCTTACTTTTGTGTCCCTCTGTCTGTCTGTCTGTCTGTCTGTCTGTCTCTCTCTCTCTCTCTCTCTCTCTGCATTCTACTTAAATCCTGAACCATTGCCCCCAAAGCTGTTAATACCTTTCTTCTCCATCTTTTCTTTTTTCTGATAACTGCTTCATTCAGCACCCAACCAAAGATTGCTGGCAGGTTAAGAGTTAAAATGCCTCACCTGTTGTGGGATAAACTATCCTAACAGGCATCCGGGACCTCCCAAGGTTTAGTGGTCTGAGAATGGGAGAAATGGCCCTGCAGCTTTCTCTCTTTCTTTGCTGAGGCACGTCTCCTGAGACCTTCTCAGCAGTTCAGGGCTGGTTCAGAGAACACACCTGCTGCGATGCCTAGATCCCCAACCCTCTTCCCCACATACCTCTTGGCCGAGGTCTCCAATGCTATATCGCCTTTCTCCTCCACCGAGGTGCCATTCTGTGAATGCTCTGGATCGGCTCCGTTGTGCTGCGCTCCTTCTCTTGGGCTGCTCTCCAGTCCCCGCGGAACTGCCGGGCTCTTCGTGGCAGGAGTTGCTACCAAGCTGCACACCTGACAGGTTTCCACCCCATGCAGCCTGTTGCAGTCTTGGAATTCCTTGCACGCTGACAAGCGAGAAGCCGGTCTGGCTGGTTTCTGGTGACGCTGTCCCTCTGTTTTCTCTAATTCAGCAAGCCCCAGAGAAAGTGCTGCCTTCCCAAATGAGTGGCATGGCGAGCTTTGCTTACCATAGCTGGCTGTGGGTTTGGCTTCCACATTTTCTTCTTCTGACTTAGTCATTGTGATCATAATCTCGTAGCAAATTATTGAAGCCTTCTTGGTTGGGGTGGTTTTTGCATCCTCCGCTACTCCTGGAGGCCACTGGACATGTGGGCCTGCCATAACACTCCCAAGTCTTGTTCCTTTGCCCAAATGCCTAGACCTTCCGGGCCCAGCGTGGTGACTGAGGTTTTCCGAATGCCTCACAATAGAAAGCAGGGAAGTTTCTGAAGCTAAATGATCTTCTAATATATTTTCAACCAAATCAGAGAAAGACTTGGGAGCTGCGCTAGTTTGCCCCAGGTCTTCTGCTTCCATTTTGGATAATGTTGGGCCGCCCAGAGAAGAGCTGCTAATGGAGAAGGACCTATCTACCCAGCAATACAGAGCATCCGAGGATGTGGATGGGACCAAGTCTGACCACAGAGAATCCATTTCACTTGGTTGAGATGAGAGTTTCTCCTTCTCGGGCTCTTGGGGTTGAGGGCAGAGGTCAGGTCTAGTCTTCATATCCACACAGCTGCCAACAGCAGGTCTCTGAAGCTGTCCCAAAGACCAAGGATCACATGCGCCATTATCAACACAACTGGAGAGCTCAAGATGGCTACTGCGGTGCTTGTGCCAAGTAAAATTTCTGAACTTGTTGAAGAGGCTGTTCCTCCAGAGACTGGGCTCCGAGGAGCTAAGGGAGTGGGTCTGTAGAATGGAAGGGAAAAGGTTGAGAAGGGAAGTGCAATTTGAACACTTCCAAGGCCTGTTTCTGGGTCAGGTGAGTAGGATCATATAGGCAAGATGGAGATTTAATGGGCAGAAGGAATAACCTTGAGGCACAGGAGGAAACGCCACAGCCAATACAGATAAACCTGAGTCTGGGACAGAAGTGTAACCCAACTAGTGTCTCAGACAAAACCCTCTCTAGTTCTCACAAAGATAAGTTGGGGGGGGAGCAGGAGAGAGAGAAGCTTTTTTAGACTTGCAAAATTCTGCCACTATAACTTTACATTAAAAATAGTATTGGCTAGCATGGCTTTGGTTTCCTAATCTGCTCTGCTTGAAGGGCTAACAGGTGGTCACAGCCAGGTACTCGAAGGCCTATCCTTTTTTATATGTGTCGCGTTCTTCTGGGAAATTGTGGCAGGTGTGAACAGAGGAGCTGAGTAACAAGGAAAATAGTTTGAGTAGACCTGGACCGCATCCTACCCATCCAGTGGTGTGAGAGCCGGTTGTTACATTTTCAGGAATTTTGCAAGTTGGTTGAGAGCAGAGCTGAGCCATGATACAAAGTGCACTGATTAGCTGTTTGGTGGCTCATGCTGCCATGCAGCCAGATGTTATACAGGTAGTCCTCCTTTACAATGGCCTTGTTTAGTGACCATTTGCAGTTATAGCAATGATTTAAAAAAATAACTTCGTGACCAGTCCTCATATTTATGACCTTCGCAGATCTGTTAAGCAAAGGAGATCTGAATTAAGATTATAAGCACAGTCACAATTTCATTGAGTGGCTGCTTCACAATGATCGGGTTGCCAGTCCCGATTGTCATCACTAAGTGAGGACTACCTATACATTTATCAGCACACCACTGCACCCAGCAATGGAATGGATTGGGACAACTCGCCACAGCCAACTCGCCAGGGCCAATTCACCAGGGCCAACTCACCACAGCCAATTCACCAAGGCCAATTCACCAGGGCCAACTCGCCGAAGGACAATTTGACATGGCCAACTTGCTGCAGGACAATTCAACAATTCAATTCAATTATTTAAAATATTTTTTTTTTAATCCCATTTATATCCCGCCCTTCTTCGAAGACTCAGGGCGGCTTACAAGAGCCTTGGTGGAGCAGTGGGCTAATGCCTCCTTAAGTAACACCAGCTGCCTGCAATTAGTGCAGGTTCGCATCCCACCAGGCTCAAGGTTGACTCAGCCTTCCATCCTTCCGAGGTAGGTAAAATGAGGACCCAGATTGTTGGGGGCAATAAGCTGACTTTGTAATAATGCCGCTTGGGGTGTGTGTGTGAAAGCCCTAATAAGCAGGCATATACATAGAATGAAGGCTACTGCTAAGTTTGTAAAGCCGCCCTGAGTCTTCGGAGAAGGGCGGGATATAAATGGAATTAAAATAAATAAATAAATAAATAAATAAATAAATAAATAAATAAAGCACAAATCAATGTGCTTAGCAATAGCCTTCACTCTATGTATATGCCTGCTTATTAGGGCTTTTTGCCCCCCCCCCCAAGCGGCATTATTACAAAGTCAGCTTATTGCCCCCAACAATCTGGGTCCTCATTTTACCTACCTCGGAAGGATGGAAGGCTGAGTCAACCTTGAGCCTGGTGGGACTCGAACCTGCACTAATTGCAGGCAGCTGGAGTTGGACAGCTGTCATTTATATTTCATTTTGTCCTTCCTTTGGCATCCTTTGTTTAATGATTCTCTTCCGCCATTTCTTTGATATTAATGTAACTCTTGTCCCGTGGTGAGTTGTCCCATGGTGAGTGGGCTACAGCAAGCTGGCTGTGGCCCATTGGCCCTGGTGTGTTGTCATAAACCCACAATGAGATTCGCAGGTCACTAACATCCCTCAGCCTAACCGTCCTCAAAAGGTTACTAGGAAGTTAACACATTTAATAAATATGATATAATAAATATGATAAATATGATAAAATAATTCCAGTGAGCCTCTGAGATAGGTATGTATAAACAAACAAACAAACAATTAAGATGGATGAAGTGAGTTACCCATGCTCTTCGAGGCTACACAACCCACACTAAGTCAGGGTTGGTTAAATCAAAGTTTCTTTTGCAAACTATAATTTTCTAGGCTTACCCAAGGAGGTAAGCTAAACTTGGCAATTCTCAAACTACTTCTCCTCACTGAAAAATACGCACATCTACAAGCACCCATTCACTTTTCATTCTCTTCCTCCCTAAAATTTAAAAATAAAAATTTCAGGAGTGGCTTAGCTGGACTTTGCAGATCTAAAAATGATTTTATAAGATTGTATACATTGTTGTATTTCTTTTTACATTAGTTTGTAAACTGCCCCAGTTTTTATTTCATTTCTATGTTTGTTTGTTGAATTTATTAGCTGCCCATCTTGTAATGAAACAACTCTGAGCGGATGTCAGTTAAACCATAAACAAATTATAAAGTAGGTCGAGTGGGCATAGAAAATTAGGGAACGCAGAAAAAGAGGTCAAGCCCCTATTCTGTGCCCAGGAACCCCACCTTTTGTAGACACTCTGGCTGCCTTCCTATTTAAGTTACATTCCAGTCATGAGGACTAACAGCTTAGCTTCTGGGCCTTAATGCTAAAGTCAAAATTGTCAGGAATTCAAGTTCTATGGCCCTGAAAACTCCAATTATGTAAGAATGTTCCTGGGGCAGGCCGGCTATTGTGCAGCTGAATTTATCTTATGTATAGCAGCCCTAATTTGATTCTGCTTCCTTTTATATAATCCTCCTTGACCCCTTTACCAGGCCAGGAAGTGGGTGGTTCCTTCTGCAGCAGATGAAGCACGTCTGAATAGCAGTCATGCCTACCCTCAGGGCCAACTCCAGTGACTGAAAAACAGCTCAGGGGCACCCTACCCAGAGGAGCTGCTGAGGTAGCAGGAAACCACTAGATAATAAGTATCCTCTTGTTCCAATTTCATACACTCCTTTGGAGAGTTCAGCTGCCACACATGCCTGTATTTGCCCCCAGGTGAGCCAACTGCCTCCCAAACATGGCAGGGACTGGAATAGGAGCCCTTGGCCATACCATTGTGCTGGGGGGGGGGGCGGGGGTGTCTCTTACCCACTGCAGAAAAAGCAGGTGGGATTTTGTTCATGGCGCATGTCAATGCATTGTAGTATCGCTTTGGGTGCCAGTCAGACAGCTGGCAGGGGCAGAGGGGAGAAAATCCAGCAGCAAATCTGTCTATTAAGAAGCAACCAGATGCAGTCCCAAAGTCTCTCTCACTAGCTCGCTCCTTCATTTCTCCGCTCCTGTTTTTCTCTGGGGTGGGGAAGAGAAAGCGATGGCAGGACTGGGGGGTCCAGAATGGATGCTGAGTCCTCCCAGGTAACACGGTGGTCAATGTTTTACTTCTTTTTATTTTCAATACTTCAATTTTTTTTAAAATAATAGGATGATGCTATTTTTAAAAATATTACATAAACTCGACTGCATTGATAGTGCATTGAAATATTACATTTACAACCAGTTGCTGCGTCCCATCATCATGTGACCACAATTTAAGGCGTCTTTTTTGCCACTTTCTGGCAAAAAAACCCCTCCCCTTTTGGGAGAGTGGATTCAGATTTATGACCCTAAGATTTGTTTAACAATCACTATAAAAATGGTTGAAAAATCAGGTCTGGTTACAAGGTTCTTCGACTTACGACCATCGTGATTTTCAGTGGTTTTTTGCCAGTTTCCTACGTTTCTATCCATTCAACACACTTAACCAGAATACTTACAACCCTAACAGCTATATTCACACCTGCTACATTTAACCTGATTTACCTTTTTTGTGTATGACTGTGTTGGGTGAATCCAGGTTTATCACTCAAAGTATTGCGCAATCTCAGAAACACAAGTGGAAGAGATTTGCAGGGGGGAAAAAGAGGGGGGGAAATTGGAAAAGGAAAACTGGACAAGGATGATGTTGGGAGCAAGGAACTACCCCCTTAGTTTGAAAAGCCAATAATATGTTTGGCAGCAAATTTCATTGGATATATAGCATATGGTGTAAAATAACCATGGGAAATTGCCTGGAGCCAACCTTCTGTAGCCTACTTCCTTTTAAAAATATGTTGGACTTCACTTTCCATAATCATGAAGGCCTTGCTGGCATAGACCCCAGTTCTTCTGGAGGCACTGTAGCCAAGCAGATATGGAGTACAATATAATCTATCAGAGGCAGGGCTTTTTTTCTCATAGAACACCCAGAACGGAGTTCCGGCACCTTTTTTGGATGGAACCTTGTAGTGTAGGCCAGGTGGGTTGTATGACATGTGTGAGTTCCAGCACCTTTTTCTTTTACAAAAAAAGCACTGATCAGAGGGCTCTGTTAGGATCTAACCAGGTTCCTCCCACATTGCTAGTTGTTGTTGTTGTTGTTAGTTGCGAAGTCGTGTCCGACCCATCGCGACCCTATGGACAATGTTCCTCCAGGCCTTCCTGTCCTCTACCATCTTCTGGAGTCCAGTTAAGCTCACGCCTACTGCTTCAGTGACTCCATCCAGCCACCTCATTCTCTGTCGTCCCCTTCTTCTATTGCCCTCAATCTTTCCCAGCATTAGGCTCTTCTCCAGTGAGTCCTTCCTCCTCATTAGGTGGCCAAAGTATTTGAGTTTTAGCTTCAGGATCTGGCCTTCTAAAGAGCAGTCAGGGTTGATCTCCTCTAGGACTGACCGGTTTGATCGCCTTGCAGTCCAAGGGACTCGCAGGAGTCTTCTCCAGCACCAGAGTTCAAAGGCCTCAATTCTTTTGCGCTCAGCCTTTCTTATGGTCCAACTTTCACTGCCATACATTGCAACTGGGAAGACCATAGCCTTGACTATACGCACTTTTGTTGACAGGGTGATGTCTCTGCTTTTTAGTGTGCTGTCTAGATTTGCCATGGCTTTCCTCCCTAGGAGCAAGCGTCTTTTAATTTCTTGACTACAGTCCCCATCTGCAGTGATCTTGGAGCCCAGGAAAATAAAATCTGTCACTACCTCCATTTCTTCCCCATCTATTTGCCAGGAATTAAGAGGGCCGGATGCCATGATCTTAGTTTTCTTAATGTTTAGTTTCAACCCAACTTTTGCACTCTCCTTCTTCACTCGCAACAAGAGACTCTTCAGTTCCTCTTCACTTTCTGCCATTAGAGTGGTATCATCTGCATATCTTAGGTTGTTGATATTTCTTCCAGCAATCTTAATTCCAACTTTTGATTCATCTAGCCCTGCCTTTCTCATGATGTGCTCTGCATATAAGTTAAATAGGCAAGGCGACAGTATACAGCCTTGCCGGACTCCTTTCCCAATTTTGAACCAATCAGTGGTTCCGTGTCCAGTTCTCACTGTTGCTTCTTGGCCCGCATATAGGTTTCTCAAGAGACAAATAAGATGTTCTGGTACTCCCATCTCTTTAAGAACTTGCCACAGTTTGTTATGATCCACACAATCAAAGGCTTTAGCATAGTCAATGAAGCAGAAGTAGATGTTTTTCTGGAACTCTCTAGCTTTTTCCATGATCCAGCGTATGTTGGCAATTTGATCTCTAGTTCCTCTGCCTCTTCGAAATCCTGCCTGTACTTCTGGTAGTTCTCGATCCACATACTGCTGAAGTCTAGCTTGTAGGATTTTAAGCATAACTTTACTAGCATGAGAAATGAGTGCAATGGTGCGATAGTTTGAACATTCTTTGGCACTGCCTTTCTTTGGAATTGGAATGTAAACTGATCTTTTCCAATCCTGTGGCCACTGTTGAGTTTTCCAAATTTGCTGGCAAATTGAGTGTAGCACTTTTACTGCATCGTCTTTTAAGATTTTGAATAGCTCAGCTGGAATACTGTCACCTCCACTAGCTTTGTTGTTGCTCAGCTTTTCTAAGGCCCACTTCACTTCACATTCTAGGATGTCTGGCTCGAGGTCAGTGACCACCTCATTGTGATTATCAGGGACGTTAAACTCATTCTTGTATAGTTCTTCTGTGTAATTTTGCCATCTCTTCTTAATCTCTTCTGCCTCTGTTAGGTCCCTGCCATTTTGGTCCTTTATCATGCCCATTTTTGCATTGAACGTTCCCTTCATCTCTCCAATTTTCTTGAAAAGATCTCTGGTCCTCCCTATTCTATTGTTTTCTTCTATTTCTTTGCACTGTTCATTTAAGAAGTCATTCTTATCTCTTCTAGCTATTCTCTGGAATTCTGCATTCAATTGGGCGTATCTTTCTTTTTCTCCCTTGCCTTTTGCTTCCCTCCTTTCCTCAGCTATTTGCAAAGCTTCCTCAGACAGCCATTTTGCTTTCTTGCATTTCTTTTTCTTTGGGATGGTTTTGGTTGCTACCTCTTGTACAATGTTGCGAACCTCTGTCCATAGTTCTTCAGGCACCCTGTCTATCAGATCTAATTCCTTAAATCTATTTGTCACCTCTACTGTATATTCAACAGGGATATGATTTAATTCATACCTGACTGGCCTAGTGCTTTTCCCTACTTTCTTCAGTTTAAGCTTAAACTTTGCAACAAGAAGCTCATGGTCTGAGCCACAGTCAGCTCCTGGTCTTGTTTTTATTGACTGTATAGAGCTTCTCCATCTTTGGCTGCAGAGTACATAGTCAATCTGATTTCTGTGTTGACCGTCTGGTGATGTCCATGTGTAGAGCCGTCTCTTGGGTTGTTGGAAAAGGGTGTTTGCTATGACCATCGTATTCTCTTGACAAAATTCTATCAGCCTGTGCCCTGCTTCATTTTGTACTCCAAGGCCAAACTTGCCTGTTATTCCGGTTATCTTTTGGCTTCCTACTTTAGCATTCCAATCCCCCATGATGATAAGGACATCATTTTTTGGTGTTAGTTCTATAAGGTGCTGTAGGGCTTCATAGAACCGGTCAATTTCATCCTCTTCAGCACCGGTGGTTGGGGCATAGACTTGGACTACTGTGATATTGAATGGTTTGCCTTGGATTCGAACTGAGATTATTCTGTCATTTTGAGGATTGTATCCCAGTATTGCTTTTCCTACTGTTTTATTGACTATGAAGGCTACTCCATTTCTTCTGAGGGATTCTTGCCCGCAGTAGTATACCTGATGGTCATCTGAATTAAATTCACCCATTCCTGTCCATTTTAGTTCGCTGATACCTAAGATGTCAATGTTCAGTCTTGTCATCTCTTGTTTGACCACGTCCAGCTTTCCTTGATTCATGGATCTTACATTCCAGGTTCCTATGGAGAAAAAATCTTTACAGCATCGGACTTTCCTTTCACTACCAGACATATCCACAGCTGAGCGTCCTTTCGGCTTTGGCCCAGTCGCTTCATTCTTTCTGGCGCTACTAGTACTAGCCCTCTGCTCTTCCCCAGTAGCATATTGGACGCCTTCCGACCTGAGGGGCTCATCTTCCAGCGTCATATCGTTTTGCCTTTTGGTACTGTCCATAGGGTTTTCATGGCAAAGATACTGGAGTGGGTTGCCATTTCCTTCTCCAGTGGATCACGTTTTGTCAGAACTCTCTGCTATGACCTGTCCGTCTTGGGTGGCCCTGCACGGCATAGCTCATAGCTTCATTGAATTACGCAAGCCCCTTCGCCACGACAAGGCAGTAATCCATGAAGGGGACATTGCTAGAGCCAGCACTGATTATCTCAGATCTAAAAAGACTAATCCATAAAGTTCTTTCTAGAGCAATGGTGGTGAACCTATGGCACAAGTGTCAGAGGCGGCACTCAAAGCCCTCTCTGTAGGCACGCACGCACGCCGTCGCCCCAGCCCCTCCTCCCCCTGCAGCCCCCTCACTAGCAGCCTCCCCCAGAGGAGAGTCACCCCTGGGTGCGGCCCGCACGGAGCAGCGTAGCCAAGCACATGGCAGCTGGGCAGCAGGTGATGCTTCGGGGTGTGGGTGGAGGGCGTGGCCACTATGGCGCTGCAGGGCCGCCTGGGTGATCTGTGGCGGGCTATGGATGGCCCTGAGGGTGGAGCAGGGCGGGGGGCAGGCAGAGCGGGGCGGACCAGTTTTGGGGCACCTGGTCTCTAAAAGGTTCGTCATCACTGTTCTAGAGGATGCAGAAAACTGAATGTGCAACAGGTTGTGGAGGACTGGATCACTATATAAAAAACCCTTGCCAAGTCTTCTCTCAGAAGAACCCACCTTATTCAGGGAGTGTTGAGTCAGATATGACACAGACACATATTTATAGATCTAGCTCACATTGTCTGCCCTGAGTGTTACTGCCTCTCCCAGCTTTTATCTCAGCTCTGAGATAAAAGAGCCAATTTCCTTCTACATATGCTCCTTCCTTGAGCTATAAGGTAGCCTTCACTTAGCTCAGGTGATTCTCCCCTAAACTGGCAACCATGTCTACAAGCCGAGAATTACAAGAACTTGAGATTTTTTAGACCTATGCCCTTCCTTCTAATAAAAGCAGAGTGATGAGGGAAGGAGAGGGAGATTTATTAACCCTTTTGAGAGCTTCATTAAAATTACTTTGAGCTGAATTAGTTAGTAACACACCCTTCTACAGCTTTGGGAGGAAGGAAGAGAACTCAGAGGCTCTGTAACCACCCCAACAGGTTCCGCTGCTGTCTGACACTGGCAGTGCCACCGAAAGTGCCACAAATAGACCAAGGCAACCCTATTCACCCTTTTAATGGTTCTTTAGGGTATTGAAAACCTCCAAGGATATTTTTAAGCAATCTCTTTTTTCCTCCTTAAAGATTTTGCAACAACACTTCTGCAAATCTCTTGATTTTCAGTTGCTGTTGTAATTTCTCTGTTTTTGCTCCTGGTTGGAAGAATATCTCAAAAGCCCCCATTTTGCTTTGGAGGTGTTGGATGATGTTTTCTCATTTATGCTGCTGAAGAAAAGCAAAAAGAATCTACGCAGAAGCCAAATTTCTGCAAACTTTGCAAGAGCTAGTTGAGCACATCAAAGAGGCTTGAGCACCACTCCTTGTATACCCACAGACTGTTTTTAAGATAAGCAGGACACGCTTTGCAAGACTTCTGAATCATTAAAATTAAAGCTTTCAGACCAAACCTTACAGTGAAAGTACATACTGTATTGTCAGATAGTCTTCCCTTCCTACTCTCTGTGATTTCCAAGTTACTGGATCACAATCTGAAGCCCAGTGATGCATCTGAGAAGCCAGTTTCTGCATTAATGTGCATCTGCTCACTTCTGTCCCATGGTCTTAAAAGTATTGTAGCAAATATTCAGTTTAATGATGCTTCAGTTAGGTTTACAGATGGCCAAATGGCCAGAGAAGCAGAGCAAAACTTTTATAATAAATGAATGAAATGTGCATCGAAAGAAGAGAGATCCGTCATTCTGACTATAAGCATCAATATAAACAACTGCTAACAATGGGTTAAGATACTATCACAGAATATACTAAAAGATAAGTACTGTACTGTGTGCACATTGTCAAACACCCAGCACTGTACAGTAACACTCTGCTCTCAGTAGAGGACACTCTTGTTCAGGGAAAGTAACACATCTCTGAATTTTTCTAAACCTACATAACAACTGAACATGTGTCTAGAGGGGTCTAAAACCGAAGCCTAAAACATTAAAATTAAAAAAAAATTAAAAATTCTTAAAAAGTAAAATTTAAAAATTGCACCCTGGCAGATGTAGAGGACACTAGTTAGGTGGGAAGAACTGAAGCAAACTGGCGTCTTCTACAGTTGCTGGAGCAGTGTTTCTTCATTTCAGCATCTTTAAGATTTGTTGGACATCAATTCCCAGAATCCCCCAACCAGCATGCTGGCTGGGAAATTCTGGGACATGAAGTTCTCATCCCTTAAAGTTGCTGAGGTTGACAAACACTGTACTGGAATGATAGATCATCAACCTCCGCCACCTCTTCCCACCAAGACAACAATATTTCCCGTGGCATCTGCCTTGGAAAGCAGTAAGGCTGACCTTTAACGCTGACTTCCGCCGCTTCTTGGAGGCTGAGGATTCTGCAGCAACATGCTTCCCACAGGCATCCTTCTCCTTTGCTCTGGAGGAAAAATGTTGAAACAAGCCTTGAATTCAAAGGGAAAGGAGAGATCACAATGGCGTTACCTCAGTAATTAATGTTTGCTTTATACCTCTTCAAGTTAGAGACAGTCAACCTGGCGCTTTCTGGGTATTTGAGGTTTCCACTCTTAGCAGACATAGCTCCAGCAAGGATACAGCACAAGGATGGTAGGTTGTGTTGCTCTGGGCAGCATCAGCTGGATTAATTCTTGCTTCAGACTGCCAAGGGCAAGGGTTTTTTTCTTTGTTTGTTTTCCCCCCTCTCTCCTAGACCAGTAGAGTAGACTAAGAATGAATGTGGCTGGTTTGGCTTGCTGAAGCCAGCCACACAGGTTCAGGGCATATGTAATGAGCCCAGCCAATGGTGACTTTCCTTCATCCATGTGTGTTCATGTACACGTTGCAGTACATCAACAGCAAAGAGCTCCTACTTCGAACGCTACTACTTCCTCCCCTCTATGATTAAAGTATGACAAAGTCACTCAGCCTGTGAAGTAGTCCAGACAAAAAGGACAGCAAAGGAAGACTAGCTTTACCTTTATTGTAGTTACATTAACTGAATCTTGCAAGTCTGAACATATTTTTTCCCCCTCTTTTCATTTACTCTCCGGAAAAATGGAGAGGGTCTGTGTGAGATGCTTCCCATGCCTTCCCTCCTTCTGTTAATTGACCTATCTTTTACACACTGGTTGTCCAATCTGTGGCTCTTCCTCCTGTCTCCCAAGACCATTTCCATAAACCATTACAGGTGGTCCTTGACTTATGACCACCACTTAGCCCAACATTTCCCCATTTTTACAACCTTTCTTGCCAAAGTTGTTAAGTGAATTACTGCAGTGGTTAAGTTAGTAACACGGTTGTTAAGTGAATCTGGCTTCCCCATTGACTTTGCTTCTGAGAAGATCGGAAAAGGTGATCTCATGACACCCAGGACACTGTATCCGTCATAAATAAATACATGCCACTTGCCAAGTGTGCAAATTTTGATCACGTGACCATGGGGATGCTACAATGGTCCTAGGTGTGAAAAACTGCCATAAATCTTTTTTTCCAGTGCCTTTAAATGGCTGTTAGTCAAGGACTTTAAATGGTTATTAAACAAATTGTCTAAGTACTCAGAGCTGAATGCAACAAAAAAATTTTAATGTATGCTGATTAGTGTGCATTTAAAGTGACAATGAAGTTATTTCTATTCTGTTCTGTTCTGTTCTATTCCTTGCAGAGTTCAAGAAGATAGGTTTCCTCCATTCTCCTCCAATATCTGTCTCAAGGTTGCAGCTTGATTGGCAACCCTTCCCTGCTGATGCTGGGGGAAAGGCTCAAAGGGGAGGGCAAGAAGGCAGCCCATGGGCCTGCAATTTTTTTTCAAGCTGTCTTTTGCCAAGCATCCAAATGTTAACCACATGCCCATGAGGGCGTTACAACGGTTGTATAAAAAACAGTCATAAGTCAGTTTTTTCAGTGCCATTGTGTTCTGTACCAGCCTGCTACCGGCCCTGCAGAAAAGGCAACCCCTTTATAAACGGCAAGAGGCTGGAATTTATTACTACAAAAAACAAACAAGACACGAACCAAGATGCAGGAGCTTTGAAACACTATCTGAGCGGTTGCTTTCAGCAAACCAGCCCTCCCCAAACATTCCCTTTATAAAGAGTTCAGGGCGTGGCCTCTCTCTGCCTCCTTCCGAGAAGCCCCACAGCCTTCCTCTGTTTACTCCTACTTGACTGCCTCCTGCGTTGGGCGTCCTTGAACAGGGCCAGCTGTGGGTCATCTTCATCCACACTGTCAGGCTCACACAGCTGGGTCTCCATGGTGACCAAGTGGGAGGGGCCTGCCTGAGGGCTATCATCAGCAAGATCTTCAACCCCCTCAGCAAGGTCTTCAACACCCCCCTCCTCCTCTGATTCGTCCGACCCAACTGCCAAACCCACAGGCTGACCCTGAATCACAACACATTGTGACTTCAAATACTCACTAACATCATTGTAAGTTGAAGACTAGCTGCACACTAGTTTTCATGCCTAAGCTAGAATTCGGTCTCCCACACCATTTTATTATTTATTTATTTATTTTTATTACATTTATATCCCGCCCTTCTCCGAAGACTCAGGGCGGCTTACAAGCTTAGCAGTAGCCTTCCTTCCTGCAGAAAAAGCCTCTTTTATTTCCCCCATTCCATCACACATATTTTAAATAAGGTCATATTATTAATTCTATTGCTTTTATTATTTGCTGTTTGTTGGGTGTGCATTTAATTCATGCTTATTTTGCTCTCTTCATTTTCATCACAGGCTTTCATCTTTGTGGTTTCAAATGAGAATCCTCCACTGTTGGGACAGGATAGACAAGCTGGGTTTGCAAATAATTTAAATACATTTTGAGCTCAAAATTCTGAAATTCTCAGACTGAATGGTGACCGAATGGATTCCAAACCATTGCAGAAGCCAGCCAAAGTGCAGTGTAAAGCTGCTCACAGGCAAAAAGGGAAATAAAACAGCACCAACAAAATGCCTTGGGGTAGAAATCAAAATAGAATCTGAAAGATGATCCCTCTAAGATCCATGCAGTGACTCAGCTGCTGCTTGTTTCCTGAAACAATAAAAAAAAACGTGCTTACACCAACTTTTCGGAACTTAATAGCCTCTGGGCATCTCAGATTCCAAGGCCCATAATGCCCTGTCAACATGGCCAGTGGTGCATTGTTAGCATTTTTAAAGAGGAAAGGAGAGCAATAAAAGTAGCTGAACTCTTACAGACAAATTGGCTGACATTTACTTTGTCACAGATTCTGAATCAAATCTACATTTGTCATCAGATGCAGGCCTTTGGCTATTTGGTAATTATCAGGCTTGTTTAGAACAAGAGTCAGCAACTAATGAACTATTTTGTTCCTTCCCTTCATCCACCATGAATTTGTCCCTGAATTTCAATTCCCTTCTGAAATGTGGAAGCCACCCAGTGGTGTTTAACTAGAGCCTTGGTGGAGCAGTGGGCTAATGCCTCCTTAAGTAACACCAGCTGCCTGCAATTAGTGCAGGTTCGCGTCCCACCAGGCTCAAGGTTGACTCAGCCTTCCATCCTTCTGAGGTAGGTAAAATGAGGACCCAGATTGTTGGGGGCAATAAGCTGACTTTGTAATAATGCCGCTTGGGGTGTGTGTGAAAGCCCTAATAAGCAGGCATATACATAGAATGAAGGCTACTGCTAAGCTTGTAAGCTGCCCTGAGTCTTCAGAGAAGGGCGGGATATAAATGGAATAAAAAAAAAAAACTAGGAAACTGTTCCAGAATATCAGTTTGGAAAAATAAATGGATGCCTAAAATGTTCCAGAGGTTACATATATTGAAAAGCAAGATGATGGCAATTATTTAAAGCATTATTATTCAAAAGGAGTTTGGAGTTGATCTGTTTACTTTTTCTAGTGAAAGCTCCCTTTTTTCAAAGAAGAAATGCACTCATCGCTTTGCGATGCAGTACAAATAGTCCTTGACTTATGACAATTGAGACCAGAATTGTTGTTGTTAAATGTTAAATGAAGTAGTTTTTAAGTAAGTCATTCCCAATTTTATGACTTTTTGCCATGGTTGTTAAGAGAATCACTGCAGCTGTTAAGTGAACCATGCAGTCATTAAGTCCAGCTTCCCCCATTCACTTTCCTGGCCAGAAGGCAGATGGGACACTGCAACTGTTGTTGTAAATACATACTGATTGCCAAGCACCCCAATTATGATCACATGACCATAGAGACACCATGTTGGTTGTAAGTGCGAGTACTGCTGGTACAGCGACGGATTCTAACGCAAATCAGGGCTGTTTCCAAAGGAAGCAGAGGAGGAGAGGTCCTGGGGTTTATGGAAGGAAGGCTGTCAGCAGGCCCAGAGGAAGAGAGGGAGGCATTTGGAGGAGTTGGTGGTGGTGGCAGCATGCTCCAGGGCCGAAAAGGAGCGAGGCACCTTTAAGGAAAAGGTGGAAGAGACATTATCAGAAAAAGGAAAGAAGGCAAGGTTGTCGTGCAGGAATACAAGCTAATCCACGTGGAGCTCCGTTTCCATCCGTCCTGTTTGCGCCATCCTTCGCTCCCTAGAGAATAAAATGGACGATCTGAAACTTGAGCTGGCCACGAACAAAGAGTGTATATTGGAGGTGGTGACCCTTTGAGAGCTGTTTGCAATGAAATTTCCTTTTGATGTATGCCGATTGATGTACATTCAAAGTGATAATAAAGTTGTTGTTGGTTGTAAGTCACTTTTTCAGTGTTGTTTGAATAGTCACTAAACAAATGAATGGCTGTAAGACGAGGACTGCCTGTACTTTCCTTGAGGTCAAAGTAGTATGTGTTTCTTCACATCTTTCACAGAATTGGAACCTGCCATGTTCTTTTATGATAAAATGAAGAAGGTGGCAAAAAATTGTAAGAAAACGCGTGTGCTCAGTGTATATATATTTTTGGAACAGGCAATGCTCTTTATTACATGAATAATCTTGTTTTTTTTTTAAAAAGAATGAGTAATCCAAATAAGGCCTGCAAACTAGAGTTCAAATAGACAGCAGAGAGTTCAGTTCCACCACTCCTAATGTCTCCTCCCATATCAGCTGGTCATTATATTATAAAGCATTATCTCTGCGATGATGCCATGCCCGGCTTGGCCTCACACCATCAAGATGATGGGACAGTGAAAGCAATGAAAAACAACACAACAAGTCTAAGGAACAATGGGCCAACAAAAAAGGGGGCTTTAATTATGGCATTTCCTATTCTTTTTATAAAATAAAGCGATATCTTGAATACATTCAATCAATCAATCAATCAATCAATCAAAGGAGATTCGAGCTTAATGCTCACGAACAAATATATGCCTGACTTGGAGCCACTGTTCAGGTGTTGTGTATTCAAGAATTACCATCAGAATTTGTCCTTCTTTGCCATTCAGACAATAACACATCCAAAGCCAGAGCTTTGGGATTCCTGGGTGTCTGAGAACTGACAAGCCAGGAATCAAGTTCCAATAATGTCAAGTTATTGAGCAAGTCCCATCACCTTCACCAACCATTCCTCTATTGTGGTAGGGACAAGTGTTTCCATCTTTCTGCATAGAGTAATCTCACTGCAGATATTATACATAAAAACAAATTTCCTTTCTATTACTTTTTTCCAACTACTTGTCCATCAATCCCAAAAGAGGTCTGATCTGAATTATATGTTGATCTCTAAAATCCTCTGAATCAGTATATGTACTTGAATCCAGATTTTTCTAGCTTTTTTACATGTCCACCAAGCATGATAGAGAAAAATGTCCCTTTTTGCTGGACACATTTCCAACATACATTTGAAGCACAGTACACCATTTTTATACATTCTGTTTAAGGATATAATATAGTAGAGGCTGCATCTGCATAGCATCCTAGACATGAGATATGTATGTGGGAGGGGGAGAGAGGGGGAGATGTTGGTGACTTACTGTCATGTAAAACTAGGTTAGTTTTAGTGGAATATATACAGGTAGTCCTTGGCCTACGACCAGAGTTGACCCCAAAATTTGGGTTAAGGAGACATTTGTTACATGGGTTTTGCCCCATTTTATGACCTTTCCTGCAACAGTTGAGTGAATCTGGCTTCCCAATTAACTTTGCTTGTTAAAAAGTTGCAAAAGAGGATCGCATGACCCTGGGATACGGCAACCGTCATAAACAGGTCAGTTGCTAAGCGTCTGAATTTTGATCACATGACCCTGGAGATACTGTAACACAGAGGTCCCCAAACTTTTGGGCACCAGGGACCGGTTCCGTGGAGAGAGGTTTTTCTGCAGACCGGAGGGGGCGTGGTTTTGTGTGCTGCCTGCATCTTATGGATGGGGCTTTGCTTGTTTGTGCGGACCGGTTGCTGGCATGCCACAGACCCGTACCGGTCCACGGACTGCGGGTTGGGGACTCCTGCTGTAACATTCTTAAGTGTGAAAAAGCCATAAGTCACTTTTTTCAGTGCCGTTGTAACTTCAAACAATTGCTAAATGAACTGTTGTAATTCAAGGACTATCTACATTGCAGTTGCAGGACATGGGTCAGTTCAATCATTAATTAAAAATCTTTTGCAAATACAATGTTGGAAAAAAACTCAAACCAAGTCAATAGGATCCCCAGACTGTTGCCTTTCAGAAGTTGAATAATACTCCCCATATCCCTGGCCTGGGCCATGCTGAGTGGGGAAGAAAGATTCGTAGTCCAACAGATAGGAGGTAGGTTAGAGAATTTTATGCAGACCCCCAGAGGCATCTCAGGGCCTTTCCTGAACACTCACCCTTCAGGGATTTTTTGCTTCCTGTGTTCCTTCCTTCTTTTGTCCATGCTGTGGGTCTGATGGAGGGTTTTCCCCACCAAACTGGGACCGTTTTTATCCTCATGTCTTGAGTTATGAAGTTCTTTGAGGCTGAGTTCACTTCTTGACCAGAGGCCAGACAGCTGTCTCCTTAAGCCCACCTTCTTAGTCCGTGAGGCAAATGTGGGTAAAAGTGGTGCCTGGCTCTCCATCCAGAGGTCATTGGAAAGAATCAACGAAAAAGAAATGAGCTGAAGCTGCCACGCTTCACAATCAGAGCCTGTTGACCAAGGTGAACCTCACTGCTTCATTCCTGTAGCAAAGTATTGGCGTTTACCTTCTCTTCCTTTGCTTCCCAGCTGCTGAAACGGATCCGGTTGCAAAGGTGTGACAGCTGTTGACAGTTCCCAGGTGTGTCACTCTGGGACCCTGGCCAGCAGCTGAATTGTCGGTCATTGGAAGTCTCACCAGAAAACTAATTTTATGTTCCTCAAAGACAGCCAGTGTGAGAGCTTCTAATGGGGAGGAGTTATGGGCTAGGGGCGCAACTGAGAATGGGAAAGGGGAGTGCAGTTACAATGACATACTGATAAAATCAAAGGGAAAAGCTTATGGGTTCAAGCAGCAACAGTTGCAGGAGGAAGCTGAACACCTAAAGAGTAAATAAAGGCTCTACTGCCTCACTGAGGGCTGTTGGCATCTAGAGGTATTGTTTGGGGAAGGAAGCTAACCTGATCCTTTAGGACCAGCAAGACATTTCAACTGTTTTTGCTGCTGTCACTTCATTATATAGATCAATTCATGATATCAACTCCAAAGGAAGGCTCAAAACGTACTAGTTATTCGCTATAGAAACAGAATTTTGCAAGTTCAACTGTGCTTTAATTCCATCCCCACCCTCACCCTTATACTCATGTAAATTAGGGAGGTGTCTGAGTTGCTTTGTGCACGCCTTCTTATTTTGGACTTATGCCATGTTTCCCCCATGTCATTTTGCTAGCAGATCTAGTCTATCGCTGCTAAGGTAATCCTCCTTTCTTTTACAGCTGCCCACACTGGGAATCGGAGCAAAACAGGTCCTCTACTTTAGGCCCAGCCTTGGTGCTGTCCCTGAGTGCGCTGCTCAGGGTGGCCTAGATTTTTTTTTTTGGGGGGGGGGGGGAAGAGATGACAACTGTTTCTTTTGTTCTCTCTCTCTGTGTGTGTGTGTGTGCGTGAGAGAGAGAGAGAGAGAGAGAGAGAGAGAGAGAGAGAGAGAGAGAGAGAGAGAGAGAGAGAGAGAGAGCGAGCGCAGTTGCCAGCCATTTTGTTAGTCCTCCAGAGCTGCAAAGGCTGGGCGTTTCTTTTAAAATGGCTGGGGAATTCTGGGCATTAAGTGTCTATACATTTCAAAGACACTGAGTAAGTGACTTAGGTGGCTGCCAAGTGAAAGTCTTTTTATATTTTGCTGCCGTTAAATGTCATAAGGATTTTTGTCAATCTTCTCAGATGTTAACTGAGAATACAGGAGGGAGTTCATTGAATTCCCTAATGATGTGAGATTGCTTGCGACTTAAGAGTAGCCCTTCAATAATTTTTACATTGCATTCTTTTGTGATGCCTTGATGTAATTATGCTTGTGTTTTTTGTGTTGTTTTTTTTTTAAATACATATTTTATAGCTTGTGGGCTTATCCAAGCTATGTATTTAAGGTGAGTGGGTATATATAAATTTTGTAAATTCATTAATTTTGGAATTCACACAAGAAGTTTAGTTTCTCTCCATCCCAGCTTATCCATTTAAATACAGGTAGTCCTCGACTTACCACAATTGAGCCCAAAATTTCTGTTGTTAAGTGAGACATTTGTTAAGTGAGTTTTGCCCCATTTTATGATCTTTCTTGCCACAGTTGTTAAGTGAATCACTGTTGTTGATTAGTAACCCAGTTGTGAACTGAATCTGGCTTCCTCACTGACTTTGCTTGTCACAAGGTTGCAAAAGAGGATCATATGACCTTGGGACATAGCAATGGTCATAAATACGAGCCAGTTGCCAAGCGTCTGAATTTTGATCACATGATTATGGTGATGCTGCAAAAGTTGTAACTGAAAAACGGTCATAAGTCACTTATTTCAGCGCCGTTGTAACTTTGAACAGTCACTAAATGAACAGTTGCAAGTTGAGGATTACCTGTATGCCCTATAAATAAGAACACTGTTCTGACCCAAAGGAAGATTTTGTTTGCTGAAAAGAAGAGAAGCACAGTACATTGTTATCCATCAACTTTATTCATTTCCAACATTTTCCATAACTGGTATAAAAATGGGAACGGGGGAGAGAGAAAGATGCAGTGTTGGGAATTTCCGATGTCACTGCAAGACATAAATCAGCAGGAAAGCTGCTTGTTTGGACAAAGTCCTGCAGCCAAGACATTACCCCCCCCAAAGAACCCAACAATCGCCCTGTTATTGCCACCCCTTCCCTCCCACCCACCTATCCACTTAATTAAAATTCAAGAATTTAACACAAAACAAGCTTTGGTTACTAGCAGTAAACATGGAGTTACATTCGTTTTGTCTCACAGGACACAAACATGGAGCCATGCAAGAAATGGTTACCCACCCACCCAAGCCCCAGTACATTCAAATTCCCCCACACCACAATGACCCTGAGTGCGGACATGGCTTTACCCTGCCTGCCATTCACACCATTTACTCTTTATGCATAGTGTCCACCACTGTCAAAATTGTACTCTCATTCCCTAAGCCAGACAGCAATTTATTTGTAAGACCAGACCAAAGGACTTTTAAGATATTTCTTTCAACCTCTAAAATCTCACACCTTCCCATTTTTGAAAATGAGAGCGACTAAAAGCTACCGCTGATGCTATCCAACCTCACTACAATGAGTTTCAAAACATGATTTTCCTTTCCATTCAATGCTCTTAACAGATAAATCACCGTCATCCATAAATCCAATGATCTCAGCAGTTACAAGAGAGATGGGGAGAGGGGACTTCACCAGCTCTCACTTGGCAGAATTACAATAAAGTACAAAGAGGGAATCCTACCCCCATATCTCTGGTGCAAATACAACCCCCTGCTTTGGCTATTTTTCTTACGTTTGTAAACAATAATCCAAGAAGAAATTGGGAAGAAATCAGACAACTTTACATGAGATATTTACACAGACTAAACATCTAGAAAGAGGAACAGTGTCAGTTAACCTTTTTCTTCTTAATAAAAATCAGATACAAAACTACAAGGTGCCACAATCTAAACTTTGGGCACAGTCTAGGGAAGCATTCCTTCTTTGACCAATCTAGAGCAAGATAACTAACCTAATTGGTTCTATTGTATTTGACACCTATTGACATCAAAAATAATCCTGAGGTAGATAACGGTAGTTTCTTCACAGCAATGTATCAAAATTAACCAGCTGCATATTTCTCATCATGTCATTGCCACTATTTTTGTGATGGGCGAGACAGAGGAGGAGGAATTATATGGAACAGCTCTGTAAGTCCCCAAAACACGTTTTGGGTTTTCTCTTGTTTCACTTAAGATGTTTTTAAGAATGCTGCATGCTAAATTCACCCTTAAAAGCTGTGAGAAAACTGTTACCAAGCACCAGATCCTACACAAATTCCTAAGTTGAGCAGAGAAGAAATCTAGGAACTTGACTGTTTCAAATTACAATTCAGTGCCATTAATAGCTAATAGCCAAAATGCTGGCAGCTATAATTTATCAACGTCTGCAGTGTTACATGCCCTAACCAACCTAATTCTCCATCTTTGCACATCCCTTCCTGCTTTCAATGTCACCACCAGCAGGCAAGTCTTACTATTCAGGAGACTGAGGTGACATCCTTAATCTGGGGGTTTGGGACAGACCGAGAGGGCAGCAGATGAAATAGAATTTCTCTTTTTTCCTTTCCTGACAAAAAAAATGAAAAGGAGAGATGGATGTTTGGTCTATCACAAATACTTCATGAGGCTTGGAATATAAGACATCCTGACCTGGATGAGTGGGAATGTCTGCTGATAGGCCTAACACAGCAAGTACATTTCTCTTAATGTCCAGAGGTGTCGAAGGTTTCTGATCGATTTGCAGATTCTCTCCCATTCCTATCCCAGCTTCTAGACTTGCAGAATCTGAACATTAGATGAAACGCCAATAGGTGAAGGATAATACGGATCTGGATTCTAAAATGCATGAATAAGAAATTCTGCTAGAGATGAGATGCAGAAATGGTCGAGTCAAAAGGTTTAAGGACAGGTGGAACAGAGAAGGAGATCCTATCAGACACCAAAACTATCCTAGGGTACATATAGCATCACCAATATTTTGCACAGCTGGGGGATATCGTTCCCTTTGGCTTGTTGATCCACAGGCAGTCCTTGGAGAAACCTTTAGTTTTGAGGAGGAAAGGAGGGAAGCCCCACAGAAGCGTCTACGTGGAGCACTTTCCTCTGAACTGTGCCACAAATCATTTTACCTTCACTTGTATCCAGAAAAGGGAAAAGAAGAAATCTACTAAAATACAGCATTTAGAAACATCAATCCACTCATACACACAGAGACTGTAAGATAGAGCTAAAAAACTTTTAAAGAACAGAGGCTTTCTTATTCTTTGTGCTGTTCAACGCTGATCCATTCAGCCCCAGAGCTGCCGAGATTCTTCCATCCCTGAGATGTCTGAGAATACCTGAGAATAAATTGCAGAATCCTGTCGTTTTTTTTTCTTCCTTTTTTCCCCTCTTAAAAAAGTTTAAAATATACAAAAATACAAAATGGAATATTTATACTTTTAAAACAAGGGAACATTTCCTCCCAAAGAAAAGCAACCCCCCCACCCCACCCCCAACAAACCCAAAGATGCATCATTCACACACGCACATCGTAGTGCAGGTTTCACATCACGGCTTCAGAGCAGAGGGTGGTCCACCCACCCTCCCGCTTTTCACACGGCAAGTCCAGCTGTCCGCGGGAACAAAATAAATTAAAGGCAGAGCTACAGAAGTTAAGCTGGGCAACGGAGCAGCAGTTTTCATCTGATAAGTGGGCTTGCCAAGTAAACACATATTTTTAAACTCAGAACCCTTGTACCCATTTAGAGAACGAAAAATATGGTAGTTGCATGCACGGCAATATCAAATGTAATGCCAAATTTGCATTTCTAGGTCTGTGTCTGGGTATCGTGTTTGTGTGTAGGGGGTGGTGGTGGTGGTGTGTTTTAAACATCTGAATTAGCCAAACACATGCAGGAAGGAGCATGGCTATACCACTGCATGGCACAGTAGATTAACAGATCTAACTCTCCGAGTTTGTTTTGGCAGAAATCAAGACTCCTGAGCTTACCAATGCTCCTTCAGGTCCCACAAACATCTAAAAGCATGGGGTTCTTACTTTTCCCTAATGACGAAAGAATCCCAGGGCAGATATGAAAATGGAGGGGATTCAGTTATTTTCTGTTAAGAAAATAACAGAACAGGAAGTTTGGGGAGTCTGTGTCCCTAAAGGCCTGCAATGCAGTTGACATTCTAAAGTGGGACTCGTCCTTCCTTGAGCCTCGGATTGTCTTAGAAAGTTATTTCCATTTGTATTCCAGTAGTCTTGTCAATGTGAGGAAATCTCAATCTCAATCTCTCTTGTGTCTCACACACACACACACACACTGTTAACTCAAGTACAAACACGTCCTGAGATCCATAATTTCAGGTTTTGGTTTTTGCATTTTCCTGATCTTCACTTGGATTGGTGAAGTAAGCCAAGCTCACGAAGGTACCTTTGGCTCTTTGCTTCCAATTTCACAAAGGGAAAGGGATTCCCGGATTCCATACCCACTAAAAGGAGGAAAGGGTTTCCTCTCCCACTCAGTTTTTTGCCTTTGCTAAAGATAAAAGCTGCTGCTCTCCTGCCCAGTGCTTGTTCACCCACAGCTTGGAGCCAATGCCGTTTCTCTGCTCCCATTTTTGGCTGACTTGATGCCCTGAAGCCGGTCAACTGGGCAGATTTCCTACTGATTTCCAGAGATCATTCCCTGGTTTCAGGAAGAAAGGGTGAGCTGTGCATTTCTTCCTCCTCCCGGAGGTATGTGGGCTTTCCCTGAGAACTGGGTGACTGCTGCGTTTTGATAGGGCAGTTGGCCACCATGTGGGCAATGCTTTGGCAGAAGTGGCATTTCTTAGGCTGCGGAGGGAGCTTGCATTCTTTGGCATGATGATCCAGGCCACCACAGTTGTAGCATCTGGGAAAAAAGAGGAAAATGAGATGAAGGGGAAATCAGGAAAGTTATTCCGGGAAAGCCATAGCTGTCTGTATTATCATAACCCAGCCAAAATAAAAGAAGAATTATATCATCTGCGTTAAACCTAGGTAGCAGAACCCTATAATGACCTTGGCTGATATAAATAAAACCTAAATAAAATCAATCTGATTACACTGAGTCAGGACCTCACTGGGAAACCTCATAGCTATAGCTAGATTGGGAAGTCAAAGAAATATCAACAACACTCCCATTGTTTTTCAAATTCTCTCTCTTTCTCACCACATACACACAGAGAGACACACACACCCTGCTTCAGTGTGGTATGAATCAATTGCTCCCTTGAAGAAGAGTACAGGTAGTCTTCGACTTACAACATTTCATTTAGTGACCATTCAAAGTTACAATGGCACTGAAAAAGTGACTGGCGGTTTTTTACAGTTACGAACTTTGCAGCATCCCCATATTCATGTGATCAAAATTCCAATACTTGGCAACTGGTTCATATTTATATGACTGTTGTTGCTGTATCCCCGTGTCATGTGACGTACCTTTTGTGACCTTCTGACAAGCAAAGTCAATAGGGAAACCAGATTCACTTAACAACGGGGTTACTAAATTATCAACTGCCGTCATTTACTCAACTGTGGCAAGAAAGGTCAGAAATGGGGCAAAACTCACTTCACAAATGCCTCACTTAACAACAGAAATTTTGGGCTCCGTTGTGGTTGTAAGTCGAGGACTAGTTGTAGTAAAGGGAGATCCAGCAACTTTCCCAGTGAGACCTTCAAAAATTGGATGAATTAAAAGAATGCACAAGTCTTTTTAACCACTAGGGGGAACCTCCACCATTGCTATTAATGAAGACTTTTTTTCAAAATTGTGGGAAAGCAAAGATATGACATGCGGCAGCCTCATGCCCTCCAGATGTTTTGGACTATGACTATGCCCATCATAACCTTTCAGTTTTGGTTTTGCAGCTTGCAATGGATGGGAAAGTTATCTGAAAACATGTTAAGAACATCTGGATTCCCAACCAGACAGCCAAGAGGTTTTTGATGGCCTTCAGGTGTGTTGGGACATTTCTCAGCAAATGGGCAATAAAACTCAGCAATAAAAGCATTCCATGCATCCATCCTCCCAACTGTATTATGTTAGTAGAATAAGTGGATTCTTAAATAGTCTGGGGCCCATTTAAGATATTACAGGGCCAGAAAGCATAGATGACCCTGAATCAACCAAGGGTTTAGCCTAAAGGCTTGTGTTTCAATCAGTAAGGCTTACAGAGTTCCCAAATCACCCCTTCTCATGGGTTTGTGCATACATTGAACTATTAAATGAGCAAGTGGGCTGAGTTCATCCAGGCTGACAGCAAAAAGGCCTAAACCACTTAGTATGCTGTGCCAAATGGCTAGATCTGTATCAGCCAGTTAACTGTTGTAGGAATACAGCCAGTGTAAGATAATCTGGTGCCTTCCAGATGTGTCAACAATGCAACTCCCACAGCCACTAGGATCTTTAGAATATATGGAGGGCACGTGGCTTAGGACAAGTGATATAAGTCATATTTTTCCATGTATTGCTATGAGAAGTCTGCCTGATGTTCCCTTTCTTCCTAGGTTGCCCAAAGGATGAGCCATTGCCCATGTAGCAACATACTGCAAATACATGAATGGGGACATTAGCCTATTTCTATTCAGCTGCTCTGTGTATGCGTGTGTGTGTGTGTGTGTGTGTGTGTGTGTGAGAGAGAGAGAGAGAGAGAGAGAGAGAACTCTGAGCTTTTCCTTTGTTGCCCTTCTCCTAGAAATCTGCATCTGACACTCATTAAAAAGTCAAAAGGAAGCATCTTATGTAGAAGGAGGGGACAACTGCTGGCCAAGCCTCCACCAAAGGAATGGCTGGGAATGATGTAGTCAAACACTTCCAGAGAGCACCGGATTGAGAGAAGCTAAATTAAGGCCACTAATTTAAGCAAAGTGGTGCTCTTTATGTAGGCATGTATGCATAGCCACATATAGCAGAGGTGTGGTGGTGCAGTGGTTAGAATGCAGTATTGCAGGCTAATTCTACCAACTGCCAGCAGTACAATCCTGACTGGCTCCAGGTTGACTCAGCCTTCCAGCCTTTTGAGGTTGTTAAAATGAGGACTGAGATTGTTGGGGGCAATAGGCTGACTCTGTAAACTGCTTAGAGAGTGCTGTAAAGCATTATGAAGTGGTATACAAGTCTATTGCTATCATGCTGGATCTGAAAGTGAAAAGGGTTCCAGAGGCAGGGCAACACATCCAGAGCACTGTCTGCCACTCCTTTAAAACAGACATCTCTTCTCCTAGGCCTCCACTGGTGTGCCTACATGCCTATTTGCCATTCCCATTATACCAGAAGACATCTGGCAACTGAAATTACTTATTTGGTTTTACCCCACCTTTATTTCCATAATAGCTCAAGGTTACAGTGAACATACCTAATGTTTCTTCCTCTTATTATTTTCCCCAAAGCAATCATGTGAGCTGAGATGGACTGAGAGAGAGTGACTGACCTGAGATCATCCTATCAGCTTTCATGGTTAAGGAGGCACTAGAACTCACGGTCTTTTCCTGGTTCCTAGGACAGCATCTTAACTACTAGACCAGGGGTAGGCAACCTTGGCTCTTTTATGATTCATGGAATTCTGGCTCAGGAATTCTGGGAGTTGAAGTCCATGAGTCATAAAAGAGCCAAGGTTGCCTACCCCTGTACTAAGACCAACTGCCTAAATTATCTTTTTGTTATTATCTTTATCTTGGTGGGAATGTTAGACGTCAGTGTTTCTTCCTACTAGCATTATACAAGTTTCTAGCTCTCATGATGATGGTGAAAAATGAACAATTTAGAAGGATTTAGAAGGCCAAACAAGGTTTTATTGTTATTAACTATCTTGAGTACTCAGTGGGTAAGAAAGAATCAAAATAGTGAAATAAATTAAGAATGCTGGATGTGTAATATCCAGGAAGAAAGGTGACATGATAGCAGTATTCAGGGGCTGCCACAAAGAAAGGGGGAGTCAAGCTGTTCTCCAAAGCGGCTGAAGGCAGGACAGGAAGCAACGGATGGAAACTAACCAAAAAGAGAAGCAACCTAGAACTAAGGGGAAATTTCCTGACTGTTAGGACAATTAATCAGTGGAACAACCTGCCTCCAGAAGCTGTGAATGCTCCAACACTGGAAGTATTTAAAAAGAGGCTGGACTGCCATTTGTCTGAAATGGTATAGGGTTTCCTGCCTGAGCAGGGGGTTGGACTAGATGACCTCCAAGCTCCCTTCCAACATTATTACTGTTGTTGTTGTTGTTATATGCCAAACTGCTGGAAAAGAAAGTTCCAAACTTAATTTAACTTGATTGTTGTTTCTTTTTCTAGCAAAAAAACCCAACCCTCTCACAAAACCAACTTCTTTATTTCTATACCTCCAATACACAGAACATCCTTTGCTTTTTCAATATTTGAAATTTTGTTGTTAAGTCAAGAGGTTTCTGGAATCACTGAATAGGTCCTTGAATCAAGCCTTACCGATCTCCTTTCGACCTGCGTTTCTGAAGGTTTTTTCCCTTCGGTCTCCTTTCACTACCAATGCAGGAAACCCCTCCAGGGCCAGTGACTCGGATGGACTCCAAACCTTTAGAGGATTTCTTGAAAGTGAATTCAACTGCTTCTCCTTCTTTCAAGCTGCGGAAACCGTCCATGTGGAGTTTGCTCTGGAGCCCAGAAAAAAAAAGAGCAGGAAGACCAGTTCAGCGATTTGGAGGAAATTATAAAATATTGACTGCAAGGCAGAGAATATATTGTGCACTGGAAAAAAAAGTGATACACATATCCATCCACAAATTTGTAGATGTTTAATTTAATTAACTCTTGGGATCACATGCAAAGGCAGCTCCGTATGCCATGAATCGGAATAATACTGACATAAAATACAAGTTACACAACTTTCTCTGCCCAGAAAGGAACATAGTTGGTATGCTGGGCTACTTGCTTCTATATATGTTCATATTCATTGTTATTTATTTATGTCTTTTGATTAATAAATCTGAACACAGTATGTTTAATTCTGAATTCAGAACATTCCTGGGGCTATTTTAAGCTAGTTGAAAATGTAGAGAACAACACTTAACTCTGAAAGACCAATAACACAAGCTTCAAAACAACATTCTTCCAATATCACTATAAACAATCCAGCTATGAGAACTATGTAATATAATAGCCCCCATTGAATTTCTTCTGGATCAAGTCAGGTATCAAGATTATCTATTACCCAATGTTTTGGACTTCAACTCCTAGAATTCCCCTCCACTAGTTAGCTGCCTGAGGAATTCTGGGAGTTAAAAGTCCACACATTAAGTTGTCAAGGCTGAGAAACATTGATTCAGCCCAGTCTCTCTAAAATGCAAGAAATGCAGATGGCTATCAAGCCTCTGATTAAACAGTTCCAGTAAAAAAGTGACTCCATCACTGAAGGAATCCATTGCTGAATACTTGTATTATAAGCAATTGTTCCTGACACCCAACCAAAGTGTATTTCCTTTCAATTTAAACACATATTTGTTGTGTTTCTGCATCAACTCTTCAGAAATGCTCCCCCCCCCCAGCATCTACAAAGCAGCTTTTCAGATATTCAAAGACAATGACCTAACCTTTCTCCTGGCTAAACATACCCAACACCTCCCACCATTCCTCCCTTCCAGCATCCTTATCAGCTTGGCTGTTCTTCTCTAGACATGTTCCACTTTGTCAATGTCTTCCCTAAAAGGTGGTGCCCCAAGCTGAATGCAATATTCTAGGAATAGTCAGACCAACACTGGAGAGGAATTCAATGTAGCGTAACCCCACAGAATTAGTTATAGGACAGCAATTATAATATTTTCATTTTTCATAGAGGATGAGAAATTTATAGTCCCTGGAGATCTGTTTACCCCCACTGAACTGACCCCAGTCTCCAAAGGAAATCCACAGTAGTCCTAGTTAGTACTATTTGGTCAATTTTTGTCATCACCTCCCCACTGTGATCCTTATCTTTCCCCCTCCCCCCACTTTATATTCCACTCAAAACTTCTCTAGGTTATCAGCTTTGGATTCAAGGCAAAAAGGCTTTGAAACACAAGGGAGAATTGTCAGCAACTCCTTCAAGCAGCCAACACTTGATATTCAAAAATTCAGAAGGATTTTGACAGAAGTTGAATATTGGGCCCTATCCAACAAGATGCAGTTCAATGGTGAGAAAAGTAAGGACCAGCATTTATGCAGGAAAAACCAAATGCATAAATATAGAATAGGAGATAGTTGGATCAACAGTACTAACTGTGAGATAGATCTAGGTTTCTTGGTGGACCACCACTTAAGTGTGAGCCAATAGTGTGCTGCAGCTGCCAAAAAAGTCAATACAATCCTGGGCTGCCTCAACAGAGGGATAGTACCAAAATAATATCACTTTAAATTGCACTGGTTGACTCCACACTTAAGAATACTGCATCCAGTTCTGGCCATTATAATACAGAAACGATGCTGAAAGTGTGCAGAGAAGAGCAACAAAGATAATTTAGTCTGGTGGTTAAATTATATGAGGAACGGTTAAGGGACCTAGGTGTATCTAGCCCAGGGGTAGGCAACCTTGGCTCTTTTATGACTCATGGACTTCAACTCCCAGAATTCCTCAGCCAGTATAGCTGGCTCAGGAATTCTGGGAGTTATAAGTCCACGAGTCATAAAAGAGCCAAGGTTGCCTACCCCTGATCTAGCCTATTCAAAGGAAGGATTAGAGGTGACATGATAGCTGCTTTCCAATAACTCTAGGGGCTGTCCCAGAAGAGGGGATTGATTTATTCTACCCAACCTTTCCAGTCGGCGGCCCAGCGGAGACGGGGGGGGGGGGAAGGATGGTTTTGCACATATGCCCACCATTTTCACAAATGCAGCTTTGCATGCACATGCTTGCCCACCACTTCCGTGGTCCAGTTCTGAATAGGCTCTCGCCTGGTACTAGACCACAGACTTGGGGTTGGGGAGCCCTGCTCCAAAGCGCCAGAATGAAGTAATGGGTGGAAGCTTATTTAATAGAGATCCGACAAACTAGAACTAAGGAGAATTTTCCTGACAGTGAGAACAATTAATCGATGCAACAGCCTGCCTCCCAAAGTTGTGTATACTTCATCCCTGGAGGTTTTTGAGAATAAGACTGGACAACTATTTGACTGGAATGGTATAAGGCCTCCTGCATTGAGCAGGGACGAGATGACCTCCAAGGTCCCTCCCAATCCTATGATTCTATGTTCTATGCTGCATTTTTCCCTCTGCTGCTTCAGCATAATCCTGGGAAAATATCTGACATCCAGAGTTACAGACCAGTGCTACCTAGATGTCCCCGTGTTTCTGAAAACACTTTTTTTACTTTCAAAAGCGCTGCATGGCACCTTTGTTCAGATTTTATTAAAACAGTCAATAAGGTCATTCTCTTAGCCTTACGGTCATTACTCAGGAGTAATTCGATGTAAAATCACATCTGCAGAAATTGAAACAATCAGAAACAGTATGGATGTCCACAGACTCTAACCAATCAAAACTTAATCAGCTTGATTGGAAGCCTCCTTTGAACCCCCCCCCCCATTTGTTTGAACCGCAGATCAGGTCTCTAAAGACCACCTCCTTACACTTTTCCTAATTCATTCTCAGCTATAAGAATAGATCAATTATTGCTCTGTCTTGTTCTGTAGTCCCAGGAGCTCTTGCCTTACCACTCTCAGGTCTTCTTCCCTCAAGTCACCCATTATGGGAGCTTCTTCTTAAACTACTTGTTTCATTTCTGAATTCCACAACAATTTCATCTCAACTTTTACAAAGAAATGTTTATTTATGTATGCTGGTCAAGTATGAAAGTGAAATGATAAAGCAAGAGCTAGTTTCTCATACAAATTTGATCACTGATATAATTAATTCCTGTGTTATGCTTTTTTTGGTGGTGTTCACTGTCCAGAGTTTCATTAGCGGCTACATAAGTTTGCAAAAAAATAAATAAAAATAAAATAAAATAGCAGGTACAGGTTTCCAATATTTCTTAGGTAGAAATAAGGACCAACACATAGCAATGATTTTTGCTGGAATTGATACCATGTCAGATAATACATTGTCTCAATTAGTACAGTTCACAAGCAAAAAAAAAGTTTTTAAACTCCAACTTCAGCTAACTCGTATCAGTTAAAGAAACTTCCATGTAGAGAGTCCCCCTCCATATAACCAACCCCTTGAAAAAAAGCAGGGGGAATTCTATATACATAACATAACCCTGCTCACTTTATATAATCCCCCACTAAAACTGTAGTCCTTCCCTCACCAATATTAAGTATAATCCCCCACTAAATCTGTAGTCCTTCCCTCCCCAATGATAAGTGTCATACTCGTACTTGAGGCCAGTTATGCAAATTATCTTACATTATTCCAGATCACACCTTACCCCAGGAAGTGAAGCACATAGTTTAATAGAAACCATATGCTTGGAATGCCCCAAATCCCTATTTCATTTCAGCTCCCGTTTTAAAGAGAGTTTATAGTCCATAGTGGGGAAGCCTACTTGCTCTCAGGGCAGTGTTTTAACCCAGGGTCATTTTCTTTGCAGAAAGTTGAATTAAACCAGGAGATTTGCCTGATTCCAGCCCCACCCCCCACCCCTTATCTTCAACAATCCTACTAAAAACAGGGGTGTCCACCCATGGCAACTTTAAGTGTGCTGGCTGGCGAATTCTGGGAGTTGAAGTCTACACATCTTAAAAGTTATCAGGGTTGGATGTCCCTGAACTGTACTAAAGTCAAATAATAAAGAAACAAACAAATAACAATAACATACATAGATACACTGCATCAGGGAAACGAAAAAGAATTAAAATATCCTGTGCAAATTCACAAGTCACTAGGGCCCAGGGTCTGCTGGAAGAGCTAGTTTCTTTTTTTAAAAGTTTTCCTAAAAAAACAAAACACCCCAGCACATCTTATACATTTTGACTAGAAATGCACAATACGCACAAAAGAACACCCCTCTCTTTTGGCTTGGCCTATTTTATATATACAAACTCAACTACAGTGGCCTGTATGTAAATCATAATTTACAATTTAGTATCTGGGACGCGGTGGCTCAGTGGGTTAGGACGCTGAGCTTGATTGGCAGTTTGGCGGGTCGAATCCCGAGTGCCGCGTAACAGAGTGAGCACCTGTTACTCGTCCCAGCTTCTGCCAACCTAGCAGTTCGAAAGCACGTAAAAAATGCAAGTAGGAAAATAGGGACCACTCCGGTGGGAAGGTAACAGCGTTCCGTGCGCCTTTGGCGTCTAGTCATGCCGGCCACATGACCACGGAGACGTCCTCGGACAAGCGCTGGCTCTTCGGCTTTGAAACAGAGATGAGCACTGGCCCCTAGAGTCGGAAACGACTAGCATGCATGTGCGGGGGAACCTTTACCTTTACCTTATCTGGGATGAACCTAGCCAGTTGTGACTTTTGAACGTAACCAGTGTGAGCAGCACATAAATAAATAAATAAACCTTTATTGTCAAAGTACAACATGTGTACATTGAGATTAGCTGAGCCTCCCCCCGTGCTCTCTCCCCCCAACACACAGTGACAACAAACCCTCCATCCCACCACACCATGTGAACCAACTACACCACACACTGTGTGACACTGTTCAAAAGTGCAACAAACAAAGCACTTGCTCCAAATTAAAAACAGTGCTGAGGGTGAGAAAAAGTGTTCAGAGATAGAATTAAATGCTTCATTTCCCCAAAATTTATAGCACATCGAAGTCAGTTCACAATTACGGGTCAAAATCCCAGTGAAAGGGGATTATCTTTCCCAAACGTCGATGCCACAATATTTAATTTTGGTTGTTTCACTGCAAGTTTCCCCTGGTTTGGCTAGGCCACAAACTCACATAAATCTCCTACCAGCAGGCCAATTTACACTCTCAGCTGACACTCTCAAAACACTCGCTTACTATTAAAATGAGCTCTTTTGGGGAGGGGGAGGGGAGGGGAATAGCAGAATTAATAATCTGTCCATGCTGCTCTTGCCTGAACCATTTTCGAGCTGGTTCAGCCTGTCCCCTTCTGGGTCTGTGGGCCATCTGCCAAGCACAAGAGAGAAGAGCAAGCCTTTTCTTTCCTTTCCTCCTGTCTTTCATTGTTTTTCCCTTTAATGAATGGAGCAAACTCCTCATTCGTGAGTTGTTCAGTAACACAGGTCAGATGATGGCACTTCCCTGGGGACTCAAGGGTAAGCAACTTCATATTTAAGAATGCTGAAAAGCAGTTCTGTAGTACTACACTACCTGAACTATACTAGTTTGGCACTTCCCAAATGGATGCCCTCAACTGCAATGGGCATTAATTTGTTCACTTCCCAGAGTCTCTCTGTGAACGGTTTTTAAAAATTTGATATAAATAAATAAATAAATAAATATAATATCCAAAAAGTGCCATCAGGCACCCTCTAAAATTTCCCAGCGAGTTGTAACTTTTAATGAAGCAAATTGTTGTGAGGGGAGGAAAGGGGAGAAATATGTGAATTACATAATCTAGTCACCTTAGTTCACCTTCTAAGCATTTCAACCATATCATGAACCAGACTCGCCAAACAAACCGGATTCATACCAAAATGTCAGTCCCAAAGTCAGCAATGATCAAGCTTACATTATTGTACAGCCAGACTTGTTAGATTTTTTTAACTGACCTGGGTAAACACGTCATGCTAATAATGTAGAGGAATAATCATATTCATTGTAATTCAACCTGAATTAAACTGGATTTAGGTTAGGTTAGATTAGATTTTATCCTAGCCCATTCTACTTGCCTTGGCCCTATTCAAGTATTTGGTGTGCAAAGCAAAAAATTACATTCATTTTATTTCACTTCATTTTCTAAGCTTATAGCCACTCCAATTGTCACTGCCCTGGAGTGTTTACATGCCTTCTTTGTAAATAACATCAACACAATACTGAACAATCCATCAATTAGATTTATACCCTTCCTTCCCTTCATGAATTCAAGGCTGCACACAGCTAATCCTTGACTTACAACTGCATCTGAGCCCACAATTTCTATTGTGGAGCAAGGCAATTGTTAAGTAAATTGTGCCCCATTTTATGAACTTTTTGCCAGTTGTTAAGTGAATCATACAGTTGCTAAGCAAATCTCGCTCCCCCACACTGATTTTACTTGTAAAGTCGCAATTGGTGATTACATGACCTTGAGATAGTGCAACTGTCATAAATACATGCCAGTTGCCAAGTGCCCGAATTTTGATCACATGATTAAAGGGACACTGCAACAGTTGTAAGACAAAAACAGTCATAAATCACTTTTCCCAGTTCTGTTGTAACTTCAAATGGTCACTAAACGAACGACTGTAAGTCAAGGACTACCTGTATGTACCACTCTTGCTTCCCATACTATCCACACAACTCTATGGCAAGAAACTGAGTGGGCCAACACTTAGGTTGCTACATTCCAATCTCAGTTTTGACATGTGCATATTGCCTTGCTTTATACAATGTATTAAATCTGGGTTAACAAAACACTGCTGCTGCAGTCACATAATATATAATGCCTAAACTAAAAAGTTAATGTGGTGGCCTGGTTCACACTGCCTGCTAAGATAATGGCTACAGTAACACAAACACACTGATTCACTAACTACCAACCCCATCTTGGCTTCATATAGGATACTGCATAATCCCAACTATTGTGTGTAGTTAGATATCTTTGCCAAGGCCAGGCTAGAGATTAGTCACAAGTGAAGATGTTGAAAGGAGTCTGTTTTCCTCTTTCCTTCTATCACCCACTCCCCAAAACCCTTTTCTCCATGATGGCCATTAATAAAAGGACAATTGCAACTCCTAGCTGGAAAAAGGCAGGAGAAATTAGGGAGGAGGGGAAATAAATGAGGAAGGGCTAAACAACCTCTTTTCTGGCTCTTCATTCCTTTTTTTTTTGGTGGGTGGGGGTGTGTGTGCGCACCCACAAAAAACCCTAGGTATGTGTACTTTTTGAGCCTTCCACTTTGCTCTAATTCAGGAGTCTCCAAACTTGGCAATTGTAAGATTTGTGGACTTCAACTCCCAGAATTTCTCACTTCTGGGAGCTGAAGTCCATATGTCTTACAGTTGCCAAGTTTGGAGAGTTCTGCTGTAACTCAAAAGTGGTGGGTTTGGGGGTTATTTACATGCTGCAAAAGAAAGGAGCAAACCCTGTGAATCACACTTTTCAAATAATTATCGGACAGCTGACCTTGGTGCATCAGCTAATCAGTTTATTTAGGCAACACCCTCTCTCTTTAAACAACATGTGAGCCTAAACATGAACTAGGCAAAGTTTACACACACACACACACACACACACACACACACACACACATTTAAATAGAGATGGGTAGGTGGCCTCAATAAGCAGCCTCTAAGAATGCTGAAAACCATTCTCCTTACAATTTTGACTAAACAATAGTTACAAGGAACCCCAACATCCAACAAAAAGAAAATAAGCCTTTGAATCAAGCTTGCAAATAATTATGACTCCCATTATTTTAGTTAGCATAGTAAGTTTTTCCTACACTTGCACCTTCTAGGTATATTGGGATAACTCAATTCCCAGCCCATTCACGGGAAGGGTACCAGTTTGGGGAAAGCTGTGAAAAATTATGTTGTGTACTATTTTGTGGTAGAAAACAGACATGATGCCTTTGTCTGCAAACATCACCATTTACACATCAATGTTGCTTGCCTTGCACGCATACTATTATTGCACACTGTTAAGATAATTTTATCTGCTGGCTGTGAAGAAGGTAATATACTATATTAATACCGACATTTAATAATTTCATGCATATGCTCCTTTAGTTTTTTTTCTTATTACATTCTTCCAGGATGTTTTTCAGCTCCCAATCTAGCTACATTTCCTAGCTTTTTCAAAATCAGGTGAAGTTGGCTAACACTCATTCAAATGCTCTTTAAGACAGCCACATCCCACCTGGAATACAATGCCTGGAAAAGAATTCACCCATAGATTAGATTTTTGCCAAATATATAGTACATCCACCAAATTGGTTGCTGAGCAATTTTGGTAGATATATTCATGTGTGTGTATGCATGTGCACAAGTGTGGCAAAAAGCAAATCAGTTTGTGAATTCTCCAACAGGCTTAATAGACCTCTAGACCAGAGGTCTCCAACCTTGGCCACTTTAGGACTTGTGGACTTCAACTCCCAGAATTCTGGGAGTTGAAGTCCACAAGTCCTAAAGTGGCCAAAGGTTGGAGACCTCTGCTCTAGACCTCCAATCCCAAATAATTCAAAAAGATAGTCTGGTCTCCTCCGCCATATTGCTGCTACACCTCCTACAATCTAAATCAATTTGCTTTTAATCACAGAGGGGAAAAAATGTTTCCCACAAATCAGCTTTTCCCACAGAGTATCTTCCAGGAGACTAAACTTTCTTAATCCATTAGAGCTGCATTGCATACCAGGAGAGTGTTTCCTTGGTAAATTCTTTTTAGCAGGTCATTATCCTGCCTTTCTGCCAAAACTGGCTTCCACTTTTACAAAAAGCTGGATTCACACAACATACTAAATCTTAAATCTTGGTGTACAAAACATCAATTGTATTTCCATATATTATCATCCCCAAACAAACCACATTATAATGGAAGATGACAGCATGCCCAGATTCTGCTGAGTGACAAATTATTTAGCATAGCATGTTTTACAAAGCCAGCTACAGGCAGTCTTCAATTTATAACCTCAATTGAGCCCAACTTTTCCATTGCTAAGCAAGGCAGTTAAGTGGGTCGTGCCCAATTTTATAAACTTTTTGCCACAACTGTTAAGTGAATTATGTGGTCGTTAAGAGAATCTCTTTTCCCACATTGACTTATTATGCCTACCATCTAGAACAGTTTCTCTCAAGCTTGGCAACTCTAAGAGGTCTGGACTTCAACTCCCAAAATTCCCCAGCCAACATACTAATTGGGGAATTTTGGGAATTAAAATCCAGACATCTTAAAGTTCCCAAGTTTGAAAACTGACCTAGAAAAATGAAATAAAACTGGTACTATTTTAAATTACTCCATCCTGTCCACTACGAAGAAATTTCCTTTTGAAAAAACCTGGAGAAGCTTCTCAAGATCTTCCCACAGTACCTTTATAAACAAGTCACACCCACCATGATCACTCTGCTTTTTCTTGAAAAAAGAGTGCAAAGGGATGTTCAAAAATAACTGGCAACAAAATCAATTCAATATAAAAATCAAAAGTAAAACCGTCAGGCATAAAAGCAGACAATTACAGGTAGTCCTCAACTTACAACCATTCATTTAATGACTGTTCAAAGTTACAAGAGCACTGAAAAAAGTGACTTACAACCATTTTTCATATTTCTGACCGTTGCAGCATCCCTGGGATCCCATGATCAAAATTTGGGCGTTTGACAATGTGCTCTGATGCCCCAGGGGTCATGTGATAATCATTCATAACCTTCCCAGCAGGCTTTGGACAAGCCAAGTCAATGTTGGAAGGCAGATTTGCTTAATGACATGATTCGTTTAACAACTGCAGTGATTTGCTTAACCGTGACAAAAAAAGGTCGTCAAATGGGGCACACAACTCCCTTAAAAACTGCCTTGGTTAGCAACGAAAGTTTTGGGCGCAACTGCGGCCATAAGTCAAGGACCACCTGTAAAAACAACAGAAATACCATACAATGTTTTGGAGCAAAATGCAGCTTTCAACAGGTTTTCGTGTAACCTCAGAACACCGGTTTCCTCCTCATGTCAGCTGCCGTTGCTTCGGTTTTAGTTTTGTGAGATCCGGTGAGATTTTCCCTGGGAAGTTTCAAAACAGGGAGAACCACAACTCAGAAAGTTCTATTTTGGGAGTCAAAATTGGCTGCTGGTTCCACAGCCTGGGTTTACCACAGTGATCTAAATCTGGATAGTATTGAAAGAGACAAGCAAAAGTATTATGAGGCATCCGACAATCCAGCTCAAACCGAGATTCTACGTATGGACTTGTCCACAAAGTATCTTCCAAATAGCCATTTACACATGGAGGTCTGACACCAACACGTTTCTGATAAATATAGATAATTGGGAGGAGTTCAGGGATAATTGGGGGGAGTTAACATCAGCCAGCCACCCGCTTACACCAGCGCCTGCCTCTCTCTTAGCTGAGTGAAATGTGAAATACTGCTGTTTATTTTGAGGAGTGCTTGAGAGATTGGTCAACCCCCAACCCACCCTCAAAAGCAATCTTGTCTTCCCTTGGGGAACAAGGGAGAGAAAATTGCAAGGAAGGCTCCGTCCCCCTCCCCGGGCCCCCCCTCCCTCTTGCCCTGGGTCTTTTGAAGTGACCTGCAAAAGAAGCTGGTGGTCTTCAGAACATCCTGGGCCCTCCCCCTCCTTCCCAAAACACACACATTGTTCGAATTCCTCTGTTATCAGATAGGTAATCAAACTGAAGCCCCATTGAATTAGTCAAATAGCCCCCTTGCATCTGAAAGGAAGAGGCCCAAAGCCCCTCATCCCGGCACACCACACACAAAGCAGGAAAATTCCCAGGCCATCTCCAAAAAAAATGAGAGGAGGAGGAGGAGAAGAAGAAGGAAAAAGAAAAGGAGAAGGAGGAGAAGACAAAAGTTGTCCTTGTGGCGGGGCGGAGGGGGGATTCCCGAAGCCCTGAATACTTGGTGGAAGGGAGTCGGCAGCCCTCCCAGATCTGTCCCCATACCAGCAGAACTGCCGTCCTCTTTTTAAAAAAACCCAACACAGGATTCTCCAACCATGCCAAGACAACAAAAAAAGTACGTTCGGTGGCGATTCAGTCCAATTTTATAAACAGGGTTTTAATCATAAAATACAAGTGCTCTATTCCAGCAGCAGTGGTGCATTTGCAGCCATGGGACGTAGCAACATAATCAAGGATCTGTTGCAATTGCACTGGCTGATGAAAGTACCCTACATCTGCAGGGACCACAGGGGAGAGGGTAGGACCAACATCCGAAACAGAAAGCATAGAGTGATTAAAAGTTGGGGAAGGAGTCACCCAGCAGCCATTTTCAGATCTGAACAAACTGAATGATATTGACCACCCACCCTTACTGTTCTCTTCTGCTGCCTTCATGAATCTCAGCGAAACTCCCTTTGTTAAAAAACGGGGCTAAACAAACACAACACCCAAATGCAATATTCTACCATCGTGCAAACAGATAAATGGCCACAGCAGAAATAAACTTCCCACCATAAATTCTGCCACTGGAGATTATAAATAAGCAAGCCATTACACTCCTGCTGAAATCTGAACAAGGCAAAAGCATTTACAAGAGGTGGCTGCACAGCTTCCTTTTTCCTCACCAGTCCCAAAGAAGGATATAAATGATCATCTCCAGCTTTATTCATTGATTCCGGGAATGTTTATTCCCACCATACCAACATACACCCAGATCAGAGCTGGGCATTCTCAGCCCTCCAGCCTGGTTTTTTTTGGTATTCCTTGGAAGCACCCTGATGGTTGTTACTGAAAACAGACAGCTGTAGTGTAGGCAGCAAGATATATTTTAGATAATTATGCTGATGGGGAAGAGAGGAGATGTCCAACAAAACTCTCCTTAAAAGATCCACAAGTAAAATTCAATTTGTTTTGCACAATGGTAGTGTCTACTGTTGTCCTTTAGCATCACACATGTGTTAAATGCAGTCTTCAGCCACATCCATGTAAATTTCTCATATGTTCCCGATTCTAATGTCTTTCTTGCCTATATGGTATCTGCCCTGTTCCCTGTTCTGCCTGACTGTACAGTACTTTACTGAAAAAATAATAATGTTTAATAAGAGCCTAAAAAGATCCTTTCAGAGTTAGTTGCCCACTGGTTATCTAAATGGCTACCCAATGCTCTGCTGTTCTTTGTCCCAAATGCCCACATCAGCATTAGAGTAAATACAGAAAGGGGCGCACGTGAGGATTTGCATATAGATCCTCCTTTTATAAAAATTTAGTTTATAAACTAGATTCTGAAAATGCTGTGTTCACACCATACACTTAACTAGCTCCAAATGTTAAATCTAACTGGTGTTCTCAATTTTTGCATTTTTAATGGTTTGGCCTGATGTACCAACTCAGCTTGTTTACTTTGTTTATGGTTCAATGTATCGTACATATTCAGATAACCACGTTAAATTATCAGCCCAGATTACTGTTTTGGCTTAAGGTCACTGACGAGTGATAGAGATGGGCTGCTAATTCCTGGGCCAGCTAAGAGGTATATACAGTTCTGTTACATGGATGAAACCATAAGACACATTCTTGATTTAATGATGCATTTCTTTGCCTTTTCTCAACAGTTTCCTATTAGGAATATCAAAGAAGGGCAGAACGCCAAATTTGATTGATTTATTTGTAATTTGGACTGAGCATTTTTCACTATATTTCCTTTATCACCATTTCTAAGGTGGAATTTATTTTAACCTATAGGAGCAAAATTGCAATATCTTTGTTTTTATTCTAGCTGGTCTGGCATGAAGTGATTCTTGGCTCTATCAGTAGACAGAGGAAAAGAGCATCTCTTTTTACATATTCTTTCAATTCATGGAAATGGACTATGAATCAGAATCCAGAATAAACCATGCACATAAATGTTGTACCAAAGATATTTTATATTCCTGAATGGCAATTCATTCTCTCTTTCTCTGTCTCATTCTCTCTCCACAGAAAACTTCACTTAAGATTTCTAATCCCTACTTTGGCAAAGAAAAGTTTGAAATGATAAAACTTGGAAAAATTTCAGAACTTAAGATTGTGACTTATTAAAAATATTATTGAATGGGAATGAAAGTTTTATTGTTCCGCAGAAGCTTGCTTATTTTACTTATTTGATTTCTATAGCTGTCATTCTCTTTTTAAAGAATTTTAGTAGTTTAGAATATAAAATACAAAGGAAAATGAAAATAGTGGGAAAGTAGGGGCAGGAAAAGGGAAGAGAGGAAAGTGTAGGGGGAAATGAGAAAAAGAAAAGCATTGATTACCAACTCTTTTCAACATAGAACAAGATAATATAGTTTTTACTTTTACATAGTACTATATAGTAGCCATTACTATAACAACAAACTTATTTAATCCACAAGTCCAAACTCTGCATCAATTAATTAAACAAAATCTGTATCCCACCTTTGAAAAGCCAAGACAGCATATTTGCTACTCACATTTACTCACATTGGGATGTGGGTGTGGGTATAAAATGAGCTTTTGCCATTTTTTTCTGATCTAAGTGTATAAATTATATATATAAAATTTACTCACATACTCCAAAATAAGATTTTATGTAGAACGATCACTCACTTCCCTTTGTTCTTTTGTTTCTCTTTATTTCAAAAACCTAACAAGCTATTACGGAAACATAGATTCAACCATACTCCATTTTAATGCAATGTGCAAATCTAGATAACTGTGCTTAGTAAACAAATCATGTTACACAAACTATGACTTAACATGTCAGCCTTATTTAAGAGATTGGGCTATCACAACCAGGGGATCTCACCATAAGCACAAAAGCCATAACATTGTGTCATAATTCAAATAAAACAATATTGTCCAGAAAACAAGCCCATTTCACAAAACCAAAGCTTAATTGGACTTTGTTACCTATATTGTTCTTCAGCTCCAAGGCCATAATTTTTAAAGCCTGAATCAGGAAGTCTACCACCATCTCTCTCACCATCTTTCTACCCCGTACTTGGGGAAATGACAGCTATCTAGAAACCTGCCTTGCCTGATAACCTCTAAGACACTCACACAATCCAGATGTAGACCCAGAAAGTAACTATTTGGGGGTGAGATGTCTTTCATAGGATTGATCAACCAATTGAAAACATTCCAAACATTGCTTTTAGTCATACATCCTGCAATTGCTACAGGGTGCAAAACATTTTAAAACAGCATGGGATGACAATGTTAGAGTCAGTAAGAGCAAAAGATGTGAAATGCTAATGACATCAAGCAAATAATCAATTCAACTTCCTGTATTTTTGAAAATGAACTAAAGTTTGTCTGGTCCCTAGCAGATGCTATCACAATTTTAAAAAAAAAACAATCAAGTCCCTTGCAGGACCTAAAGACTTAACAAATGGATTCTAGCCTAACACTTTTTCCATAACAGAGCCTTATAATATAAAATAATATGGCTAGAGGTCAATCAGGTCCTCTTCTGTTACAATTTAAGATTTGACCTAGATATTTCAGAATTTTAAGAATTTGTTAATGGTTTAAAAGGGCCTTTAATTGCTATATATATTTCTTTTTTTAAAAAAAATTACTGCAGGTCACAAATCCGCCAAGAACTGTTGTAAATGTTAGATGGAATTTTATTTGGCAGATTAGTATCCCCTTCTTCAGATATATACAACTTTATACTACAGGAGAAGTTTATCTATATTAAATGAGGTCAGAACGAAATAGCATGTAAGAGGCAAAGGGCTAATCCTCATTTCTTCTTGCAAATCAGTGAACCATAGTTATTTTGTAGAAACATTCATTCTTTTAAAACCCTATTGTAGTAAAAATGAATAAATAATAAGCTAAGTAGATGTGATGTGGCTTTTTCCCATCTATCAGATCAAACCAAAGCAATTTGTGTGAGTGACTCTGCTTTGTTTGCTTTTGCAACAGGGAAAGTTTTAGTTTTTACCAGTCTATATCCATTATCTTGTTGAACTATAGGTGGATGTAAGATGGCACTACGTATATCGTGCTTATTGTTTCTGACAATTGTTAATTGCCCCTTCACTGGGGGCATTCACATAATTGTTGTTCAAGATGACCGACTTTCTTGTATAGTTAAAGAAATTTACATCGTATCTTTGTTCACTACTAGACCTTACACCACGGGTGTCAAACTCGCCACGTCACGTGATGTGTCATGACATATCACGACTTTTTTCACATTGCCAGAGTTGGGGTAGGCGCGGCCTCTGCATGATGCAACTGGCCCATGGGCCGGCAGTTTGATACCCCTGCCTTACACTGATAATGTAGTGCCACACATACTTACATAAAAGTAAGCTTCATTAAATATACAATTGCAGCCTAAGCTAAGCTCACACAAGTAAACTAAATCAAGCTTTGTGGGGTCCTTGGTGCTCTCAAGAGTTTGGTTGTTTTCCTGCAGACATTTCATTACCCAACTAGGCAACACCATCAGTGCTAGAAAGGAGTGAGGTTTGCTCAAAGCAAACTCAGAAAGCACCAAGAACCCCACAGTTCAACCCTGAGCTACAAATGTTCTTTTCTATTAAATCAAGTTTTTCCCAGATGGAATGTGCACCAAAGGATCACATCCGGTAGAGATGTGGCTCTTGTCTCATTATTGAGCATGCATACAATATCCACCAGCGACTTTGGCTATGGGAAATCTTTGTGATGGAAAAATCTGACTAGTCCATTGCAGCATATAACTCTGTAGTCATGATTTGGTTCAAGGAGAGTACAGTTATTGATCCATGTTTCACAGGGAGTCATGTAGACTTATTATATTGCAGTTAAGGATAGAAGTTGCACTAGGAATGATAGTTCAAAGAGAAGAACTGGTTTTAAATGATTCTACAGCACCTTCCCTCCTCTTTGAAATGACTGACTTGAGCTGGTGAAAAAGGCTTTCAGCAAAAATCTCAAAGCAAAGTCAACACAATCTGTTAGGACTGGCTCCTGAACCATTTAGGGATTTAAACCAGGTTTAGAACTAATAAGCAGTCAAGGAATTCCTTTTAAAAATTTATATAAAATGCCTTACGCAAGTTTCATTCAAGGATAGTTCTATTTATAGGATATGTTATAAATGCATAGAGACCAAGAGAGTGGAAGATATTGATTGTATACATAGCAGGGAAATATTTTGGAGGATCCAGAACAGGAATCTACCCTAGTCTAATGATGTTTCTATTTCTCCTCAGAGAAACTCTGGGAAAGAAGCACTTTAAAATATGTCTATGTTTTTTTATTGTACTTTATGTGTGTGTGTTATTTTATTTATCTTTTGGACTATTGTTATCCAACTTGAACAGAAAGACAAAATACTGTAGATTTCAGCTTAACATTATCAGCAAGCAAAAAATGTTCCATATAAAATTACTGATGAACTGGTGGTATTTTCTTCCTAAAGGTTTCCAAGTAGAGTTTGGGATTACGTTACAAAATTCCAGTAATTTGATGCATGAACGTCAACTCCCAGAATTCTCCAGTGTGGCTGGCCATTGCTGAGCATTCTGGAAGATGACTTTTATAATCTGGAGGTTCAGATGGGAAAAGTTGACTGGACCAGACTAACTAGGCTTACTTCCAAACTGTATACCTGATTTTCAAGGTAACTATCCTCTTGCCACAACAGTACCTTAATTCAACAGTGCACAGAACACTTTTTCAACTGCTCTCCTCACCAATATTTAGCCAGGATCCAAGCATTCCCCTGCATTTTCCAATCTACTTTCTGCAAATCCCTGCTGCCTCCTAGCTGAATGAAAAGAAATGAAGCCTTAAAGAAAGCAAGAACCAATCTAGATACATTAATAAATGTCCTCCTTTAACTTGGGACACTCCAGATGCAACTGCAACATCAATTATTCCCAGCTAAAAGAAAAGCATTGATTTTGACAGATGAGAAACACTGCATTTTAGATGTCCCCTAATTAATTTAAACTACTCTGATCTAGGTTTCTTAATATTGAATTCTGCGGCATCTACCCAATTCATTTCTGATTTGGGGATTTCTGTAGGATTGGTCAAACTTTTGCTCTGTTGAACTGGAAGCAGTTCCAGGTCAAGAAAAGAAGAAGAAAAAAACCCCAAGGAATTGAACGTCTCCAAGGCAAATCCATCCTCAAATGAATTCTTCCCTAGTAAGACGGTGGCCTTTCCCAGGAATTTAGCAATCCCAGAGAGAGAAGCGGCTTGCAGACAATGGCCTGATTATCTCAGCATTTTCTTCCCGCAGTGCCCTTTCAAAAAAAGGTGCCGCCTGGCTCCATTTGCCCTTAAGAGACCTGAGCGCACACATTCACCCTGGAGGCAAATGCTGGCCAGCAAGGCAGACCTTTCTCTCCCGATTGACTGCCTCTTTTTCATCCAGCATCTCTGATGTGTAGCTCCATTCCTAATGCAAGACATTTAACTTGTGGGTGCCTCAATCATCCCTTAAGAAGCCCTAGATGGTGGGGCCTAATTATTAAAGCAACCCTCTCTGGTATGCCATCATTTGGAGGTGCTGGACTACAATACCAATCAGCCACAACATCCGTAATTGGAGGGAGATTAGAATTTTAAATCCAGGAATTTGGACCAGAGGCAACTGAGTTGGAATCTAAATGAACCATTGGGTGATTTGAATTCAAGGTCTCCACTTTTAGATTCACTCAGCATACCAACTTTTTCAAACTGTAACCATGGCTAGGTTTTCGAGGAGAACTATTGTCCTATATGTAAACCTACTCCATTTAGTTAATGACTCAAGAGTTATCAAGAGGATTCAAAAAAAGGCTGAATCTGGTAACAAAAATAATAGTAATGGGTGAAGCATAGGGGGGATTATCTCGGGGCTGCTAGGTTGAAGCTAAAATGCTGGCAGAACAATGTTTCTCAACCTTAGCGTGTGTGTGTGTGTGTGTGTATATATGTCTGTGTATGTGTGTGTGTGCGCACACGCACACACACACACACACACACACACACACCTTGGATCCTGCAAATTTGAAGTCTGATTATACCTGGAAGAAGAGAGACCTCAAGACAAGCTGACTGAGATAATTGTCCTTACTTGACTGAAACATGGAGTTGGACAGGATGTTTGAATGAGCTATACTTGTCCCACCTGATTGGTTTAGTGCTGTCAAAATTAATGTGCAAACCTGATTCATACAGACAGGAAGGTCTCTCTGTGTTACCAGTTTTGTGGACTGAGTGGTTCCCAATGTAAATATATTGTATATTAACTAATAAAAGAAAAAGATAGCCCTGAAATATTCTCATATATTTCTCAATTCCTAAGAGGAATGCCCACAAAAGAATTCTTGATTAGGTCTACTAAGTTGAGAGAGCAAACATGCACACATGGATCAATTCAGTGCAACAACAGGACCTTTCCAGCTACAGGGGAAGATAGAGAAATTCTACCCCCACACACATTGCTAATTGCTTGAATTTAGGCACTGGGGGAAGGAAAATCATTGCCTGAGGCTGCTACTGAGCCTTACGGATCCACTGACCAGCAAAATATGCCCGTGAAAAATATTTTCCCCAAACAGAAACTCTAAAACAACTCAACACTTCACCAACTGTTAACCGAACACCAAGTCAACCAGATTTGAAAACCACATGAGGCAAAATGGCTGCCAACAGCATAATGGATGATTATCTAAAAGTGGCCTTTCACGTACTGGACCACTGGATGTTATCTGCTCAGACTGCAAAGCCAGGTGAGAAAACAGAAGACAAGTCAATCTGTTCTCCATTTTACCAAAAATTTGATTGCTTTGTTATCAGATGAGACAACTGGGAGGGGATGATTGGAGAGAGGAGGGGGAAAAAAAGAGATGGAAACTAACCCCCTGCTGAGAAAGGCTATTCAAACCTGGTTCCTGTAATAAAGTGATTTAATAGATCTAAAGAGGCCAATTCCCTTCTTTCTTCCACAGTTACTTCCTGTGGGTTATCATTCACATATGTAAATGACCAGGAGCGGGTTATCTCTGACCCTCATGCAATTAAAGAAATCCCCCATCTGGTTTTTTGAGGACACAATGCATAGATAAAGAAGCCAGATTTGTATTCTTTTCCTGTGATGGTTTCCGAACAGTTTGGTCATCTGTTAACTCATGTCCAGTTCTCATTTGTGGCCCATCTTCCTATATCATGCAATATGGGCAAACAATTTGAGAAATAACAAAAACAAAATAGTGACACATTAAAAAGCATTTGATGCAAGAGTTTAGGGGTCAAAGCACTTCAATATCATTCTCTTTAATATATCTATGAATTTATTTGAGCTGGAACTTCTCAATCCCCAGGACACATAAATGCGACAATATAGTAGCTCCATTCTGCAATCTGCTAAGTATCATAGGCCATAGTTAAAGCAATATCTGAAATGGAGTTGTCCAGCTTCCGCTTTTAAGTGACTTGAAAAGAGATATAAAGCTCCCCTTTGCTATTTGTTACTTGCTCCATTCCTTAACAAAGCTAATTATATGGAGTAGACTAGCATAGGTAAAGGTAAAGGTTCCCCCGCACGTGCGTGCTAGTCGTTTCCGACTCTAGGGGCCGGTGCTCATCTCCGTTTCAAAGCCGAAGAGCCAGCGCTTGTCCGAGGACGTCTCCGTGGTCATGTGGCTGGCATGACTGGACGCCAAAGGCGCAGGGAACGCTGTTACCTTCCCACCGGAGTGGTCCCTATTTTTCTACTTGCATTTTCACATGCTTTCGAACTGCTAGGTTGGCAAAAGCTGGGACGAGTAACAGGCGCTCACTCTGTTACGCGGCACTCAGGATTCGACCTGCCAAACTGCCGACCTTCTGATCGACAAGCTCAGTGTCCTAACCCACTGAGCCACCGCGTCCCTTTTGTAGACTAGCATACCTGGGCTCTAAAAAAATTCAGATCACCAATAGTTGGCAGCAAAGAATATGATCTCCTTTGCTGCTATCTAGTGGTCATTTGGATTTTTGTGGCCCAGTTGACAAATTTGCTCAGATGGTCGGCAGTTTGGCGGGTCGAATCCCAAGTGCCGCATAACAGAGTGAGCGCCTGTTACTCGTCCCAGCTTCTGCCAATCTAGCAGTTCGAAAGCAAGTAAAAATGCAAGTAGAAAAATAGGAACCACTACGGTGGGAAGGTAACAGCGTTCCGTGCGCCTTTGGCGTCTAGTCATGCCGGCCACATGACCACGGAGACGTCCTCGGACAAGCGCTGGCTCTTCAGCTTTGAAACGGAGATGAGCACCGGCCCCTAGAGTTGGAAACGACTAGCACGCATGTGTGGGGGAACCTTTACCTTTACTTTACTTATGCTCTCTGCAGACCACTATGACTAGGAAACCAGTATCATCCATTAGAATACCCTGATTTTAAGTTATAATGTATATAGGTGTCTGAATTATGGCATTCTGTAAGAGAACACCTTCAGGCGAGGGGCGGTATATAAATCCAAATAATAAAATAAAATAATAAATAAATAAATTGATGCTGAGCTTTTAGAATCAATTACAGATCTACCTGCTTGTCCAAGCTCTGACTAAACTTACACTATGTCATATTTTAGATTTGTTCTGCTAGTGTTGTCATGATGTACAGCTTTAACTTGTGGAATTTTGTGTGAATTACAGTTTAATAAATTCATATGGGTTTATAGGTTCCCCCTTTATGGTATTAGTTTTAATGAAAATTAGGTTAAAAATTATTATAAAACTATAATTTCTCCTCATTTTTCCCCCATCAGCACAGGGAAATTGGAAGAAGACTAGTATGACATGCCATCTGAAGTTCCATATTTGCAATTGTTGAATAGCGCTTGAGAAAACTGATATATGTCAACCACCCACTCTAAGGCCAGATTCAAGACCGTAATATTTAAAAAACAACTTAGAAGAAACAGCTTTGGTCATTTGCTCTCATAAAACAGCAAGAACCAATGTCACTCAAATTGCATTATTTCCTTGTGTTGGTTAAGGAAAAAGAAATCACTTTTGATCCAATTATATTTTCTTCTACCGGTACAGGAAATCCACAGTAACTGTTCGTAACAGTTTCCAACCATTTTCGTGGGAGAGTCTGAAGCCTGCTCTTGTCAGCAATGTATCAGCAGAGAAATGACAACGCCATCAATCACCAGTGTGGTCTGTCCCAGATAAATCTGTAGTCCAACAAGCTACAGAATACTTATCCTCAAGGCTTATGGATTTCCCCATCGGAAACCAAGACAATTCCATCCTCTCCAACATCAGCCATTTCTACCTCTTTTTACAGATGCTTCTTCCTGCATCTTGATATAGAATTAATGCCAGGGAATCTGGAAATCTCTGTAAAGATATACTTATTTTTTGGACCAGGCCAAAAAAGAGTCCGCATTACGATCTTCTCTGGTGATTTTGGATTGATGCTTTACTGTAATTTTCATCTTCCCTGGTGCCCTAAGTCGCTTAAATGCAAACCGATGTTAGGAATATTGCTCTATTGTTCTAAAGCTGGGAATATCCATGATCAACCGTGAAACTCATTTGGTGATGGAGATACAGTATAATAAACTAGCTTACCTTTCCTTACAGAATTATTGCAAATATATCATGTTAGAAATATGGGTTATGAATGTGAAATTCAAATGACACTGTATATACTAAGATACTTTGCTCAACACTGCTAGATAGACTGCAACTTTCCAGGAAATCTTAAACATAGCATCCTTCAGCCATTTGGGTACTTTCCATCGCCTAAAGCAGAGATGTGTAACTTTGTCAACTTGAGGTGGAAATAAAGCAATTCCCTTTGTTTTTACTGCCTATCCCACAGCACCTGCCACCATAGGCAGAAAAAAAAGCTTTTTAGTTTGTTCCCCCCATACTTCTTCTCTGGGGCAATAGTCATTGCTAATTTTGGCAACATGCTGTGACTGATTTTGATAATGATATGCTATGATAATATGCTAGAGGCAATACTCCTAAAAGTAAGCAGGTCAAATATTAAATAGGACCCTCCCACACATAGTTCATGATTTTCCCTTCCGTTGCACTAAAATTTAGTAGTCAGGGTTTTCTTTTGGGGGGGGGGGACATTCAAAGCTTTTTAGAGATCTTTTGTGGCCCTGGGACCTAAGATTGAGACTCTTCACCTAAAGGAAAGGCTGGCCCCTTATATCTGAATTCAATGTACCACCTGAGTCCACCTGTCCTAATAATCATTATGCCATAATCATTATGAAAGCTAAAATACTAGGGATTTAAATAAAACAATGTGTAACACACACAATGTAACACACAATGTGTAAGAAGCTCCCCAAGATTTTGACAGTACAGTAGCACACCATGTACTGAAACCGTGGCTACAAAAGCATGCCTGGGTGTTTAAAAGAATAAAGAAACAAGGCAGAGGGTGAAGAATCAGAATCAACAGCTGGGCCATTCCTTTATCAGGGCTAACCCCCAAAAAATAGGATACGTTAAAATTTTAAGATCACCAGCATTCTTCCCGACAAATCTTATATCAACAACCAAAAAAATAAATGGGGAAAGGAAGGATGAAAGTTAAAAAAACATTCAGCCTGGAGTTTGCAGGTTAGTCAATCTAAAGAGGAAGATACTAGCTTGATGCTGAGAGCTTCCTTGCCCTCCTATACTCCAAACACACGTATTTCAAACAAATTAAGGAAACAGTAGTATTCATATTTCTATAAGGAGTATAGCAAAATCATTAGGTAAAGGTAAAGGTTCCCCCGCACATGCGTGCTAGTCGTTTCCAACTCTAGGGGCCGGTGCTCATCTCCGTTTCAAAGCCGAAGAGCCAGCGCTTGTCCGAGGACGTCTCCGTGGTCATGTGGCCGGCATGACTAGACGCCAAAGGTGCACGGAACGCTGTTACCTTCCCACCGTAGTGGTCCCTATTTTTCTACTTGCATTTTTACGTGCTTTCGAACTGCTAGGTTGGCAGAAGCTGGGACGAGTAACAGGCGGTCACTCTCTTACACGGCACTCGGGATTCGACCCGCCAAACTGCTGACCTTCTGATCAACAAGCTCAGTGTCCTAACCCACTGAGCCACCGCGTCCCTAGCAAAATCATTACAATAGCCAAAAACATCTGGACTCCCTTTTTTGTGCAAGACTACTATTAATGCCTACAATCAGATGCAAAATTGACCCCAAATGTTTGTTTCGCCTTCCAACTGATGGGGATGGTTTGCAAAGATCTCCCAAAGCTCTAAATTTCAGTCACATTCCAAGCAACTGACAAGATGGCTAAAACAAAGATAATGTCCCTCCATGTACATTTCTCCAAAGAAAACAGGGGAATCAGCATTCCAGGTTTATTCCCTTTGGGCCTTTCCATCAATTCATCTAGGCCTTTACCTGGAGAAACCATTCCCTGAGAAGGAGTGGAGGGTCAATAAAATACAGAAATCAGGAGTTGCATTCATTTCTTTCATAGATTTATCACGTGCCTGGGTGTGAATGAAACTTCACGAAAGTTCCAAAGAATTATCCAAAGTGGCTATATGTGTTAATACGTGTCTGTGTATTTGTTTGTATGTATGAATTCTACATGGGTCAACCAACTTAATCTAAGAAGAATTGAAAATAAGTGGTTTGGGGTTCCCATCTACCTTTCCTGTTATATAATGAACAGACATTATAAAATACAATTCTGTATCAAAAAAAGCCAGCAAATGTGAATCACGAAATACTTTACACACACAATCCTACATTCAAAACCCCACAGCCTTATCAAACCCACAATCATTTCAGTGTTTCAAGAAAAGAGGACAGTCTGCATTTAGCCATATGAACTAGCACCATTGAAAATGCAATCCCATATGCATTCTTCAAAGCAAAGTCCTTTCAACTTAGCAAGGTAAATATGTGTGATACTACAGCATTGAGATATCTGCTATGGATTCCAATTTGTTGAGGACAGTAGTTTGCTTCTAAGTCAACATACCTTTTCTTCTGAATAATCTTGTTTGTAGTTTGGCCACCTAATTATTCCTCAGTGAAATTAATGGGGCTTTTTTCTGAGTCTATGTATTGAGGATTGTTGCACAAAGGCTGTACCTCTACCCAAAGATTGCATTATGCACACTTCAGTACTAAAGTCATTTAGGACCAGGAAAGGTTGTTTCCAAGCAAAGATAACTTGAAGCTTCTTCCAATTAGTTGTTACAGTCTAATTATTTTCTTCTGTCTTAAATTACGCTTTCTTCTGAACAGTTGTTTTGTTTCAAAAGGGTTACTCATGATCAAATCTTAACATTCAGTTCTCCATCTGAATCAGGAGCATGCATATACATTTATTATAATTTAGACCTTGTACCACTAAATTCAAATCTACTATTACAGCACCCATGTTGCACTATAGTTCCTTAACCTGTATAAACAAAATCATCTACAATCAGAACTTCTTTTTGCTTATCTTTCCTCTGTAAACAGAAAGAGGTTTCACGTGAATGATAGCATAATACCATCAAGAATGGCATGGCCCCAAAGAAAATAAGTACCAGCCAGAAATTGTGCAGCAGTATTTTATCTGATGTAGTAAGAGCAAACATGATTAAAGTGAAGAAAACTGCCTAATGAGGAATGTGGCTATCCTGCCCTTGCAAGGGAATTAAAATCAAAAGGTGCTACTTTTCACAAATTATTTACCTTCAAGAAGCAAAGGAAGACATGTGGTACATTTAGAGAAAAAGTAAAATCCACAGCTGGCTGATAGCTCTTAACAGGATCAGCCAAAATAATGAGCAAACTTTTGAGTTCACTAGGATTATTCAATAGGCTGAATGGGAAGGGGAGGGAGATTTGGAAAACAGGAATGAGAAAATGGGAAGCTTGATTTTGAGACCAAAAAACCTAGTCAATCATTCTTAAAATGTGGAAAGACTTACAGTACAGGAATACTCTGAAAGAAGTCCCACTGCATTCAAAGCCAGCATCAGTCAAGAAGGCTCTATTAAGTAATGTACTATAAAAATTTGGGCTGCAGCTGGGGCAAGGAAACAATGTTTCCTCCATTTTGGGATAAAATATAAAATGCAGCCATTTTATTGTCAGCTGATATGAACTTTGGGTAAAGAAAACAAAAGTACCTTGTATTTCAAATTCAACATGAAGCAATTTTTTAATGTAAATTTCTCTTTCCTCAGTATGGGACACAAATATTTACTTTACACATTCAATAACATTTACCTATCTCCTGTCCATTCCCTGCTGTGGCCAGCAACTCTGACACTCATGGACATAGAATATTGTGTGGCATTTCTACAAGAATCTAGAAGACCATCTTTGAACAGGAAGCTCCATTTTGTTCTGATACCTAAAAGCCATCTTGGTGATACCAAATAAACTAAGCAAGGAAGGTGATAAAACTTGATAATGGATTCTAAACACTTATGTCCAACTTCCATGAAATTCTTACCCTTAAAATCATTTGTGAAATTATCCTCATTGTGAGGTCTGGTTTTAAATCCAGAGTTTTGTTACACTTCTGTGGTAAAACAAAAAATCCTGCATCTATAGACAATTTTCCTTGTACCACTCATACTACACCCATTTTTGGTCACTGTTTCCTCTGGAAGTCTTTCATAAAATTGTATTAATAACATAACAGCATTGCAGGATCTAATTAAAGGCCAGTTGAGTCTTGGTAATTCCTATGGTTTTGAATAATCCCCTAGGGCAGAGGCCCCCAACCTTTTGGGCACTAGGGACCAGTTCTGTGGAGAGAGGTTTTTTGTGGACCAGAGGGGGTGTGGTTTCGAATGCTGCCTGCATCGTGAGGATGGGGCTTTGCTTGTTTGCATGGTCTGGTTTTTGGCATGCTACGGCCCCTGTGCCCTGTCTACAGAGGGGGGGGGGGGTTAGGGACCCCTGCCCTAGGGCAGCCTTTCCCTGAATTCTCAGAATATAGGAGATGGTAGCACAGTACCTGAGATTATTCTGCCTGATAATTATGGTTAAGCTTTCATTCACAAAAATGTACTGATTCCTTGTCCCAGAATTCTTGGTACTGATTACAGCCATCTGAACCTTAGGTATATACAGGATGCTCTCACACACACATACATCTGGAAAGCAATTACTCTCAAATAGACTAGACTGCAGTGGCTTCAAGCAACGTTTGGAAGCATGTCAATCACTATGTATTAACCAGAGGCAGATCATCCCATCAGTGGCATAGAAACTGTTATGCCTACTGGACGATTGCAAGCCAAGAAACATTGTGCCAGCAAGGCCTTTCTTAGTAAAATGTCTTATTATAAACATTGCACAAAAGCTTTAACCTTTCATAAGTGAGGAAAGGATGGCCTTCCAGATGCTGAACTACAATTCCCAGCATTCCCCCCTCATGCTGGCTGGGACTCCTGAGAGTCCAGCAACATTAAGCAACATTTGGAGGACCAGTAGTCCTCTACCCTCTTTTTAGGCAGGATGCTGGCAATTTCACCAACTATGTTTTAGAGAGTGTGCAAAGCAATGCTTTGTAAACCCAGTTAAGTTTGCTTTTAGCTTAGTGGATTGTGTGAACGCAGCATTTGTTCTTTTAAACCATGATTTGTAACAGGATGTTGTACAAGCCAACCTAGTGTATTTGAATTGCCATGCCAAACCAAACATACAGTGTTAACAAGCTAAGTGAACAAACTAAGATATTTGATTTAGTTATGACACCTTAGTTCTCTACTGTTGCACGCAACCCTCTTCCTTGTTTCTCCAACCCATGGAAATCAAAGCCAATAAGGCCTTTTCTTCTTATCCATATTTTCCTCTTCCATTTGTGAAAGGAAGATTTTACCCTCTTAATAAGTCCCTGCGGAGATTTTTGCAACTGCTTCTTCCCCTCCCATCATTGCAATCGTGATTAGTGACCACGACGGCTCGCTTTTAACGCCGCGGTTCTTCCGGCTCCCCTTCCCATTTTTACAAGGCAAACTCCCAAGCGGCCCGTTTAGACAAAAAGAGGGAAGGAAACAAAAAAATGAAATTGATTATCAAGCAGATACCACTTTACAGCAAGCTACCCCTTCAACCCTAACCGTGAAGGAAAGCAAAGGAGCCCCAGGAACGGGGGGGGGGTGTCCTTCTGCCTTCGAGAGAGGAAAGAAGCCCGGGCGGGGAGGCGTAGAAAAGGCCCACACGCCCCCAAAAGCAAAAACCGCGCGTGGAAGCCGAATTCGCGCAGCCACCAAACGCGCTCCGCCGAGGCTTTTTTTGGGCGAAGGAGAGAAAGCGGAGACCTTCCTTTGCCTCCCGCGCCTCTAAGGCAGCGTTTCCCAACCTTAGGAACTTGAAGATGCGTGGACTTCAACTCCCAGAATTCCCCAGCCAGCTATGCTGGCTGGGGAATTCTGGGAGTTGAAGTCCACGCATCTTCAAGTTCCTAAGGTTGGGAAACGCTGCTCTAAGGAGAAGGTGGCAACCGGCAGCGCTCCGGAGAGCCTCTTTCCGCAAAAAAAAAAGCCTCCCGCCCGCCCAGCGCTGCTTCACGCCCTCTCGCCGATCCGCCCCAAGGCGCAATTCCTAAACTTTGCGCGTCGACGCCAACTCTCTCCAGGCTGCGCCCAGCACCGAAGGCCCACGCTGGCCGGCTTCTTAGGCCCCAAGCGGTCTCCCGAGCTCCTGGAGGAAGCGCGCTCCCAACCGACCCACCTTTCCTGATCCCAGCTTTCCGCTCCGGCTCCTTTCCCCCGCTTACCTGATGCACGAAAACGTCCACCGGGGAATCGAGGGCGATGCCTTCCTTGGTGGTCATCGAGAGGAAGCCGAAGCCCATCCGCACGTTGAACCATTTACAGATCCCGGCGCCATGCGAGAGGGGCTGGTTTTCCTCGTCCGGCCTGGGCGAATCCCCGCTGGGCTCTTCCTCGCCCGCCTTGGCGCAGCCACCTAGGAGCATACACGCGGTTCATCAGTCGAGGCGAGTCCAGGAAGCCCCGCTCCCTTCGCTTTCCTATTGCCGGCGGGCGAGGAGGGGGGGGGGGCGGGCGCCCAACCACGCGACGCCCGCGGGGCGGGTGGGGGAAACCGGCTGGTCTGTCGGGTCAGCCCCGCGACACCTTCGCCCCGCCATTCCCCGCTCGGCCGGAGAGCAGCTTGGAATCCCAGCCCAGCCGAGGCATCCTCGGATCCTCACGAGCGGTTGGGCGAACGGGCGCCCTTGGCAGCCTTGGCTTCTTTGGGGATAGGCGCAGGGGGAAAGCCACCCCCTTTCATCGTCCCTCCGTGGTATCCCCGGGGAGGAATCCCTGAACAAGATACAATCCCGGGAGTGGAGGAAGGGAAAACTCCCTTCGCTCGTCCAAACCCCCGTAGGGTGGCAACATATTAAATGTATGAAACTATAGTTGTTGCGTTTTCCTTTCGAACTTCGCAACGCTAGGAAAGAAGGGAAGAGCGAAGCCGGTGGATATTTTTAGGGATGGGGTGTGTGGGGAGGGAGGGAGGGGGGGGAAGGAAACCCATAAAGCTCCTGGTCCTGGTGCATTTCGAAGTTCTCCTCAAAGTTGGAAAGACTAGTGAAGAAGTCTAATGCAAAATGCAGACTGAAGGGAAAACAATGCAAGCCAGAAAGGGCAATGTTTTCCTCTCGTAAACCATTTGGAAATCTGTACACGCGCCTTTTAAAAAAAAAAAGGGGGGGGGAGGAAACACCAAAACCCAATCCCTCTTTTTTTTAAAAAAAAAATAATATATCTCCAGCTGCCAAATACTGCATAAAGTTTTCGGGCTCTCTCATCCACCTCCTTTCCCAAAAGAAAAAGCACATGGCAAGCCAAGGAAGAGGATATACTGCCCCTTCCTTCAAAAAAAGTCAGAAAAAGGAAGAAAAAAAGAAAGAAAGCGAGGTAGAAACGGGCAAGTCCTTTAACGCCAAGGGGGCAGGATTCGGTATCAGAAGAAACCAGAAATATCTCGAGCGCAAGTTTTTTTTTCCCCTCCCTCTTCAAACTAAGGATGGACAGACGGTGAAGGAAAAGGAAAAAAAAAGACGAAAGAGAGGCGAGGGAGAAAGGCCTACATTTTACAAGAGGTAAAATTGGATAGGAAAAATTTCACTTAACCTGCAAACTGCTGGTTAGAAACAGACCCCATTCTGCACCCCTGATGGAAATGGTGGATTCTTAGCAGGAGCCGCTTCCCCTCCTCTCTGCCTGCCTGCTTCGGAGAGGGTGTCACCGCAGTTCCCCAGCCCCCAAAAAACAGAGAGAGGGGAGGGGAGGGGGGGAGAGGACAGGAGGGGGTGGGGGAAGATTCAAAACAAGAGGAGGGACGAAAAAGCCAGCCCAAAGGTTTGCTACATCTTCGCGGCAACAATAGCGGTGGGAGGGCCCGAGGCCTCCTATGGCTTCCCAAATTTCGGAGAGACAATAGAATTTCCCCCAACGCCAAACCTTGCGAGATCTCCCTTCCCCGCCTCCTCTCCCCCCCCCTCTCCCCCCCCCCAGCTCTGCGCTCTTCTCTCTCTGGAGACCAAAAAATGTAACCTTCTGCCGCCTGTCCGGCAGGCTGGAGCCTGGAAAAAGGGGGCGGGGGGGACGGGGGGCGGCAGAAATCCTGGTTAGTGTCAAAACTTTTAAAATCACGCACGCTAACCCAACATTTCCCTCCCCCCCACCCCCACCCCTCAATCTCTTCAACTTTCGTTTTCACACATTATCAGCCTTGCCGCCTTTGGAAGATGAATGTTTATGTCACTGTTCACCGCCCTGAGTCCTTGGGGAGAAGGGCGGTGTACAAATCAAATAAATAAATAAATAAATAAATAAATAAATAAATAAATAAATAAATAAATAAATGGGGAGCCCGCTGGGCGGTCAGGTTCGGGGGTTCTGTTGGGTTCGGGATCACGAGGTGGGGAGAAGCTGGCCACGCGCAGCGGGAGGGCGCGCACGCACACACACACACACACTTTTCCCACGTGACGATCGCACCCATCAACTTTAGCCATTTGGGGAGGGGGGGGCGGGCGGAATTTTTCCCGAATTGGTAAACTAGAGGGGAGGGGCGGGTTTACCTGCCGGGGAAGGTAAGGAGCGCCTTCTTCCCATCCGGACTCGTTTCTGCTATTGCCAAGAGAAGGGAGTTTCTAATAATTTGACACCCAGAGAGACACACGCGCCTATTGCCTGCCTAGCCCTTTGGGTTAGGATCGAATCAGCTTGATCCTAAACGACCTGTTTAAAAAGAGAGGCCCCTCCCACTCCTTCCCTCTCCATTCTTTGCTACTTTAGCAAGTTAAGCCTCTTTCTTAGATGAATGGCCTTGATTGCCAGGCCCGCCATTCTTTTTGGGAATCTCCTCTGGTTGGTTTTGGGAATGGAGGGAGGAGGACGAGGAGGAAGGCTAATCTGGTCCCTAAATTTCCCTTTTTATGTCATCCTCCAGCGTTTCGGGAGAGAAATAAGATCGCAAGTGATTTATTTTTTTAAAAAAAATCCCTATATTTTCTTTAGTAGGTAAGTTAGAATGATCTCCGATTTACCCCGGTGTATTCCTCAAACTAGGGGCAGAGGGAAAACAGGCTGTTTGGGAGTATGAATGCATTTTATATTGTCTCTGTGCATATGTATATGATTGATAGATATTTCAAAAGGAAAGAAAGATCATTAATGGGAATCCTAAGGAAATTCAGGCTGTGGTTGAAAATGTGAAAGTCCTGCTTATTTAGGAAAAATAATCTCTCATTTTTAAATTTTCTTTGCAAATAGAACATTTATTTAAAACATTAGATGAATTCTCTCCACCTCCTGCTATAAAGAAGAGATGTCAATGCGTAAACAAGACTTATTTTTTACTACAAATATACTTCGTAAAACCTCTACAGCAGAAACTGAGAAAGTCGGATATTGCGAGATTTAAGGCGGTAATTGGGAAACCAATCTATTTTGTTTTCTAAGCTTTTACTCTCCACGGGAGAATGTTTTTAAATAATTTGGATCGAGCTAATGAAAGGTCTAAGGTCTTAAATCAAGTGAAAACTTTGAAATGATTAAGGTATTACATTTTAATATGCACTCTGAAGCTGTGTAATCGCAAATACTCCTGTTTTACAAGGAAGAGGCTGGTCATTTAAAAAAAAATCAACGAATTATAAAATAATATGGAAAGGATATTCGCGGTATTCACATCGGTCAGTTAGTTTGAAAAGTTATCGGAAGAAGAGACTATTTGCTTTCCCCCCCCCCAATAAAATCCTTGGCGGAGTTAACCAAGTTTGTTTACGTTCATTACAGATCTTGGCTTTGCAGGGCACAACCCGGTTTTAATCAAATCCTGGGCGGGAGGGGAGAGGTGGTCAAGGCGATTGGAGCACACTCCTGGGCTGAGACTCCTTTGCAGGCAGGGGCGCTGGTGGATGTATCCTGATGTCTATATTATCTCGCCGCAGCTCCAGGATTGATGGATTGGATTGGGCGGGGCCCGGTGGCTGCTTAAAAGACAATCGGCTAAAATGAGAGGCGATCAGAGCACCAAAAGGCGATGATCGATGAAGGGGAGGAAACTCCCCCGAAACGCGGGCACGAGGGACGGGAAAGATGCGCGGGCACATTCTTGGGAAGGGGGGGGCGCTCTTATCTGAAACGATTTGGTTTCTTGCCTTCCCCCAAATTGAGGGAGGGGAAGGGGATTCTGCCTTTAGCTCACCAGAGCTCTGGAGCTATTTGCGCTCCCTGCGCGCTCCTGTCCCTTTCCTATTCCAACCCCCCCACCCCCCACCCCACCCCATTCCAAACCGATTTACATTTAGCTTTACATATTTTTGAGCGGAAATGGCCCATTTGATGATCCTGGAGGGGAAAAGAGCCGAAGGTCTAAAGTTCCTTCTTCCTCATCATCTTCCCCGCCCCCCTCCCATCTTGAGTCTGCCAGTGGAGGGGTTGCAGATGGGGCGGGGAGAGGTCATGCCTGATTTTTGTGAGGCATCTTGTGGTCTGGGGGCAGAAAGAGAAGGAAGGGGGAGCTTCCCAGTTTGCCTCCCTCCCCTCAACCCCTCCCCCTCCTTTTTGGGGACTGGGGGAGATTTCACGGCTGGCCGAGGACAATGGCCGGAGTGACCAGTACGAACTCGGGAGGGCAAATAGCCTCTCCATTTCCGGTGCTCAGTTCAAACTGGACAATAACAGCCAGCTATTTCCCTGAAGCAAGGCTGAACTCTTTAAAGGGACAGCAACTTCGTTTTGAGAAACTTTCCCATTCACCCTCGTCTCTTCTCTTTAAATTTTACTTAAATACTGGTAGCAGAGCTGGAAGTAAAAATAATTTATCAATATGCATAAGACCCTTTGCACGTTGGATGCTTAAAACAAGCCTGGGGAGGGGATGGTTAAGTGGTCACACAAAGCATCATGCAAAGAGACTGGTGTTTGCCAAAGAAATGAAGGGGCATTGACTTGGATGTACTGACTGTAAACTTAGAAGACTCTTATAATGTTAGCATGGGTGCCCAAAATCTGGGTATTTGCATGAAATAGTTGAGGGAGAGGCACTGAGAGTAAGAATACTCAACATCTATTCCAATCACAGCTAGATGACCTCTAAGGTCCCTTCCAACTTTATTATTATTATTATTATTATTATTATTATTATTATTATTATTATTATTATTATTATTATTATTATTATTATTATTATTATTATTATTATTATTATTATTGTTATTGTTATTATTATTATTATTATATCTAGTACAAATATGTAGTTTATACATCATGGTACTCAAAACAGCTTTTGGAAAAGAAATTGATCAAAGTGTGTATGTGTATAAAGTTCTCATACATGTGTGTTGTTCAGCTCAATAACACAGTTGCATCTGTATTTCAGATACATTCTTTCTGGTTTAATCTTGCTCTCACTATGTTTCTGAAAATGACACGAGGGCATAATTTTTAGAGCTGATTACCACAGCTCGGTCACATGTTTTGAAGCCTGCAAACCCTAAAATATCTGTTGCTCTTACTTCATTTTTATTTATTAACTAAAAAACCTTTTTTTTGCTCTCTTGCTCACTTACCAAATTTCCATTCAGTTTTTTTCCTGAATTTAATGTTATCAGAAATTTGATATGAATAACTTTCACATATTAAGTAATCTGAAGAACACTTAAAAAAAAAGAACACACGTCTGCAGTTAGAATTTCAGAAATTTGCAAGATCGGTGGGAAGAAATTTGAGCATATGAAAACAAAACATTAATATAGCCAGATGCATTTAATAAAGCTTATAAGATATTTCCCTATCATGTAATATATATGGACACAGAAACTTATCGACTTCTATTATAATCATATGCTCTATTTGCAATCTTATTAACAAAGAATGTCATGTTAGACTTTCTTGTAGCTGTTCAAATGTCCATGTAGGCACCAATCCTATATACTAATTGTTGACTGAACTCAGTAGAATTTACATCCCAAAGGATATACATTGGATTGGCCTGTCTGGTGACATTAATAAAAGAAAATGTTTTTTTCCCTATTAACATTTCACATAAGGAAGATTACAGTTAAAATGTCCTGGCCTCTAGCACCATCCTACCTCTGTTCTAATTAAAACTCACAGATTATTATCAGTTTCAAAAATCATCATATAGATTCGAGTCTTTTGGAAGTGCTGCCTAGTAGAGATGCTGGACAGCTTGATAAAAGCTAGACTAATCTACTCATCTCTACCAATAACTAATGGTTAAACAAAGAACCCAAGAGGGCTGCTGCCCAGTATTGAAGGTTCTGCATTCATATTTTATTTTTATTTGGTTGGGTTTATTTAATCTTCACTTTTTCTCACTGGGGTTCATCCTGAAAATAGAAAAGATGCTGTGGGAATTTAAAGGGAAAGCCATCCTCTTTGAAAAGCAATTCACAGAATACAAGTGCTGGCAGTTAAGAAAATCGGTATTAAATGGGATTGACAGTGTAAATGCAATACTCATCAATAAATCCTATTTCATTAAGTATGGTCAGTGAACAGTGTAGAGAGAACCAGTTTTAAACTGCATTATATCTATAATACTCAAACTATGTCTTGAAGTCATTCCAGTTTCTATATTTTCTTGTAGCCCTGCTTGTGTGTGTATGTGAAAAAACGAAGAGAGTTGCATTTTGAGTAAGGATGGGGAAAAAAAATAGATGAAGGACTCCCTTGAAATCTCACGCTCTCTCCAAGGTGCTGATCTGCTCGCTCATGATGCTCTTGTGCTCTCCAGGGTGCTGAAATATACTATGGTTACACACTGTCCAGGGTTCTGAGAGGGGATTTGGAAGAATAAAATGAAATCACAACAAAATCTGTTAAGACTCGCTTTTGTCTTTAGTCGTGACTTTTGTTTTCAATATTCCTGCATCCACACTAGTAAAATTATTTAGCTCTGAAAAATGGAAAGGAACAATCAGGCACCATTTCAGCTTTCTGAAATAAACTGAACTGCTTAACGTATTCTTTCCATCAGTCTTCATGCAAAAAGAAACTATAGCCCAACCTACCAAAAACATAACCGTAAAAGATAGAAATAAAAATTAAAACAAACAAGAAAATGGTAAGAGAAAGCCTATCTGACTTGACCAATATAAATCACCGGAACTTGACAGATTGCAGAGTTCTGAAGGAGCTGGCAGATGTTATCTCAGAACCATTGTACCATATCTTTCAAAAATCCTGGAACACCAGGGAAAAACCTGAGGATTGGAAAAGACCTGATGTGGTTCCCATCTTCAAAAAAAGGACAATAAGAAACAAACCCAGGAAACTATAGACCAAAAATACTGGAAAAGATAATCAAAAAACAGATCTGCACACATCTAGAAAAAAATAATTAAAACTAGAAGCAACCACGGGCTTGTTAAAAACAGATCATGCCAAACCAATCTTATTTCATTCTTTAATGACTAAATTAGACCAGTGAAATCCTGTGGACATAGTATACTTAGATTTCAGTAAGGCATTCAACAAACTAGACTACAACCTACTTCTTGGTAAGCTAGAAAAATGTGGGATAGACAGCATCACCACCACATGGATTCATAACTGGCTGACAAACCATACTCAATGAGTAGTCCTTAATGGTACTACAATTACATGGAAGGAAGGAAGCAGTCGGGTAAACCACAAGGTTCTGTCTTAGGCCCAGTACTGTTCATAAATGACTTAGATGAGGGAATAGAAGGGGAATTCATCAAATTTGCAGATGATACTAAACTGGCAAGAATAGCCAACACACAAGAAGACAAGCTCAGGATCCAAAAGGATCTTGACAGACTTGAACAATGGGCCCTATCCAACAAAATGAAATTTAATATGGAGAAAAGCAGTTTTATACTTAGGTAAGAAAAACCAAAGGCACAAGTACAGATCAGGCAAAACCTGGCTCAAAAACAGTAACAGTGAGAGGGACCTTGGAGTCCTAGTGGATGAACACTAAAACATGAGTTAGCGGTGTGTGGCAGCAGCCAAAAAGCCAGTACAATCCTTTGTTGTATAAACAGAGACATAAGTCAAAATCATGTGATAGTCAAACATTTATTTAGAAGAATTGCAGCTGATTTTTCCAACTGAATAATCTTCAAGATGGCTCACAACAGACTGCAAAGCTATATAAAAGTTGAGTTCACACATTGTGTTAAGCCATTATGTGTTTTGGTTGGCTAATGGCTTCATGAACTACATGATCGCAGCTGTGGTGATTTATAAGCAAACCATGGCATAGCAAGATTATGAACCTAGCTATGGTTTGTGAAAGTTTAGTCACCAATTGTTACATTACAGCTCTTCAAACCCATGGTAGTTCTGGCAGAGGGCATGAAACAACTGACGAATGGCTCCTTCTTGTGAGACAATCTTCCTAGGTAGACATAGACCTTGCTTCCTGGTCTTCCAGTGCATTTGCACACAGAGACTCTGCCTGATCTTGCTCATCCTTTTCTCAAGTCAATGTCATTTTGCAAGGGCAAATTCTGGGGGAAAGCAAAGGTACCCCTTGCAATTATAGAAATATGGGGTTTGTCTCTTAACAAATTCACTCTCTCATTTTCCTGATGTAACCACTGACAAGTATGGTAATTAATGACAATTGTAATGAAAAGTTCTCATGTGTGATGTGTAGCCTTGTTCCTTAAGAGCCCAGGCAAAATTCCAGGACTTGTAAATACTATGGCCAGCAGGTCATTTGTGACTTCTGACCTAGGCTCAGTGTGAACTGGCGACCTAGAGGTGAAATTCTCCATCTCTCATTAGCAGGCAACTGACACTCACTTTTCCCAACTAATTCTGTACTTCTACGAAGGACTTGGGCTCTGGAGGAAAAATTGCCCCCTATGCTAAACCATTTTTAAAGTGTCTGGATAAAAAAAAGATAAATCAATATTATTTTTATTAGCTTTTCCTGTATAGCTTTTCCTATATAGCTGGAAAAGGTATAGATAAATGCTGGAGAGATAGATGCAAATGAAGCCTGCTCTCATAGGTAAGTGGAAGAGCCTTGGAGTGAAACCTTACTTCCCCTTTTCTAGATTAAGCCTGCAGGACATAGACTGGGTCTCTTTGCAAGGTTACCAAAGTGGCCTTTTAACTGATAATACAATATGGCTTCTTTGAGTCACTTTTTAAAATCTTATTGGTGATCCTGTACTGCAGAAAATCCCCACAAAACTGAATGCAAAAAAACGCTTTTAAAACCCATAACAGATACTCCTCATGAATAAAAGCATTCATAGCCAAGTGAAAATTATTAGTCGAGCAATAATGAGATGGGAGGCATAGAAATTTAATAAATAGACACTAATACTTCTTCATTCAGAACCCTGGGCATACTTAGAATTTTGTGCAAATAGAGCTACTAAACTGCAGCCAATGGCCAACATCCTAAAAGAGAAAGTACCTAATCTCATTCTTCATAGACCAACATGTTTAATAAATGAGGGGAGGGGAATGAAGAGGGGATTGTCATGAAAATCTCTTATAAATTTACTCTGAGTTCCAAATTCAGGAACATCTGATACCGATTTTGAAGAGCTGAAAATCTCCAGTTTCATTTTTGAAATGCTGCTCTGCAACTAGATACCTAAAGCAAAAGCGACCAGATTTTGGAAACTTTCTTGGTGCAGCCTACCAGTGAGAACAATGGATTAGAATTGGAGAGAACTAGGTTTGGATTTCTATTCTAATACAAAGCATTCTAGGAAACTTTGCACCAGACGGTAAACCGAGGTTACACATTTCATTCCGACAACTCACACATGTCTTAACCAAATAAGCCATGTTATAGTTTGCGTAGTTTTGTAGGGTGGAAGGCTGAGCCTCTCACATGAGTGTTTTTTTTAAAATTCCAAAGTTTGTCTTTGGGCCAGTCATGTTGTGCTTTTTAACTGTATACTGCCCAGAGTTGCTGGCCAATAAAATATGTCTATAAAGCAAGAACTCAGCTATACTGGGAATTAAGAAGGGTTTCTCTGAACACATTTTAACTAGAAATTCATGCCAGAAACACCATCAGGTTCTGGAAACAAAAACCACTCCTGGTTTCTTTTAAAGATCCTTTCACAGCAATCTCCTTTTTCCTAGTTAATTGATCCAGATCTGATCTACCTTCTTTCCACTGCACCCTTGCAAGCCAGCTATGCAAGGTATTTCTTGGTGGGTTTGAAATTTCAGGAGAGATTAGAATGATGATCTTCAGCATAGACTTTAACCATGTTCCCCATCTATTTGGTTTGGTCTGAGATTGGAATAATTACATTTATTCTTTTTCTTTCGCAGGTGTACATGTTAGCTACTCTAGGAACAGACAGACCAGCGCAACTATTACTTTAGCAGAAACTGGTGGAACTGCAATAGAAACAAGTTAGGGAAATCACACAGAGCATGGGTTTTCTAATTCCTTTAACAGCAGGGATATAGAAGTATGTCTGTATTTTCTTCTGGGCTGCATGTTGCATCTGTGTGTGCTCTTTCTCTCCAGGAACTAATCAGGGTCTGTGTTCCTGTGTGTGTGTGTGTCATTGAGGGTCTAATCCAGGTGGATTCATATGGGTTGCCTTTGTATGTTTTTGTTCTCCCCTTGTTTTGAAGCTCTCAGTATATTTTGCACACTAGGAAGCACAGAGCACATTGCAGAAATACTGCTCTGAGTCATGTGACCAGAGGGAGGAGCTTGGATTGAAGGAGTCAGCAGCATTCTGAATCCTTGGGATGCACTGCCCCCAAGGCGGGAGGGGGGGATTGATGTTATCCTGTTCTTTATGGTCCCTAATTGGATCCTGTGCATTTTCAAGCCAAATCTTTTCTCTCCCAGTTTAGTCAATTTGGTCCCACTCTGTTCAGTTTTCTGAGCATTCTCCAGCTGATAGACAGTATCTCACACCATTAAAATAATAGAATAACAGAATAACTGAGTTGGAAGGGGACCTTGGAGGTCTTTTAGTCCAACCTCATTAGATTTTTTTTCCCAACTTCCTTTCGGTTTGGAAAGAATAGAAAGGACATTTGAGCGTACTCACACCATCTGCCTGTGTCAGTTTGGAGTGGACAATCTGTGGCCCTAAAGCATTCCAGACCCTTCATTTTCAGCCTTTTTCTCCTTCAACCGTACAGAATCTTAAAAGTCTGACATTTTCTCTTTTCCCTTCTTGTAACAAAGAGAGTGAATGCGTTAAGCTTAAGCTGCTTTCTAATGTTCTCCTCCCTTGCTAATTGTTACGTTCCTTCTCCAAAATAATCTCTGTAATTGTCTACATCCCTTAACCACCCAAAGTCATATAATCATACCTCTAAAACTATTGCACTGGAATTTTTGAACTATTCTTAAAAACAATAACTGGGCATTAATTCTCCAAAAGGCTTAGCGATTGCATTAAAAGGGCTATAAAGCTGCCTACAAGGAATGTTGCTTGGTTTTGCTTTAAAGCATTTGCATCACGCATTTCAGCCAGAATGGTTTCTGAGAAATGTAAAAGATTAATAAAAACAACGTGTGGCTGAGTTTGCACATCGCCTTGATCATGGTGTGCTCAACCATAGTTCTTTGAGTAAATCTTAATTGCCTAGGTTTGTGCAATACAGAAAGCACACTGGCTATTTTTGCACAACACACTTTGCTGAGTAGAAATTAGTCCTTCATACACTGAAAAATGAAATCTGATTATGTGATTCAATTCCCAAGCAAACCCAGTGATTGGGTACCGGCTCTCAACTCCAACCAGACTGACCTAAGGATTTATGCTGACTGTCTCACTGAAGAAGAACGGAGCTGAGTGGAAAAAGGTGTTGACAAGATGCTTCCACAGGCACTTCTGATGGATTAGCAATCCAACAAAGCTGTTTGTTTATTTGAATTACATTTATTTATTTGATTTCTATAACTGCCCATCTCAACAAGTGACTCTGGGCAGCATTTGTTGGGTTTATTACAAGATACAGCCCAGAATTCCAATTTTAAAATTGTAACATTAATGTGATGAAGGAAGAAAATTATTACGTTTATGGGTATAATATCACTTCACCTTAAGTGTAACATTTTAATGCAAGACAGCAACTTCGTTTGCAGCTGTGACTTCGTAAGGGAAGGAAGGAAGACAAGAAATAGGCTGTTAGTACAGAACATGCTTAAATAGGAGTAAGGTGCTAAGCTTATTAGGTTTAACCATGTTATATTTAACAATGTATTTATTTAAACATTTATTTTAGTTTGTATTTAATCTTTTACAATTTTAATCTGTTTTTATATTCATAATTGCTTTTGGATCTCTATTTTTACTATATTGTAAGCTGCTCAGAGTTGCTTTGAATAGCAAGATGGACAGCAGATCGATTTAATAAGTGATAGTCAATCTTTGAATTTTTGTGTAATGTCTGTGAAGGTTGCATATTATATAAATCCAGATCATTTGGTTAGTTTCCACTTCTGTGCATTGTAAAAACCTACAAAATGGCTTAATTCAGCAATTCCACTGTAAATGTGTTGTACTATACAATTGTAGCCATGAAATGCCTCCACTCCTGGCCAGCAAGTTGGGCTGCTGTAGAGCTACTAGATCTGAGCTTCAAAAGTCTTGATGACATCTAGTGGTTGTTTGTATTTTTGCTAGATCCAGTAGCTCTAAGCTGCCCAGATTCTTTCTGGCTCAAAAAATATATATAGCAGGATAAATAAGTCTGTCCACTCCAGTGAGATCATTGCAATGCTATCCTGCTCCAAATTGCCCTTAGACAACCCCTCAAATTAGAAGGCTACAGCGTCTGACCTCAAGAAGTTGACTGTTCCCACTTAAAGCAAGAGATTCTAAGCAATAGGAAAATGAAGATCCACTTACAATGGATACATTTATCCCTTTTACCTGTTTTGATGAGTGGTCTTCATATGTGTCATACAATAGATGAAAAATAGATGGTAATTCCAGAGAATAAGCTGCTGTTTCACCAAGCACCTTGGAAGACTGTGCTTCGGATCTGTGTTGAAAGGCAGCAACATTACAATTTTACAGAACAAATGTTTGCATTCCTCTCTATCTCTAAAGACTTTTTTGAAAATTGATCTCTGTACTTTGAATTTCTCAAAATGCTTGCAGATTTAATACAATATTTCCCAAATATTTAAATTCAAGATTCTTCCAAAGCGAAACTGTTTTGCACCCCCTACTGATCATAAAAAGAAATATTGACAGGAGACTCCCACCAGCTTTAAGGATGGTTGCTTCATAAGTGATTATCTGTTTTACACATCATATTAAGGAGGAATAATGTAGTTTATTCATCCTTGGCTCCATTGTGTGCACCCAACATTTATGATTTGTAACTACAACATAGTTTATGGTTTTGCATGCTATATTAATCAAACCTCTACTATTTAATCATTATTACATAAACCATGGCTTATAAATAAATAAATATGAACAAACTGGAAGCCATACTTAAGTTTCACAAAGAAAGGTAGGATATTAATCATCAATAAGGTTAGCGGTTCCTATGCAATTTGCTTTTGTAATGTGCCAACAGCAGCCCAGGAGCATTTGGTAGAGATCATCAGTCTGCATTTCTCAGTCCTATCCAGGCAATGTCAAAGAAATATAGTTTTCCCTGTTCCTTTAATGATAGTTGGTTTGCATGGTGGTCACTTGCTCAAATCATGGCTTCATTAGAAAGAAGTGGATGGTGATCTTTCTAAAATGGACTTTCTGACCCTTGATGACCTTCTGCCCTGCTGTTGACAGCCTGTAAATCTTCTGTCCCAGTCCTCCCATTTCCCCCAGGTATGTGCTGCAACATGAGGAATGGAGGTGTGCATTCTATATCCAACAATGCTTCAAAATATAACCATGAAGGACATCATGCTGTGCTACATTGGACCATCCCTGTAATTAGGCAACATCAGCAGTTTAACATCAGTAGTGGACTTTGTGTTGGTTGGATTCATCATTGCTTTAAGGCAAGGGTGTCAAACTGCTGGCCCACGGGCTGGACACATGACACGGAAGCTGCACCCACCCCATTGCCGGCAATGGCAAAACTATCCCGATATGTTGCGTGACATCACATGACGTCACGAGTTTGACATGTCTGCTTTTAAGGTGTAGGAAGCTTCTCTCAAGATGAAGTTTCATAAAACAGAGAAAAGTGACTCTTTCACTCTACTGTCCAAAATAATGTGGAGAAAATGCAAATAAATACATTTCTCCATCCTTTGCTTTGGATTTAATGTTTTTTTTTGAGGCATGCCAGCTTCACGCTTCATTGCTTTCTTGGTGGCTCATTGAATACATTGTCCTATCATATGGCAAAATCTTGCCAAGAAAAGTGCAGGGTCTCTTCCAGGCAGTCACCAAGGGACAATACTGATTCAAAAGCATGCATTAATTAATTAATTAATTAAACAAACAATAAACAAAGAAGCAGAACTGTCATAAAAGTGAGAAATGTGATCAACTGCTTGTACAAATCAAAGATTGGTTACAAATTAATAAAATCCAGTAAAGATCAGTAACACATTATAATGACAGTTGTATGCATCTCCCCCAATTGACATATACAGTGTTATTGAGTTATTAAGTTCGTTTTATTGGACTTTTAATATATTTTAACATGCTCATGGGAATCTCTGATGTGGAAGCCAATAGATTCATTTTTTTATTATTGGTTTTATAACCATAACTGTTTTAATTAATAATTTCAGTCACAATTAATTAATTTCAGTCACAATCAATTTTCTGCTGCAACAAATTTTAGAAAAGTTTTATCAACTGAGAAAACAAATGAGCATCAATTACTATCTTGTTGGGGGAAAAACCTTGCAGACCTACAATACATTGTTGGTTTTGATTTGGATGATTTGCTGGATTTTAAATGTTATTATCTTTTTGAATAAAGCCCTTCTAAAAAAGTCATTTGTATGTCATACTACACCTAAGTCATGTGTTTCATGACAGTGAAGCCTTTGCTGATAAGCAAACCAACTTCATTATGGCTCTTGATTCCTCTTGATGCTTCAGTGTGTGATGAAACACTTTTAAGGATTTCTGCCTGGAAAACAAAAGACCTCTGACAAAGCACAGCTGGCCATCCATGATGTGGTAGGCTGAAGATCCACTATACCAAAAACATCTACTACTATCATCACAATTTGAGTTTATAAAAAATAATAAAGGAGGGTTAAAGAAAATCTAACATAAACAAACAAATTTTAATTCAGCTCCACAGAAACTTTAAACTCTGGCCCCCTCATCATTGATGTGCAGTTCCAGGCTGCTGTCTTCTCTGCTGCTCTTTATTTGCACATCAATGACCTTTGCCTAAGGGCAAAAATCAATATTGGAGGTCAGGGTCTAATACTCCCCCCCACCTCTTGGGGTTCCTCAGTGACCACTGCACTGGTCAGTATCTATAATGATTCCCAAAAAGTGATTGAGGAGCTGTCAGGCAGCTGTCCACTCCAATCACTGAGGATATGGCCTGCTCTGGATATATTGATTCAGCAAAAACAGAAGTGGGTTTTCATAGAATCTCCTGACTGTAGCATTTGGTTACCATTTTAGCCCCAAACTTACAATATGGAATATAATTAATTCAGATATCACTTCCTCCATTTGGCTATTTAATATTTTACATTCACATGATTACAGGATGGGTGTGGGGAAGGTGGAAGGAAAGCTGTCCTCCTTTAGGTACTGCTCTGATCTTGCATATATATATATATTCATATCACGCTATGCTATTTCATTAGGTCAATATGCTAACAGTTGAGAAAAACATTGCTTGTACTTTGTTCATACCATAGAACACTTCAGGTGAGGTAAAGACGTAGTAGTTGCATTCTTACAATATGTTCATATACAGAACATAGGTCAATTCAATGATCAAGTGGCATTGTGTAAATGCAGCCATGTGCCTTAACATATCCCAAATCTAAAGGAGAATCACCTACCAGTGCTAAATGCTTATCACTGTTCGACTGATTTGCAGAATGCTCACTTTGTGGTTAAGGCACCCATCTGGAACCTAAGAAATGGTAAGCTCTAATCTCACCTTAGGCATGGAAGCTGGCTGGGTGACTTTAGGCCTGTCCCTCTCTCTCAGCCCAAATCACTTCAGAGGGTTGTTGTGGAGAAAATAAGAGGAGTAAAGAGTATTAGGTATGTTTGCCACGTTGAGTTATTCATAAAAATAATACAGGCTGGAAATAAATAAGTAGGTCAGTCTTTTTTGAGTAACACTTTAAAATGTGAGACAGTGAAATCAGAGATCAAAGCAGAGCTGGGATTTACAATTTTTAGTTTCTTTTTGTTTTAGGGTACTGAGGCTTGGACAAAGGCTTGGGCATCTTCCCTCACCCTGCCCCACCCTTTTTGTTTGTTTGTTTGGTAAAGCAGCAGGAACCTCTGCATCTCACAGTTTTCACTGAAATTCAGCAGGGTTCACCATTGCAAGAAAGAGGTTTGTAATCCATGGGTCACAGATTACTCAATTCCTACTATAGAGAACTACCAGATAACAAAAAGATAACCCAGCTTGTTCAGATCACGGTTTCATCTACTTGGGGAGTCGAAATCCAAAACAAGCCAATCCGATGTCCTGAAAATTCCAGTCTGCAATGATAGACAGCTCTTAGACTTGTTAGTAAAATAACATTCCACTGTTCTGACTTTTTCTCCTTAAAAAAATACTGTAAAAATATATGAAGATTATGTGCAGAAATATGGAACTTCAAATATCTAATCATATCAGGAAAGTTTAATTTGAAGTCCCTGTAGCTGGGATTGGATATTAGACTGAGTTATGATTTATTGTTGATTATTGTCCAACCAAATTACAATTCTTCAGTGTCTCCAATTAATCTTTCTGATATTTTATCCTTTGTCTGCCAAGCCTAGGAGCCACACAGGATTTTTCTTTGTATCCCAGTACTGGTTAGATGTAACAAAAAACAAACCTAAGAAAACCTAAATTTAAAAATAAAGATTCCCTTAGTTTGGCTTCTGGTTATTACAAAGAGCCAGCCATGTGGCTACCATGACAACCATAGCGTAGTCATTTGCCAATACAATCAATATAAACATTTAAATATATTCAAGACAAAATAATTTTAAATAGCTGACTACTAAAAGTAGGTAGATATAGTAAGCATTCATAAGCTTATTCCTTATGTAGCTCAAGTGCCTTCTTTCCAAATAAAAAATGAAGATTTGTTTGAATGAACCTTTTTTCCTGGTGATTAAGTAGAAATATCCATATACAGTAGTTTTCTTGACAAGATTATGGAAGTGGTTAACCATTACCTTCCTTAACTATATTTCTTCAAGTTCAGGCCTAGCCTATAGCCTGGCATTTCCTGGGAGTTAATCGTACAAGTACTAATTAACAAATCATGATTAATGGTGTTAAGTCGTGGGCTCTGGTGAGCAGGAATGATGACACAAGGCTGAGTACAGAGAAACTCATTCTTTTATTCTTGCTGGAACTGTACTTGAGCTTGGGCCGCACCCAGCCACAATATATAGCCTAGCCCTAAGGTGGCAGCCAATAGGTTTGAACCCATGCTTGCCGCCTGGGGCTAACCAATTGCAGGACCGGAGACAGCCTGTCTGGGTTGCTGGAGAGCCGTTAGCTCTCCAGCAACGCACGCGGTTTAACACCACAACCCCAATACATAACAAATGGGTTGTGGGGGGTGGTGGTTGAGAACAACAATGGTTAGCTAAACGTTGCCACAGAAGTGTCCATAAGGCGTGGTCAAAAAATCACACTAAAACAGACAGAGCTTTGACTTCCCTGCCAAAACAGGCATCTTGTTTTCTTACTATGCTTTGAAGACGTCCCTACTAACTACTGTGACATTAACATTAAAATAAGCCATTACACCTGATTCTAAAAGGCATAAAACTTTTGGCACTAAAGTAAAAGTACTACTATAGTAGTACAGCACTTACAAAGAAAAGAAGCTATTTATTTAAATTAAAGCTATCAATATGTAAATCAGAGGAAAAGACACAGAAAAATCTGCAACCTGGATGATAGTTGCTGCTGCCATAAGGAAAAGACTTGGCTGCAGCTCCTCACAGGAAGGCTCAGAGAGCAGAAATGAACCAGAGGGTGTTTAAATGAAGTAGAACTAGCTTACTATATTTTGCCAGACGAAAATGTTCTGAAGCCTTAAAAGACACAGAGCATTCTGTCTTGGACAACTCAATTTGTGAAGACTTGATCAGTTACTGAGAGAACTTCAAATTGCAGAGGGACAGAAATGTAATAGTAAATAAATAAACAACAGTCTTAATTTTGGGTAATGATATAAATTTCCTGGCGCATTCACAAATGATTTTTAAAAAACACCATAAATACATGTACCGTAAACATAATTATTATGTCTGCAGAAACACATCCAAATCAGTTAAAGACTTACCAGATGCATGAGCATTGTTGTTTATTTAAGCACAACACCAATGATAACATACTCACAATACAAAATCATTTAACAGTCAAACTCATCTAAAGTCCTAGTCCAGTACCTGAGAGAAAATTAGGAATTGAAAGCAAGCCAAGAAGCTTGGGGCCAAACCTTGGGAAGTAACCTATCCAGTGGCTCTCAACCTGTGGCTGCAGACCCCTGGGAGGGCTGCAATGTTGTCCCAGGGGGTCTGCAAAGGCTTGAAGAAATGTTATGATTTAAATTTTGAGTTACATCTTGGGGGGTTCCTGGCAACAAAATGTAGTTAAAGGGGGTATGTGATGAAGAAAAGGTTGAGAATCACTAACCCACTCAAAACTGGCTTTATACGTAGTAACCAGCACTCTGGAGCACAGCCAAAATTTACAGGAAATTAGTGCAGTAAAATAATGGTGTTACATGAGTGTATCAGGATATGCCCATTACTATCCACACTATAAGATTTTGGACCAACTGTAGTTTCCAGATGGTCTGCACCCATTTAGAGTGCATTACAATAGTCCAAGTAGGAGGTGATCAAGGCATGACTGACTATGAGCAGGGCTCCCTATCAAGATACGACTGCAACTAGCACACAAGGTGAAGTTGTGCAGAAGCCCCTTTTCACCATCACTTCCACCTGCTCTTCATGAAGGAACCATGAGCCAATGGATAAAGTTTAGATTGTTTAAACTTGGTTGGGTCTGTAGCTCTTTGAATCTTTTTTTGTGTGTGTGGATTCAACTTGCTTGGGTAATTTATTGCTCAATGGATATGTGAATCCAGAAAATCATTGTGTTCAATGGGCCTGGCGACCACAGTCAGTGAAAGGTAACATAAAACTCCAAAGTAAGATAAAACAACCACAAATCGTGTACACATCTACCTATAAAACTTGTGGTGGAAACAGTTTTGGATTATGGATTTATTGGCTTACACTATTTCGTAAAAAAGCTGCACTGGTGATGGGAGGCCAAGCAGCAAAGTTTGCACTTTCAACAGACACATCAACCTAAAACCAACCTATGAACCCCTCAGAATTCAAATCAGCCACACAACCAGCGATGACATTGACCCTCAACCAACCCACCCAACCCTCCCCATCAGCACTTCACCTCCCATTGAACCTCACCTGACCTGAGCTCCCCATCACAAGACCCTCCCTTGACACACCCAAACCTGACTCATCACAAGACCTGCTGACCACACAAAGTCTTTATGAACAGAAAAACAGAAAAAACAGCCCCTAAACTCCACTGAAGATGTTTCCTAACCTGGTAAGGGAAATGTTTGGAAACCAACCCACAAGCTCGGAGAATGAACTTCCACCCTCAAAGTTTGCATAGTTTAGATAGCTTAGTTTTGTGTGTGCTTTTTTTGTTGTTGAGATATTGCAACTTTGCAAAGCAAGACCACAATGAGATACCACTGTACCACAACTATCTTTGCTGTGTTACCTTCATACATCCGGTTCATGATTCATGATTCAATTGGAACCTGTATCTTCTATCATGACCAGATGATGCTCTAAGGTGTTAACCTAAGAGCAAAAACATCAAAAGGGAAATTGATTAGGGAAAAAAAGATAAATATCTGCTGTGAAACTTCACACTTATAACAATGAAGTAAGCATTCAGGTATTTTAGAGACAGTTGTACCCACTCAAAAGTAGAAGAATAAAAGTTCAGGCTTTGACAGAATGGACAGACAGGGGATGTGATTTTCATTTAATTAACCTAATTAACCTGAACTAATCTGTTTTTGTGGGTTTGTATAATATACTGAACTGTAAGCTCATTACTTTGGCTTAGTTCATATATACTAAGACTCCAAAAAACTAATCAAAGTTAAAAGCTTTGCATGTGATATATGTAGGTGTAGGTGCTAAATTTGTAAGTGATGTGGTTAAGCATGCAGAGTGAATATTAAAATTAGATAGACATATTTTATAAATTACTACACAACCCATGGGCCACCGAATCATCATTTCAGTTGTGTCAACATTTTGGAGATATTAACGTACCTAAACAAGTCAACAGAATTACCAGGGGTGGTTAAAAAATGGTGGAAGGGAAAAAGTCAATGCAGAAGCTAGCACGGAAGGTTGCACATTGCTTAGGTACATCTCTTTTAGTAAAACTGGTATAGTAAGGAGCTCTGGACACATTTGCTTGCAAGATTTCTGATCTTTCACTATTCTGCTCTGAATTATTGTGGTTTCTCACTATGGGTTATTTTGCTGCTGGGAGGGCTTTACTTCTGCTTTTCCTGTCAATGTGGCTGTGGGCAAAGGCACTGAGGGCAGATGTTAAGGAGTAGTAGAGGAGACAATAAATAAAGATAGAATGTGTAGTTTATAAGAAAAGGGCAGAGAACCTTCTTCTTCCTCATGTTGCTAAAAAGTTTCCTGGCAGGGCCTCGCTCCCAAACCCTTGAACAAAATGGATATAGATTACTCACACAGAATATCTGCACTATGCAAAATGTTCTACTGGATTTCTGCCTTAGGCTTGCTCACAAAAGGACAAAAAGTCCCTTAAGTAAACTTTCCACCTGGAATCCAGCTTCAAGGTGAGTTTTGCAAAAGGGTTCACTGCCACCTTTCCTCCTTTTCATAGCTGATTTACGCACTGTAGTGGCACCCAATTTGGGCAGCCTTAAAAAGAAATTAGACTATAAATTAGACAAAACATTTCTTAACACCCCACTTGCAGGCCTGATTCAACAGCAAAATGGCTAACGTTCAGTTGTACATTCGGGGCATTTGTTCTTTTTCCATAGGAGAGTGAGGAGGTGTCTGAGATCGCTCTTTCCACCTCTAACTTCCCCATGCTATAGGAAAGGCTCAGATCAAGCTACTGAAAAACACCAATTTTGGAGAGAACTGATGAAAGAAATGGGAAGAAATACAAGAGGCTTCCTATTTTCATTCCTTCATTCCCTTGCTACCACTTAACCCAACCCGGGCTTAAAAAAAAAACACCCAGCTTTTCCTTCTGAGGAGCACTTGCTCTATTTATATTTCACATTAAATATTTATAATCCATAATTAGGCCAATAGATTAGAAAATCAGTGCCTGTTGCACCCAATTCAGAACTATTTTTTTTCAGACTCCTTTTATAGCTGTTACATTTTTGGAGCAGTCAGCCTCCATTTGAACCTCTTCCAAATCTCTTTTAAATTAGACATTTAGTCTAATATCTTCATCAGAACTTTCTGGAATACTTCTAAATTTCAAACAGAGTATCTTCTTTATGAGTTGCAGCAAAGCTACATTATCCATCTCTCTCTCCAATTTTCTATCCCTAACTTAAAATGTCCATTCTATTTACTCTCCTAAAATGTCCATTAATTTATATTCCAGTCATTTGTTTTACAGAAATTTTCATATGATCAAGTTCCATCTATTTATCTGTAGCAAAAGAAAATCGCCATCAGGTGAAAGAATAATTACAGTATATACAAATGTGTTTAAGAAATGAGGATTGGTTGATTCTAGTGTATGTATTGGTTGCACCACAGCCTTGAATGAAGATAGAATCCTGTGCTTCCCAGTGACTCAACTTGCAAGCAAACCACAAAAGGTTCCATTTTTGCAGTCAACTCACAGGGAACTTCCATCTGGAGATCATGCCTCCTCCTTTATCGTGCCTCCTCTTTTATCTGGGGAAGTTCGGTGTCCAGTGCTAGCTTTTGGGCACCAATCTCAACTGTGATGTTGTCTCTGGTTCCCTGAAGATGAACTAAATCACAATTAACCCTCACTGAAAGTACCAAATGCACAACTGAAATTGATCAATCTTGTTATCTCCCCTCTCCTTAACACACATATACAGTCCCTTTGAGATGAAGTCATTCTTCAACTTGAGTTCCTTAATATGTAATCAAGTCTTATGCTGCATTCAAAATCACAACTCTTTGTTTCCTCTAAGTTTCAAACCAAAACTTATACAAAAAATATAGTGCCAGGTTCTGTTTGTATTGTTTTGATTGGCTTAATACAACAGTCCAATTCCATTAAGCTTAATAGGGTTTACTCAACAGAAAATGTCTTGCTAGCACATAAATATTTGCAGATGATAATCCTCAAAGGCTTAAAAAAGTTTTCCCTCACCTGATACCCTCAAGAAATGTTGAGATTCAACTCTCATATTCCCTATCATATATGTCTATGGAAGGGACTAGGAAAGGAAGGTTTTTGTTGTTGTAAGCTGCGAAGTCGTGTCCGACCCATCGCGACCCCATGGACGACGTTCCTCCAGGCCTTCCTGTCCTCTACCATCTTCTGGAGTCCATTTAAGCTCACGCCTACTGCTTCAGTGACTCCATCCAGCCACCTCATTCTCTGTCGTCCCCTTCTTCTCTTGCCCTCAATCTTTCCCAGCATTAGGCTCTTCTCCAGTGAGTCCTTCCTTCTCATTAGGTGGCCAAAGTATTTGAGTTTCAACTTCAGGATCTGGCCTTCTAAAGAGCAGTCAGGGTTGATCTCCTCTAGGACTGACCGGTTTGATCACTTTGCAGTCCAAGGGACTCACAGGAGTCTTCTCCATAACCAGAGTTCAAAGGCCTCAATTCTTTGGCGCTCAGCCTTTCTTATGGTCCAACTTTCACTGCCATACATTGCAACTGGGAAGACCATAGCCTTGACTATACGCACTTTTGTTGACAGGGTGATGTCTCTGCTTTTTAGTGTGCTGTCTAGATTTGCCATGGCTTTCCTCCCCAGGAGCAAGCGTCTTTTAATTTCTTGGCTACAGTCCCCATCTGCAGTGATCTTGGAGCCTAGGAAAATAAGGAAGATTTACTTGAGTCCAAATTTTTCTTTACAAACTGAGTAATATTCAAAACAAAATACTTAGCTAGGTGGCAGCATTTAGCCAAATGTGTTGTAAAAAAGTGAACAGAGGTAGACTTAGCACTTTAGAATAGAATAGAGCTGAAAGGGACCTTGGAGGTCTTGTAGTCCAGCCCCCTGCTCAAGCAGGAGAACCTATACCATCTCAGACAAGTGACTGTCCAGTCTCTTCTTAAAAACCTCCAGTGATGGAGCGCCCACAATTTCTGGAGGCAAGCTGTTCCACTGGTTAATTGTCCTCACTGTTAGGAAGTTTCTCCTTAATTCCAGGTTGCTTCTCTCTTTGATCAGTTTCCAACCATTGTTTCTTGTCCTCCCCTCTGGTTCTTTGGTGAATAATTTGACCCTCTCTTCTTTGTGGCAGCCCCTCAAATACTGGAATACTGCTATCATGTCACCTCTCTTCTTCTTTTCTTTAGATTAGCCAAATCCAAACCCTGCAGCCGTTCTTCGTATGTTTTAGTCTTCAGGCCTTTGATCATTTTAGTTGCTCTTCTCTGAACTTTTCCCAAGGTCTCAACCTCTTTTTTGTAGTATGGTGACCAAAATTGTTTGCAGTATTCCAGGTATGGTCTTACTAGGGTTTAATAAAGCGGTACTAATACTTCTTGTGATTTTGATTGTATTAGCTTTTTTGGCTGCTGCTGCACTACTGGATCATAGTCAAGTGATTGTCCAAGGTCCCTCTCATAGTTGCTGTTTTTGAGCCAGGTCTTGCCTAATCTGTACTTAAAACTTTGGTTTTTCCTGCCTAAATATAAAACTTTGCTTTTCTCCACATTAAAACTCATTTTGTTGGATAGGGCCCATTGTTCAAGTTTGTCAAGATCTTTTTGGATCCTGAGCTTGTCTTCTGGGGTGTTGGCTATTCCTGCCAGTTTGTGTCATCTGCAAATTTGATGAGTTCTCCTTCTATTCCCTCATCTAAGTCATTAATGAAGATATTAAAGAGTACTGGGCCTAAGATGGAGCCTTGTGGTACCCCACTGCTTACTTCTCTCCATGCAGATGTAGTACCATTGAGGACTACTCGCTGAGTACAGTTTGTCAGCCAGCTACAGATTCATCTGATGGCGTGGAGACTGTTGTGAAATCTAGAGTAATTGGATTGACTATGAAGTTGAAAACACTTTCCAGTGTGGCAAACTACTTCTGTAATGCTGTTAAGAAAACATGTATGAATATATCCAGATCCAGAAACTGATAACATGGAGATGTTACCCTTACACTGAACAAAACACCCATCAAAAGCTTTAGTCATAAGGAAAAGAAATTTTTTTTACTGGGATTTGGCAACAAATTACTGTTTCCAGGCCTGTACCCAGTATTCAGCTCTTGACTTGGAAGAAGACTCAGACATAATTGAGGTTCACTAGAAATTTTATTGCAGACAAGAATGAAGTTTTAAAACAATAAAATTGACTGTTGCAGCAAAAATGCCAGAAACCTTTATATCTGTACCCATGTTCTAGAGTTTAAACTCTCAATTTTTTCTTCACACTTTTCCAGGTTAAAGGAATTCTTGGAGATTGATCAACTTTACCTTGGGAATTGCTATTTCTTGCTTTGCCATCTTATACCTTTGTATTAGTTATGTTTCTCTGAGCAACCATTTTGCCTCTCCAACTAACCTCCAAAGACCAGAGTTACATTCTTCTTCTACAGATACAAACCTGTGATAGAATTTTGCACTTCTTTAACGTTCACAAATGTGACAAAACCCAGAGTGGTCCATAGTAAGATATGCTGAAGCAGAGGACAGGTATTTGAATTTTATTTTTTTTAGGAATGGAAGTTGCTGTCATATATTATCAATATCACTGGTTATTTTTACATTATTTTTTGGCATTTGTTTTCAGAATATATCAGAGCTTGGGTCAAATTCTTGGGTGAAATCCTAAGAAAGTATATGGAAAGTACCCCTTAGGTATGTGCAAAATGTATTTTGATCATTGAGTCATCAGGCAACTGATATCTCCTCTATTTGAGATAAAGGGCAATTCTTGTTTTAGAAAATAAGCACCCACAAAGAGTGTTTTCACTCTTGTTCTCTCTGTCCTCTTTTTGGCATAGGTTGGTTTAAGTATCCTCCCCACTTCAAGTGAGAACCAAAGAGTAAAGGACACTTCCTGTGAATTCAAACTGAATTATTCATATCGTGCATAAAAGATATCAAGGTGGATTCCCTTTTGCTCTCCCAAAACTGACTTTACAGATGATGGAACAGCAATCCAAATTAAGGTAGGTTGGTTTTTTTTTACCAGCCAACTCTGTGGAAGCCAAGGCTCTTTTTTATGTTTCTTGCTGGAATATTTAGCAACATTCTATTGCTCTTTCTTGTCTATGCATTCATATATACTCACACACCCTACAAATGAGCCTGATGAATTTCTTCTAAGTCTAGGCCGTAGGACTAGGTTGTAATTCTTCAGGGTGAAATTTGAAAAGACCTGATAATAAGGCATGAATTACTATAAGTGTTTTTAGATCTATAATATGGGCTCCTCATGGATGGTGCTATGGTAATATAATGTAACTCAATAAATATACTATACTATGCTCTTCTAGATATTTTTACTGCAGAGATATTTATAGAAATTTATAATTCATATAACACATTAAGCTAAAATGGAATTGGCACATACTATTGCTCAGTATATTGGTACAAGTTGTGGTTTTTGGTCAGGCAGCAATTCTTATTAACAAGAAACTATCATTTGAAGTTTTGGTGAACATGAACAAAAGTGTCCAAACCACCACTGTTTCTTTTAAAAGGAAAATTACAGTGTAAGGCACAAATTATAAAAATGGCTAGCATAAATGTTGCATAGGATTAAATGGAAAGAATGACAAAGATATCTATATATTGTATTTTTAAAAAATTACCTGCAAGGAAATAAGAATACAAAGAGGTGTTCGCAGCGTGAATGCTTTAGTCATGTTGAACATCATGTTCATTCAGCTTTCAGGAAAACTGCATGGAAAATAAGTTTTGAGATTTAGGGTAGGGTATTTGTGGGAGATTATTCCTGACCACATGTTTAGTTATTACATTCCATTTATTTCACTATACAGTACTTTATTTTATCCATTAAATTCATGTGCCGGCCATCTCATAGTTTGAAACAATTCATACTTACTAAAAAAAAAACCAATTAAATTCTCTGGAAGGCTTGCAACAAAGTAAAAGAAAAGCAAAAACTCAGCAAAAAGAATTATGCACAGATACATAAGTGTAAAGATTTGTGCCAACAGTAAATCAAGTGGAGTCAAAATACTGAAGTGAAATACAGTTTTAAGCCTTTTTCAAAACATGAGAAGAAAAAGTGCCATTTGGAGCACAGGGGAAGGATATCACGCAATGCAGAATTTCTAATACAGGAGAAGAAAAGAGGGACTCTTAGAAGTTCTCAAAATGACTGGACTGGATGGGTGGCATTGATTTTGGCAAATATTGCCCAATAAACATGGGGAACAAATGAAAGGTTGACCATTTCAACTAATCAAATGAATCAATTCTTTTCATTCGAAGCAAGAAAAGGAAATAGTTTTAAAAAGTACCAAATGCTATTTGAATTGTGATGTTTTCCAACTTGATTTCAATGGACAATAAACAGTAGAAAAACTGCTGTGAGAAGATAGAGACTATTTTCTTTAGTTCACATGTCTTCATCTTGTTCTGACCTCCTGACTGAGGCAAGTCTACGTCATTCTTAGATATAACTGATTAAAACAGTATTTCCCTCTTATTCTGAAACCATCCAAGAACATCCTTCTCCAGGCATGTAAAACTAGTAGGTTGTCTCACCCATTACCTAGAGGGAATCCAGATGACTGAAAGAAGTAGGAATTTGCAACAGGGCAGGAAAGTAATTGGAAAAGGAGACAACCAATTTTACGGCATTATAGTTTTCTGCTGAATCAAGGATGGATGCATGGAAAGCATGTCAACCACGTGGTGGAGAAAAATTTCAGACTCTTGAGAAGTTCTCACAATGAGGAAGGACAGTGGTTGAGGTACTTTAAAGAGAAAACCAAGATGCCTTCCTCAGTAATGAGCATCTTTGGTAAACTGCAATGTTCAGGGTCTGCACTGATAAAAGCCAAAACTGAAATGAGTAAAGCATTCCAAATTAGAATGGTAAAATCAAAAGGAAAAAGGACAAGCTAGCCACACTTTAAAAAGCAGCCACGTGCAAGGAGAGGTTTCATGTATAGACAGAACCAGATTGGGGAAGATAGTCTATGCAGCTTTAGGAAATCTATCACACAGTCATCAAGCTACTTACAAGCAAAAAAGGCTATAAATGTATGCTAATTTATCCAAAGGAAAGTTTCCCAGAACTCACGGGGAATCATTTTTGAGACAGTGAAAACTCTTTGGGTTCAAATACTGCCCATCTAAGACCTATGAAGGTAATTTAAAAATGGTCTAAATAGCATATGTAGAGGACTTTGCTTGCAATGCATTAAACGTCAGTATTTTTATTCTAGGAAAATCTGACACACACGAAACTATTCAGCAATGAAATTTCTGTTAAATTTTTCTTTAAAGTTATGTTCAATCTCTTATAAGCTGTTCTTCTCTTTTCCCCCAACATTCACACATGTGTATGCATTCACACACACACAGTGCTTTTTTTGTAAAAGAAAAAGGTGCCGGAACTCACACATGTCATACAACCCGCCTTGCCCTACCCTACAAGGTTCCATCCAAAAAAGGTGCCGGAACTCCGTTCTGAGCGTTCTATGAGAAAAAAAGCCCTGCACACACACATATATAATTATTTACTGGAACTATGGTGTATTTATTTAGCTGTTGACATGTTTTCTGTTGAATTTCTAATTTTTCAGCTTCATTTTACTCATTTTTGATGAAAGCACTAGAGGTGTTAATTTCCCGTAGTCAAAAGGAATCTTGCTGACACCATTAATGTGGAAGAAAATTATGATGCATACATAACCTTTTGGGTAAAAGCACAGCTTTATGGATACCAAATTGACCAGCTGTTTAGCAGCTACCACATCAAAGAAACTATTCCTACATGGGTGGTTTTACTGGTTTGACCTTCCTCTTTTGAGGGCATCATACATCAATGAATGATTTCTAGGTAATTCTATGTCAGTAGTGAAACATAATGATTGGACTTATTGGAATACGATTAGGAAGATTTAGATTCAGATTGTTGTTTAGCCATGAAGTTCGTTTTGTGTCCTTGAGTTAGTCATTATATGTTGGTCTATCTTATCTTATAAACTAGTTTTTAACATAAAATAAGTTAGGTATGTGAACAGCATTCTCAACTGAAATATCTTGGGATGGCAAATCCTGAAAATTCTCATGCAGTAAGAATTGTAAGGGTTGACACCATAAAGATCTCAGTTTGGAAAACACTATTCTGGGCACTACTAGTACTAAAGCTTTTTTTGGATGAAATACTGGACACGTAAATAATTTGTCGTTAGGCCTGTGAAGTGCTTCAGGTTAAAATCTGAAAGTATGCAGGGACTGAAACATAGCACCTGAAACACTTCAGATCAAACATTAATGTAGTAGCAGAGCCTTACAGCAACATTTCCAGGAAAAGACACAGTTGCTTTTATGAGTTTATGAAAAATTGAGAGCTTGCACACTCTTGGAGGGACTTATGAAATAAAATATGAATATTCTGTAACAAACAAGCAGATCAAGTGATGCACTTGAGTCATACAAAGGGCATGGCCTCTGCCTACTAAAATTCCTTCCACTCCTGTATTTCACAATCTTTCAGACTTTTAGGATATGTATCCTTCAAACCCTCTATTGGAACCTGCTTGATTAGGTAAAACATAATGAAACCTTGTCTTACTGTATACCTATTTGCCTAAGCTCCTGTAATTCTTATCCATGCAAAATATGATTGCCAGGACATGCTGTCAGAATCGTACTGATGAAAAAGTCCAGCAAAAATACTTATCTTCATTCTAGGTAGAATACCATAGATAACACTGAAATGCAGGGAATAAAAGGCATCTCACTATTGCAGAGAATGCAATAGCAAGTAAGAATACAGATTAAATCACAGAATATAATAATGAACATACCGTCATTATAAATGAGAATTACTGGGTAATACACTATTTGCTATGGTCTTCTCAGTTGCAATGTATGGCAGTGAAAGCTGGACCATAAAAAAGGCTGAGCGCAAAAGAATTGAGGCCTTTGAACTATGGTGCTGGAGAAGACTCCTGCGAGTCCCTTGGACTGCAAGGCGATCAAACCGGTCAGTCCTAGAGGAGATCAACCCTGACTGCTCTTTAGAAGGCCAGATCCTGAAGCTAAAACTCAAATACTTTGGCCACCTAATGAGAAGGAAGGACTCACTGGAGAAGAGCCTAATGCTGGGAAAGATTGAGGGCAATAGAAGAAGGAGACGACAAAGAATGAGGTGGCTGGATGGAGTCACTGAAGCAGTAGGCGTGAGCTTAAATGGACTCCAGAAGATGGTAGAGGATAGGAAGGCCTGGAGGAACGTTGTCCATAGGGTCGCGATGAGTCGGACACGACTTCGCAGCTAACAACAACACACTATTTGCCTTTTATAAGAACAGAGTCTAGTTGTTATAGACTGGGTTGAACTCTAACTCCAGTAATTCTCAACCAGAAAGCCACTTGAGGATTCTATATACAGTATTTCCAAGACACAAGATTAGGGGGATTGAAATATCAATTCAGCTGGTAACTCAGTGGCTGCCTTCACATCATGTTAACTGAACCATAGTTTATCAATTAGGACAATTCTCCTGGTCTCGTAGCAGAAGAACTATAAATTACCTTCACAGACCAGTCTAAAATATGGCTGGCTACTTTATGATTCACTGTGTTGTTGATTCCAACAACATTGCTTGTAATGTCATCATGGCACCAGCCTGTATGTCTCCATGAAAACATTACAACACAAAATCCGATTCATGACAATGCTTCCCACTTAGGATAATCCCTGAAGCAGAAGGGCAGATTTTCAGGAATTTTATTTGCATAAAGAGAGATACTAACCCACCATCTCTCAGTTCATTCCTGCTTATTTTTGTTGCTAAATTAAACACAAGGAGGTGGCAGGATTTTCAATTTAGTGACAAAGACTGTGGTTTTGAGTTTCTAGTAAAGATTAATCCAACATTAATAGCCCTCTATAAAACCCTTATCTGGGCAATTATGCAGATTAATTAATATTATTTCAATATCAAAAGGATTTACATTTCTTCTCATGTAACCAGTCCAAATTTATGAAAAGGAGCACATAATAAATGCCAATTGTTTAATCATAACATGATAAAAGTTATCAAGCAATTAAGAACAAGATATTTGTTCATAACTATCTAAATTAAAATTTCAGTGTGGATGTATATTTTAATAGGAATGGGTAGTATTGATAGATAGAAAGAAATTAACACTTTAACCCCAGAAAGTCATATATTGTCATTCCAAGAGCACTCTTAATATATGAAAGAACTATTACGAATGAACACAAGTGACCATTGTTATCCAAAAGAAAAGAGACAAAGGAGACATTTACTAATCAATACACCAATATATTCCATATTATGATATCATTAGATACACCTTCTAATTACTTACATGTAACAAAACAAACAAAACAAGTAAAGGCAACCCTTTATCAAAATAGGATGGGACGTGGAGGCAAAACAGGGCCCAGTCCATCAAAATGACCATATATTCTAGAGGAAATACGGTAATGTAATATAAACTATCATGTAAAGGGGGACCACTGAATCTATAATCTAAAATCTTCTGCACCACTCAGGGAAGAGATGGAGAGTAGCAATATACATTTTGGAAGATTACTTCTTGTTTTCCTTTTTGCTTTTTCTCTTTTCTCTCTTTTTGATTTTCACATTCTGAGATTTTTATCCCTTTTCTCTTCATGCCCATTTTAACTGGGGTTACAAAAAAAAAACATTGGTAATTGACTTCTGATGATATGCTATTTTTCCAATCTTTTACATAACAATTTAAACCACTAATATGGGTGAACCAAAGATAAGCTAGACCAGGGGTAGGCAACCTTGGCTCTTTTATGACTCGTGGAGTTGAAGTCCACGAGTCATAAAAGAGCCAAGGTTGCCTACCCCTGAGCTAGACAAATGATGAAACGGTTGTTATTGAGTTCTCCCATTCCAAGGATTCAACTATGCATTCTTCTATCCTTCCCACAAATGTTGCTCCAGATTCTGTTCTCCATATGGAGGCTGGACTGAGAGAAGAATGAAAGAGACAATCAGGATCCCCTGGAGGGAGTTTGCTTTTCAGGAGCGATCCACCTATATTGTGAAGGACCAGCTTTGTGGGCCACACTCCATTCATCCCCCAGCTCAAGTTTCTTTACCACTCAATCTGGACTTCAAGCATGACACCAACAACAAGGTACTACCAGTATTCTCACTCCCAAGAGAGAGAATTTAACTCATTGTTCCCATTGTTTCAGCTCTGCATATTTACACATTCTCATCCTCCTTTTACCATTAATGCATATTCTCCCCACCTAGACAACTCCCAGATCACACAACACAACCTCTCTAATCTGCACTGCTGCTAGCTTTTATCATTTTGGGTTCTTTATAACAAAATATAGACTACTTTCATTGAAAGTAATCTGAAAGCCAGAGCTTTCCCATCCTCCTCATAGCTTTGAATGGCTATAAGTTCAGCAGAGATCTACAACATTATTAGGAAATCCCTAGTCATGGAAATCCCTAGTCAATTAACCACTTCTCCTGCAGATACTTTTCACTGATAACACCTAAGCATGAGCATCAATAAAGACGGATCCCTAATAGCATAGGAGTGGCAAGCCCCTGGAGTATTTAAGAAGAAGCAGAAACATTAATTTCTTCCCATCGAAGTATATGAGAAGGAAGCTGGTATAGTATATAAATAAAACATTCTGGGCCTAGTTTCACATATTCTAGCGGCATCTCAAACAGATGTTATCCTAGAAGTGGGGAAACCCAGCCACTGAATGACTTTGTTACTCACCCTCAACCCAACTATCTCTGCACTCCTAAATGTAGAGTGGACATTGCTTTTCTGGGAATTCCTTTAGGACAAGAAGACTTGTTTGTTCCTCTATTCTCGAAAGCAGTATGTAAAGTTTATATATCTTTACAATGGAATTCTTCATAAAACCACATTTACTAGAGTGACTGTTGCAAAAACATTTTAGCTGGTGCCCGCCAATCAGAATTCTCCACAGCCACCTTTTCCTCATTTCAGAATTTCAGAAGCAGATTTTCATAACTCCGATTAAAAGAGGAAACAGTATGTCTGCAAGGAATCCAGCAAGAATGCAAAGATCCACCCCAAATAGATGCATGTAGGTGTCCATGATTCTTTTATATGTATATGAGCTCAGATTACATTTCATAAAAACCACAAATGTATTTAATACCCATGTATGCGCGTGTGTGCATGCACACATACAAACACAGAGAAAAATCTTCATGTTGGTCTTGACTGCTGTGACTTCATACATACCTCCATACAGTTCACTTCCAATGTAGAAACTGGTTTGCCAGTGTTTTCTTCTTAAACATTTTTCCATTTCTCAGTTTACCCTCCATAGGACTTCCTGGTGATCTTTTATTTAATCAGATTCAACTCTGCTTATCTCTTGGAAGTCCAGTAAATCATGTAAAATCAGCGAAGTGCTGCCACCTAGCTGGAGGTGAATGGGGGAGAGACAGATAGATATAGAGAGGCAGGTCTGATCTTTATCTGTTTGTACTGGCATCACTACTCCAAAAAGCTACAGTGAGAAAATGCTATCTTGGAGTGCTTTTTTTGCATTCTCAAATAATGTATAAGGAAGAATATGAAAAAAAATGAAGCCGGCCTTCACTATGCTGACTAATTCAATTTTTTTCAGATAAAAGCTGTGATCAGCAAAGAGTACATTCCTAAAGGTACATACTTCGGGCCATTAACCGGGAAGATCTACATCAGGGACAATATTCCCAATCATATGGACTGGAAAAACTTTTGGAGGGTAAGTATTGACCATTAGAAGATGGTTCTCCTTCAGGCCAGGTAAAATAACTATAGGATTCCCACCCTTTTTCCTTTTCACAGATTCAGAGTTTTATTTGTTTGTATTTTGTCAAGGACAGGACAGGACAGGTACAGACTCCAACAGATACTTAAGACTGCAGAAAGAACAACTGCAACCAGCCTGCCTTCCATAGAAGACCTGTTTATTGCGCATGTCAGAGGAAGGGCTGAAAAGACATCTGCAGACCCCTCACATCCTGGACATAAACTGCATCACCTCCTCCCCTCGAGATGGCGCTATAGGGCATTGCAGGCCAAAACAACTAGACAGAGAGACAGGCTTTTTACTCAGGCCCTCACTCTGCTGAACACCTAATTCTCACAGTGCTGTCTAATGTCTATATTTATTTATCATGTAGTGTGGCTGCAGCATTATTATTATTTATTCTTTTTATTATTTTTCTTACTTTCCCCTACTATTGGTATTATTGTTATTGTTGTTGTTGTTGTTGTTGTTGTTATTGTTGTTGTTGTTATTATTATTATTATTATTATTATTATTATTATTATTATTATTATTATTATTATTATTATTATTATTATTATTATTATATTGTTTGGCATTTGTCTTCTGCATCGGAGACAAATTCCTCGTGTGTGTATAATCATGCTTGGCCAAATAAAAGTATTCAGTTCAATTCAAAATTTATTTTTTTAACCTAATGCAGCTGGAAATTGCTCCACAAACTTTCAAAGGTTTCTTCACATATTGATTACATTATATTTGGAGACTCTGAGAACCATATAAAGTGAGTTGGAAGCCATAGCTTTTTCAGACCTAAAATATAGCAACATCGGTTCTCTAAAAGTAGATTATTACTTGCAGGAAGTTTGGGGGGATGGAAAAACTATTAAGTTGTATGAATCACAACTATGAGGAAGCATTAAACTTCACATGCCAGTTTACCAATACATTCCTCGTTTGTTAGACTTGCTCTGTAAATTGTTCTCTATGGAACTGAGTTCCAATAACATACAATTCACAAGGCCTCTCCCTCTATGTGATTACAGAAAAAAAAGAATCAGTTTGAAGAAACATTTCCCAATAGGTCACTAATTCTGTTTTCTTTCTCGCTCAGGTTTTTTCTGCAGAAGGAAAACTTCACCACCTCGTTGATGTGAGTGACCCTATTTTCAGTAATTGGATGTGCTATGTGAATCCAGCTCCCACCTATCGTGCTCAGAACCTGATGGCCTGCCAGCAGAACCTGGAGATCTTTTTCTATACTATAACTCCCATCTTACCAGGGATGGAACTTTTGGTTTGTCCTACCCACGGGGAATCCAGGCACTTACAGTACTTGTTTCCAAGGGAACTTACACCTGAACCAGGTGAGAATGTTATAATACTGTACAGATCCGCTCTTGCCAATATCTTGAAGAACAAGAATTCTGGCGAAAATGGCCTTGTTCCCTATCCATTAGAAAATCTGTCGATTTATTATAGTTCCTAGAATTATCTCGGAAGAACCCATGTAAACTTAATACCGTTATCTGGTTTATAATTATAATTATAGCTATAATTGTAACTTAACTCATATTTAATTACAGAGAGATAACTTAATTGCAATTAAGAGCCAGTTTGATGTAGTGGTTAAGGCTTCAGGGTAGATGAAACTGGGAGACCATGGGTTCTAGTCCCGCCTTAGGCACAAACCCAACTGTGTGACCTTGAGCCAATCATTTTCTCTCAGCACTAGGAAGGAGGCAATGGCAAGCCACTTCTGAAAAACCTTGCCAAGAAAAGTGCAAGAATTTGTCCAGGCAGTCTCTGAGAATTGGACACAACTGAATGGGTAAAAAATCTTAATTATGGTATCTACCAGCTATGTGCAGTGGAGCCCTGATTATATTAAGGTCATTATTTCAAATCACCTTTGGTTAGTTGATTTCCACTGAAGAAGGGATATTCCTTAATGCTTAAAAGCACCTTTAAGGAGTTAAACGGCCTAAGGGTGTGGCTGTAATTATTCCACATAAAAGAGAGTTAGATGTTACACATAGTTGCTCTTGTATATGTGTTTGATGTTAGTGTTTGGATACCTCTTGTTCTCTTGTTTGCTAACTTGATATTTATTCTCTCAAGAATCAACTGCTTGCTACAGTGTATATTGTTTTTGATATTGGTAAGCAGCTTTTGTATTTTGATACTATGTTTTTTATGGACTGATTTTTATGTGCATGATACTGGATTGATACTTGGACTATTTCTTACTGTGTTTCTTTTTGTTGTCTGAGTAAAAATAAGTTATAAAACTCGTGTTAGTGCATTACTGTTTGCCTAAAAGTCCCAGTACAACTTCCACTGTGTATTAATAATACTCTGTTAAACAAACCATTTTTTCTACAACATATTCTAACAATGGTTATAGGCCCAGATCCAGTGTGGTGCTGAGGACAGGCACAGTATTGTATTTATATTTCCTAACTGAGTTTTCAAATTCAGACAATGGCACAAGGACTATTCAATCCATTCTGCATTTCCCGGCTTAATGGGTCAAACTACGTATCCTGGTCTACACAATGTAGTTTGCTATTACAAAATCAAGGTCTTTGGAAAATAGTCCATGATCCTCCTGATGTAACTGCCTGGGATCCAACTAATGAAGAAGATAACAAGAAGATTGTAGACTTCAATAAAGACAATGATAAGGCTTTATCTATCATTGGGCTAACATTAGGAGACCAACAGCTAGTCCATGTGCGTGGAGAAGAATCTGCTGCTAAATGTTGGGCTAAGTTGAAAAAGATTTTTGTTCGGGACAGTGTTGGTGCTCATATAAATCTTACCAGAAAGCTATTTAGAGCTAGACTGGAAAAGAATGGCGATATGTTAGCTCACCTTAACTTTATAAAAGCAACTTTGTTGGAACTGCAAGAAAAAGAACTTATTTTCTCAGAGCTTCACCAGGTTTACATCATTTTATCATCATTGGATGAGAGCTACGATGCCTTTGTATCGTCCTTGGAGGTTTTGTCCAAAGAAGACCTAACTGTTTCTTCAATAACTGGAAGGTTGTTGGAAGAATCAAGATGTCGTATGGAGAGAAAACAGTTGAGAGAGCCATTGCAACAAGAAATAAAGAAGACTGAATCTGCTTATATTTTAAGGAAATGCTTTAATTGTGGGTTAAAGGGACATATTGCTAAGTTTTGTCAGAATAGTAATTGTCAGAGAAAGGAAAGCCATAGAAAGAATAAAAAGCTGATTAATGTAGCTGTAGCTAATAGAACTACTAATAACCACAATTGGTGGGTGGTAGATAGTGGAGCTACACACTGTATTTCAAAAATAAAAAGGGATTTTGAGAATATAAGGTCTAGTAAAAAATATATTTCTATGGCTAATGGCTGGAGAGTCAAGGTCTCTGGAGAGGGTAAGGTTTACTGTTCATTTTTAAAACAAAATTTGGAAATGCTATATGTTCCCGGATGTGATTATAATCTATTATCAGTTAAGGCATTATTGGAAGCAGGTTTTAAAGTTACTTTCCAAGGGGAGGAATGTCTTATTCAAAAGAATGAAGTGAACTTAATAGCTAATATGAAAGACGGTTTGTTTGTAATTAGCAATGATCCTATTATAATGGCTACTACTTGTACAAATCAAAAACCACATGATGAATGTATTCATTTATTACATAGAAGATTGGGTCATGTGAATTTTAATACACTAAAAAGAACTGTAGCTTTGTCTAATGGGTTTAAGTTAAAGGCTTGTAAGAAATATCTACAGTGTAACGTATGTGGTAGAGAAAAGAGCAGGGCAGCACCAGCTAATAGGTTAGATGGATTTAAAACCACAACTCCATTAGAACTGGTATTTATGGATTTGATAGGTCCTATGAAACCCAGTTTAGGGGGTGCTTGCTACATATTAAATATTCTAGACCATTATAGCAGATATGGGTTCTGTTATCTTCTTACGTCAAAAACTGAAACTATACAAACAATATCTAATTGGCTCAAGTTTGTACAAAGGAAAACTCAGTTAAATGTAAAAACCATAATAACAGACAATGGAACTGAGTTTGTTAATAAACAGTTCAATGAGCTGTTAGTTTCAGAGGGAATAGAGCATAGACGTACAGCTCCTTATAGACCTCAGCATAATGCATTTGTTGAACGGAGGGGCCAAACATTGCAAGCTATGATTAGATCTATGATTGAAGATTCTGGTTTACCTGATAGCTTATGGGGAGAAGCAGCAAAATGTGCTAATCATATTTTAAACAATGTGGTTAGTTCAGCTACAGGTAAAATTCCTTATACCTTATGGTATAAGAGAAAACCAAATCTTAGTTATATTCACACATTTGGGACACCTGCTTGGGTACATATTCCAAGTTCAATAAGAAATAAAGGAGAACATAGAGCTAAACAATTATTTTTTGTTGGCTATGAGTTAAACCATAAGTCTTATCGGTTCTGGGAGAAAGGTACTAAAAACATTTATTGTAGTTCTAGCGCTGTTTTTCAAGAACAGTCAGGCTGGGAAAGGGTAGAAGATATTGTATATATTCCTCAACAAGATTTAACTAACTCCTCAAATGAAAGTGATAAAGAAGAGGAGGAACCTGCTAGAGAGATCAAACAAGAACCACTGATAGTGAAGACAGGAGAGGAAGAAGATAATAATGTAAATGTACCTATAAGTCCAATAATTCTCAGAAGGTCTAACAGGGAAAGACGACAGCCTGATCGTTTCGAGGCAGGTTTAATTTGTCAAATAGACATTGAACCTTCTAATGTTGAAGAAATAAAAATGTATCCTGAGAATGAAAGAAAGAATTGGAAAGTAGCTATGGATAAAGAAATAAAGTCTTTGCAAGATCTTAATGTTTATCAAGAGGTTAAAATACCTAAAACAGAAAAGTTAATTGGATGTAAATGGGTTTTTAAAATGAAAGAAAGTGTTACAGGAGAGGTAATACATAAAGCAAGATTAGTTGCTCAAGGATTTGCACAGAATAATAGTGATTATGATGTAGTATTTTCCCCAACGTTAAGAGCTTCCACTCTTAGGGCTGCTTTAGTTTGGGCAGCAAATAAGAATTATAGTATAAAACATGTAGATATTGAAACTGCTTATTTGCATGCAACATTAAACCATGATATATATATGAAAGTTCCATCAGGAATAGAAAGTAAGGTAGGGTACTGTTGGAAACTGAATAAGAGTTTGTATGGTTTAAAACAGTCAGGTTATGAGTGGAATAGATGTTTAGTAAAAGAGTTAAATAGTTTGGGATTTAAAGCTAGTATTGCAGATCCTTGTTTATTTATAAAACAGCAAAATAGTGAATTATCATTGTTATTATTATTCACTGATGATATTGCTATTATAGCAAAAGATGAAACAGAAACTGAAAGAATAATTTCAGGGTTAAAAAGAAAATTTAGAGTAAAAGATCTAGGAGCTATTAGTCATTATCTAGGACTGGATATTGTCAGGACTAGTAAAGGATTTAAACTGTCTCAAGCTAAGAAAATTAATGGTTTGCTGAAACGTTATAATATGGAAAACTGTAAACCAGTAAAAACACCTATGGTTCAAGGTTTTGAGAGTTCAGCAGATAACAGCAATGTCTTTGATAAAAAGATATATCAATCATTAATAGGCAGCTTGATGTATTTATGTAACTGGTCAAGACCTGACATAGCATTTACAGTTAATCATTTAGCTAGATATTGTGAGAATCCTACAACCAGATGTTGGCAAGGTGCAAAAAGAGTTTTAAGATATTTGAAGCACACCATACATTATTCTCTATATCTAGAGCCAACAAAGGAATTGGAACTAAAAGCATTTGCAGATGCTAGTTTTGCATCTGATACTGTAACCAGAAAATCCACTTCAGGATTGGTTGTATTATTGGGAAATGCTTTAGTAGGATGGAGGTCTAACAGACAGAAGCATATAAGCTTATCAACAACTGAATCCGAATTTTCCTGTTTATCTTTATTATGTACTGAGCTATTGGTATGGAAACAATTATTGTTTGATATGGGTTTAAATTGTAATGAACCAATAAAAGTGTATGAAGACAATCAAGCAGCTATAAAATTAGCAACTAATGCTGCAGTGAAAACTAGATCAAAACATACAGATCTACGGTATCTAAATGTCAGACAATGTGTTAAAGATAATTTGATTAAACTGGAATATTGTGCAACTGAAGATAATATTGCTGACCAGTTTACTAAAGCTCAGGGTGCTATAAAGCATAAATCTGTTTGTGATATGTGTAATTTGAGATTGTAAAAATATATGTATAATATGCCACCCAAAAGGGGAGATTGTTAGAGATTAAACTTGATTTGGGTGACAATATTATATAATGGAGTAAAAGCACCTTTAAGGAGTTAAACGGCCTAAGGGTGTGGCTGTAATTATTCCACATAAAAGAGAGTTAGATGTTACACATAGTTGCTCTTGTATATGTGTTTGATGTTAGTGTTTGGATACCTCTTGTTCTCTTGTTTGCTAACTTGATATTTATTCTCTCAAGAATCAACTGCTTGCTACAGTGTATATTGTTTTTGATATTGGTAAGCAGCTTTTGTATTTTGATACTATGTTTTTTATGGACTGATTTTTATGTGCATGATACTGGATTGATACTTGGACTATTTCTTACTGTGTTTCTTTTTGTTGTCTGAGTAAAAATAAGTTATAAAACTCGTGTTAGTGCATTACTGTTTGCCTAAAAGTCCCAGTACAACTTCCACTGTGTATTAATAATACTCTGTTAAACAAACCATTTTTTCTACAACATATTCTAACATAGGTTAATCAAAAGTAACAGAAACACTTAGAAATTGAACATTACTAGTGTAGTATGCTTCATTTATAGATAATTTTCTATTTTTTCTGAAATGCTGAATGCTTATATGTTATATAGATACTGTACAGTATATGTATTATATATGTGTTATATTTTAATGGGTAGTTAAGATGAAACTATAGCTTGAATTCTTTATTTCCTTCACAGTTACTGTTTTTGATTTGTGCTTGTACTATACAGTATTACAGGATACTAGTCTATGTAGGTTACATTTATTCTACGAATTTATATAGTCAAAGGCTTGTGATTGGCGTCTGTCTTCTTCTTAAAATAAAATCCATCACAACAATAAGAGCACTTGGACAAAGAAGAAAATAAAGTGTAATGAGTAAATTCGAAGAAATAAGTACTGTATTTCCTATAATCCATTATAGCTGTTTTCCCTAGAAGTAACAGCCATCAAAGCTATCTTATTCTATAATTTGTCATTTGCTAAAAAACAAAAATCCAATAAAGGAGTAGTTGTTTTTTTCTCCTATTTTAAAAGAGTTTTAAAGATTCTGAAAGATGCTTTTCAACATCTCAAGGAGAGATAGAGATCTAGTTGTCAGTCAAAGAGAATAGTAAAAAGTAGCTTTCATTCTTCCTTTACAGAATGCCTAAACTTGAGAAATCTTCCAAGAGAACCTTCATTTGAGGTGACCTCTCATTCACTGCAGAGGATCTCCAAAGATAACAAAACATGTACGGTTATCACAATGAAAGACGAAAGTGAAGATGAAGAAGAAAATGTTGAACAGGATGTGCCATCAAGGAAGATAACAAGCCACAAAAACATAAAACCTATGACAGATGTCTTTCACAGAGCTGAAAAACAGCCTATGAAACTTAAGAGTTCCTGCACAGAATCCAAGTTTGAACTTGCAGAAGAGATACTTGGTCTCCCAGGAGAAAGAAATATGAGAACAGAAAATCAACATCACTATGGATTTAGTTCATGCCACTCAATTACTTCACCACAGATGGAACTCAATATTTGCAACAAGTATTCATCCTGTTCAGAATGTCATTACATGAGCAAAATGCCCAATGCCTATTGTCATATCTGCAGTACCACTACTGCCCATTACCCCAAATCTGTAATGGTTTCTCATGATGTTAGCTTCCCATCAGGTCTATCACTAACCAATTCAAGGAAAATTAAACCTCAAAGTTTGTCTTCCCAAGATATCATGGAGAAACAACCTCCATATCCCAGGACATATCATAATGTCTATCTTCCCATCTTGACTCAAGGAAAATACAACGCTCCAAATCTGTTCCCCTTCTATGCTGGAACATTTTCACTCCTGGGCTGTAATTATGAGAATCCAACTTTTTTTCATGACTTCAGAAGTCAACAGTTGAAAGCTACTTCTCCAACATTCTATCAGCCTGAGCCTGTGAACCTCAGTACTCCAAAAAACTATTCCTCAATGTCCAAGGAAGGCAAGAAGTCCAAGTCGTACCCCCTGAACAGGAAGAATGGCAAAATGAGATATGAGTGCAATGTCTGTGCTAAAAGCTTTGGGCAGCTTTCCAATCTGAAGGTATATCCAAATCAGTGTGTTAATGATTGGGTGGAATGATTGTAAGCAGTTCCACACTGCAGCCTAAGTTGTTTGTCTCTCATGCTACTCCTGGAGGTTTCTTAACCTAACTTCAGAAATTCCAGTCCAGATTAGCGAACTGGCCACAGGGCTGGCCTTAAGCTCCATTCAAAATACAACTTTTACAAGATTGATTGGTTGGTTCCCTGTTTTTGTCCTTTCCATCCCTAGAGGAAAGTTAAGTTTTACTGGCTATTTCCTATGTGGACCGATCTGCCAGTGCTTGCCTTTTCCTTTTAGTAACCGTTCCTTCCTAGTCTCCATCTTTCCCAGATGTGTGCACACATACCATTCCCACATGATCTTTATCACTAATACAGACCCCTTTCTTCACACTGGCAATGGGTCAAACAGAAAGTATGGATCTGCCCTATGACACCCACACAATTACAGTCTTGTTTGCACCATGGTGAATATTACAGATAGACCTCATATCCTGCCACCATTGTGTGTAGGTTACGCAAGAGCCCTTGGCCTGCAAATCATTGGCTATTAGGTTCTTAGTCACTCTTTCCATTTTTAGTCGATTAAGAAACAGGGATTTCTTCATCCAACCAAGATGAATTGCTTTATAATTTTAGAACTGTAAGTCACCCAGTCACTCAATTGAGGTGGATAGCTATACAAACTGAATGAATGAATGAGCAAATAAATAAATAAGAAAGATGCTTTGAGGTCACGATACACTTTAGAATATAACCATCCCCAACCAGCACGGCCATTGTAAATCATAGGATTTGAAATCAGACACACACAGGGAATATCATATTAGGAAAGTCTGTTCTAGTTAGTTCCTGCTGATTAGTGGGCAAAGTTAATCTTAACTATAGGAGATTTACATTCAGTCTGAACCAGATAGGATCTGATTAATAAAATGGCAGATCAGCATGAAAAAGTGGGGCTACAGGCTAGCCCAAGGTTTTTTAAACTGTGCTCCCAGGCAAAGGGCAAAAAAGAAAAACTTGAATGCAGCTTATTTTCAGACCTCCTGATCGGGAGGTCTGAAATTTAAAAAAAAGCAAAAACAGGTTCTGTGGCCTGAAAAAATTTGCAAAGCTCTGAGCTAGAGTATGAAATGGGGGGGGGGGGGGACAACAACAACCACTCACAAGAAAGAAGTGGAAAACCAACTTTTTTTACCAGACCAATTTTATAACGAGCTTTCACTCTTTCACTCTGGGATTTCCCCACACATATAAACATTCACAGAAGCAGTCAGGATTTGGCAGCCATATTACCATCCCTTTGCAGGTAATCCCTTTTTATTACTCTATCCCTTACAGGTTCATCTGAGAGTACATAGCGGTGAGAGACCTTTTCAGTGTCAGATCTGTAAAAAACGTTTCACCCAGTTGGCTCATCTGCAGAAACATCATCTGGTGCACTCATGCAAGAAACCACATGAATGCCTGGTAGGTGTCCCATTCCTCATCAAATTGCCAGCCAAAGAAATCCTAACTGGCTCTTCTCATAGGTGATTTGATGGCTTTTAGGTCCTTCCTACTGGGCAGATTTCTACCAGTAGGATTTTATTCAGGTGTCTGATCCCGAAGCCACCTTTCTGGACCTCATTAAAGAAGAAATTCTTACCGGAAGCCAGCCATTTCACCAACGTGGTGGGGGTTATTTTGGAAAAAAAACAAGCAATAAACAAACCTAAGGGTTATTATGAGCCAAGACATGTCTTTTAAAACAGTGTTTCTCAACTTTGGCAACTTGAAGACCTGTGGACTTCAATTCTCAGAATTCTTCAGTCAGTTGAAGTCAATACATCTTAATGAAGACTGAGAAACACTGTTTTAGAAAGTAAAAATAGTGTCTATGACCCACAGTGTTCTACAATGTGCCAGCATGGCTAACCAAAATGAATCTTGCCTCCCTGCCAGGTCTGCTACCAATGTTTCAACAGCACCAGCAAACTCAAAACCCATCTACGGCAGCACTCGGGGGAGAAGCCCTGTGGTTGTTGGCTCCACCCTTTCAGCCAGCTTCTCCCTGAACACCCAAACCTGAACCAATGCCCTGCCTGTATCAGAGGCACCACCCACCCATCCAGCTAGGAAGTCAACTGCAGGTACCTGCCCAAAGGCCCCATAACCTGGCTGCTCTCCTGCTCCTCTCTAGGCCTTCAGTGCCACGATTGATTTGATTTCAACCTCCATGTTAATCAACTGGAAGAGGGAAACTGGGTTTGGTTAGGACTACTTCTCAGACTGTAGAAACTATCCTTCTGGAGGAAACCGTACACTTTCACCAAGATGACTTCCTCTGCTTGCTTAGCCTCCATACAAAAGCAGCCCTCTTGTCAATGAATAGTTGCACCTTTGTAGTAGGAGAGAGCTCTTACCAAATGCATTCAAACACTTGTAGAGCTGTTGCTGTTTAATCTTCCATAGCATGACACTTGAGGTTAGAGGGAGATACCTGTTTGTCTTACCATTTTCTGAGGTAAGCAGATGGTTATAAAAGATGAGATTTCTTTCTGTGACACCTTAGCTGTGTCACTGGCATTGCTTTCTTTCTGGGGGTGGATAAAAACATGCTTTATTTGCTCAGAATTGGCAAACGTTTGGTGAAGTTTTAAGCTTGCCTTTTTAACACGAATGATCAGCTCTTCTAAATCCTGCTTTAAATTCTTTCTGTTTCATACTCTATTATTTGGGCAGAAATGTTAGTTCTCTCAAAAGTGAATAGACACCCAGCTTCAAAACAAACAGAAATTCCATTACATTATGAGGAATAGGAGAAAAAAGCACCAGAATTAAAGTTTATAGGATATAAAGGTGGAATCGCTCCTTGAGTACCAACAGAAGGCAGACAACTGTTTTCATAGTCTGTAACGTATTAACGATTGTGAAGCCAAGTTCAAGCCAAAAATCTGGTCAAGCTTGTGCTGAGGCAACCGTTGAGGAATTTCTGCTCTTGCCAGTGAATCTGAGATTAAAAATTCAGTTCAAATTTGGATATGGCCAAATCTACTCAGAAAGATTCAGATTTGATTTGATGCTTTCTGTGCTTCTACATAATGGGTTGGTTTTTTTTTCAAATTAACTTGGAAATCCACTTTGATTCTGTGTAGGTTTCTAAATCAAGCTTGAAAACATGAATTGATTGTTCTATCTAAATTGATTCTTGACATCGATGAAGTGACATTCTGCCCGATTTTTATATCTTGGCTTGCTATCACCCTCTTATACCTTTTGTCTTATTCCTGAAGCAGTTTCCTTTCCTTTTAGTGTTTTCTTTCCCTCAAGTCCCTACAGTTTTGGGGGGCAAGGCTTCATAAATGCCTTCTTCCTACAGCTGGGAGAGTGACTGACTCAAGGACACCAGCTGGCTTTGTGCCTAAGGCAAGATTCAATCTCCCAGTTTCTAGCCCAACGCCTTAATCATTACACCATAATGGCCCTCTTTACTGTTTATCTTCTAATATATGCATCTGCCCCAAAAATCTACTGAACATCTGAACTTCAAAGCAAACTGAATGGCCCATTCAGGTTTGCAATGCCTTCAGCATTAACCACATATCCTGTGCCTCATATCTTACCAGCAAAGCAACCCAAACCACATCAAGCCTAGGGTATTTTCCCTCTGATATAGCCAAAGAACTGCCATTTCTCATTTCATCTCCTGCTTTTTCTTACAGTCTAATTTTTTTTAATCATTCATTATTCCATGGGTTTCTAAAATACCATTTAAAAGACTATATGACTTGCTCTATCAACTTTTTATCAATAAAAGAGAATATTTGTAATTCAGGGTTGAACCGTGGAATCCTTGGTGCTCTGAGCTTGGTTGTTTTCTTGCAGACATTACAATACCCAACTAAAAGAAACATCATCAGTGCTAGAGGAGAGCGGGGTTTGCTCTTATTTTATATCCTAGTCGCAGGGTAGGCAACCTTGGCTCTTTTATGACTCGTGGACTTCAACTCCCAGAATTGGCTCAGGAATTCTGGGAGTTGAAATCCACGAGTCATAAAAGAGCCAAGGTTGCCTACCCCTGTAGTGGCTTGCCTTGTCAGGGTTGGTGGGAGTGTTCTTAGCATTTCCTCGATTAGGCTACTGTTTACTCTTAGCTTGTTTGTCAGCACTGTAGTTCCTTGATTGGGGTACTGTTCCGATTTCTTGTTACCTTGCAGAAGAAACTTTTATTTTCTTCTATAGTAGGCCCCAAATCTGCACTTCCTGACTCTTTTTAAAATGCAATGTAATCAACGGAACTATATTAGACCGATAGTAGGGGACTACTAAAGTACTAATGTACTTTAAAGTACTAAAGTAAAATAACTACTACTAACAGTAGTAATTTTCATCAGCCAGATCTCTCTCGATCTCTCTCTCTGTGTGTGTGTGTGTGTGTGTGTGTGTGTGTGTGTGTCCATCCATCCATGTGCCCATATTTATGAGATACGCTCTGCTAAAATCTCATGATTGGCTCAAAGTCACCCTATGGTGGAGGCAGGGGAACCCGAATCTGGAGTCACTCTGCTTCCAGACAGCAAACTAATGTAATAGATTTCCTGAAGTATTTGTAAGCTATATATATGTGAGTCCGTTCAACAGAGCATCAAAAGCCGCCCTAAAAGAAATGGCTTGAAAAACAGGCCTTGTTCACAGATGCTATTCAGGTTCCTCTACAGGATTGATTGGATCTCTGTGGGAGGAACCGGCTTTTCTTAATACTCCACCTCCCACCCACTTTCATGATTGTAAAAGCCTTTCATTATACACCTTCTCTTACTGTCCTAGTATCAAACTGTATTTGAAAATGCACCCACCTTTTTGTTTTCTCCATTATCTTTTCCTCATTTTTAAAAATTTCACAATTTAAAGAGTATCTCATACATACAACCCATCACACCGCATGGTAAAAGCACTTATAATCTGGCTTTTAAAGATTAAATACTTACAAATATAGCCAATTAGCAAATATATAGAAAAGAGGGGGCCAGAAATCAATATTTTTATTATTTCGTTTTTTCTCCCCCCACAACCATTTTAGGTATTTAAACTTTTGTTAAATTTGCTTCAATGATCATTTATTTCCTCTTATCAATATATCAATATATATATATCAATATATCAATATATCAATATATCAATATATATATATATATATATATATATATATATATATATATATATATATATATATATATATATATATATATATATATATATATATATATATATATATATATATATATATATATATATATATATATATATATATATATACAATTATTTGTGGTCCAGAAATTATTTGCGACAGGTCCATGGCCGCCATGGAAGCCATGAACTCCCGAGCCAGTTCGGACGATCCTCCCAGGGACGGTAGATTAAAGTCGCCCAAGACCATGAGTCTTGGGAATTCAACCACCAACCCTGAGAGGGCATCGAGTAGCTCGGGCAGGGCCGCCGCTGCACGATTAGGTGGTAGGTACGCCAGCAGCAGGCCCAACTGCGCCCCTGGGCCGTATCTCAGTAGGAGAGACTCACACCCGACCATCTGAGGGACGGTGGTCTCTCGCGGGCTAAGGGATTCCCTGATGATAACTGCCACTCCCCCGCCCCTCCCATGAGCCCGAGGCTGGTGCAGCACCTGGAAACCTGGCGGGCAGAGGTCAACCAGAGGAACACCACCCTCTGGGCCCAGCCAGGTTTCCGTGATGCAAGCCAGGTCCGCATGCTCGCTCTCCACTAGGTCACGAACAAGGTGAGCCTTGTTAGCAACGGACCTGGCATTTAGGTAGACCAGCCTGAGCTTAGGAGGCTGCACATCTTCGCTCCCGGGTCCTCGGGGGAAGTACAGAGGGTCGGAGCGTCTCACCGCTTGTACAGAGCGGAGGTGACCCTCCCGGTGTCGATACGGCCCTCTGCTTGTGCACCTTCTGCCGTTCCCCACCATCCTGGGAATTGGTTGTTCGTCAGCTCGCCACTGGGCTTTGTCGGCGACTGGCCCACGTTCCTCACTTTCGTGAACGGTCGTAGGCCCGGCCTGCGCTATGGTAGTTGGAAGGCCCCCCTTCACCGAACAACCATAGTCTTTTCCCGCCCCCCTCCCTAACCCGACAAAGAACTTAACTAGGAACTTAACCAGGGGCCTCTTGTTGGACTTATGCTGGAGGCCCCTGACCCTGCCCGGCCATCTCTCAGAGGCCCAATGGTCTGGCCCGTCATCGAGATTGGATGTAGTATAGGCGGGTCGCACCCAGGAGAGGGGGGAACCCCTGAGGGCGTGTAGGTCTGTGCTGGAATATTGGAGTAGCATAGAGTTACAAGGGTTTTTGGGAAGGCAGCCCCCTGGATGGAGAATTGGCAGGAGGGTCGAGTCGGGTGGGTGGGTATCTGACCGTCACCCAGCCACTGCCACTTGGCTGGGTGAACCCCAGAAGCAGGCCACTCCCCATCCTCTCACGATGGGTTGTGACTCTGTTTCCGGGGGTGGTCCAGAACCCACTCTGGGTGAAGCATACCCCATAGAGCTCTCACCTCTATGGGGCTGCAGGTGTAAGGTCAAGCCACTCTGCCACCGTGGCTTGCACCCAGGCCCATCATGTCCTGTGGGGAGAGGGTGGGCAGGGAGGTTGAGAGTTGGTAGAGGCAAGGTGATGACGGCTTCGGTGGTCCAGTCGCCGCTATCTCCACTGATCAGCTGGATCGTGGCGTCTTTTTGGTTGAGGATCGGCACGGAGACACCGTCGGCTCCCAGGGTGCGGGCCGGAGAGGCCACGCCGCGTCTATTAATGCTACCGTCGAAGGTTCGTGGTAAAAAGTGGTCGACCGGGGCCGCAGCTCCATAGGCCCCTGTTGGTTGGGGACCGTCCAGAGCTCGGCCTCCCAGAGGTACGGGAGTCCCATGTCGCTGCCTCCGTTCCACGCGCCTCGAAGAAGGCGGACCATGCCGCGTCCCAGGAGCTCGGGGATGCTGTTGTCGATGTTGCCGCCGTCGCCATCATCGTCGATGGTGTCTTCACTGATCAGCTGGCCCGCGGCTCGATCGGGGGCCGGAGAAGCTGTCACCGACGCCGTTGCCCTCGCTGCCGCCGTTTCCGCCATACAGCTGATCCGCGCCGATTCCGCCGCACAGCTGATCTGCGGTGAATTGTTAGGGCCGATTCCCAGCTGATCTGCGGCGATTTGATCCGCGGCAATATGTTCAGATCGATTCCGCCGCACAGCTGATCTGCGGCGAATTGTTAGGGCCGATTCCCAGCTGATCTGCGGCGATTTGATCCGCGGCAATATGTTCAGATCGATTCCGCCGCACAGCTGATCTGCGGCGAATTGTTAAGGGCCGATTCCGCCGCACAGCTGATCCGCGGCGATACGTTCAAGGGCCGATTCCACTGCACAGCTGATCGGCGCTTTGTTCAGGGGCCGATTCCGCCGCACAGCTGATCTGCGGCGATCTGTTCAAGGGCCGATTCCGCCGCACAGCTGATCGGCGCTTTGTTCAGGGGCCGATTCCGCCGCACAGCTGATCTGCGGCAATTTGTTCAAGGGCCGGTTCCGCTGCGGTGATTCTTCAAGGGCAGGCCGAGGGGACGCTGGTACCCACTCACAACGGCCGCCAATGGCCCAGGGGGCGGGCCGGAGATGGCCCGGCGCCCCTACAGCTGGTCCGGGGGGGCAGCGGGCGGCACATTGCCCAACTCAATAGCCCAAGTCTCTGTTCTTAATATTTCAGCTTCTTTTGCTAATCTATTTAATGGACAGTTGGTTTGCTAATTTTTTTTAATCCCATTTATATCCTGCCCTTCTCCGAAGACTCAGGGCGGCTTACAATTTAAAGCACAAATCAATGTGCTTAGCAATTCCCTAGGAACTAGTGTGACACCGGGTTGGAAATTCTGCAAGCTGTACTTAGGTGTCCCAATATACCTCTAGCAAGTGTTGTAAGATCAATAACATGCAAGGATACTCCCAGAAACATAATCTAATTAAGAATTTTGAAAATATATGCATTATCTCAGAGGTGATCTAGGAATGGAGAATCCATGTGCTACCTGGAGAGCAGGTGTGATAGCCAACAGAATGTTGTGGTTATCAGCATCTTGGATAAAGGCCAGGTAGATTTAATTTCGGATCCATGAGAACTTGAGGCACTGAACAATATCCTCCCAGATTTCCAGTTCGGATCACTGGAAGAGCAAGATGCTTCCACTCCTCTTAATTTTTACAGCTCTTTGGGCAACATTCATGTGTGAAAAATATGTCTCATTTGGTGCGTACTTCAAGTTAGTAGATACGTTCTATCACAATGCATTACAAGAAGGGGTCTTCTTGCAGATGCTTTACTAGCTTTTAATTTATTGGTTTATAAAATTTATAGGCCACCCATCTTACCTCAAGGTAACCCTGGATGGTTACAGTCATAAAAAATAAAACTATATAAATTAAAAATATAAATAAGGGATGGGATGTGTTGTTAATCAATCAACCACCTCCACTGTGATGCTCCCATTAATGCAGTAATCATATTGCTACTTTTGCTTTTCTCAAAGGTGTTTTTTATAATTACTTTTTAAAGGCAATTGGACTGATTTTTTGAGGAAGATAATGTTTCGCTTCCTATCCAGGAAACGTCATTGGTTGTAATGGATGGTGGGGGAGATGGAAGGACCAGTACCAACAATTGAAAATAGATGGTTGGGGGGAGGGGGAGAATGGAAGGATAGGTTCTGACAGGATGAGGAGGGAGGAAATAAAAGGATTGTGTTTCTTTGCAAAAGTTTCTACTTCTGATTTGTTATAATGTAAACTTAGAAACAATTAAATTCTCAATCATAGCCCTGACTTTATTTTGTTTTGATCTCTTTGTATATCTTTATAAATGTTGTGATTTTGTTTTATTTCATTTAAAGCTATATTACATTGTTATGATGCACAGCTACAACACTAAAACTTAGTTACTTACAAGAAAACATCCATGGAATATGGAATCCTGAACCTCGTGGTCATGCTGCTTTCTCCAAGGATTACTCTCATTCTATATTGACCACAATATCTGGGGGAGGAAAAGGAAAAATATCTTTAATACATTTGCAGAAATCCCACATCTGTGGGTTCAATCAATTCTGAGAGCATTTTGCATGTGCTGTCACCTTATGCTTACCATGAGAGGAGAGCAATTATGTTCCCAAAAATGGTTGACAAGGACATAGCCAACTATAAGCCCCCATTTCTGGACGGTGAAGCACTCACCTTACCCCTTCAGGAATCGCTGCAATATAGTTTTGGTTTCTGGGCAAGAAGTAATATCTCCAAACAAAATCCTGCAGAACCCTCTATTTTCGTTTTTGGAGAATGCCTATGGGGTCATTGGAAGAATCAAGAGATGACACTAAGGAAAAGATACTTTGCTTTGTAGCATTCCACTTAATGCCTCCTATCACTTGAAAAAAAATCTAAATTATAAAGTCAATTGGAAGAAGAAGTCAGGCAAACTGCTAGTGAGGCGCCCAGGCCAACCTGGTAGTTTTTTTCAGCTGTATTGCTTTCCCTCCTGAGTTTTGGGATGCTTCTTTGAAGAATTTTTGAAGCCTGGTTTTCCATGTTGTGTTCTTCCAAGTCTCTGCATTCCTGTCCTAGAAATCTCTAGGAAGTAATGAAATCCTGATATGCCTCACCAAGGCCATCCAGTGGTATACAGACAGCTACAGTCAATACTGCCACCGAGAGATATCATTCAACACATCTGGAGGCATAAGATAAGAAAAGCCAAGGTAGCTAAATGCAGTCCCTTGGTTGAAATGATGACAAGGGAGTAAGTTTTGGATAAGGAGACAACAGCTGTTTGGAGTGAATATTTCATTCACCAGATGCATGCTTCCTGGATTGGGAAAGGGAGAGTTATACAGACAACCTGTAACAGTGAGCCTCTCCTTCTAACCTGGTTTCTTGTATTGAATAAACTAAAATGAACTATTTTGAAAAGCATGAGAACGGACCTTCCCTGATGCTGCCAGGGAAACCCACACTGAAAGGATATCAACTTTTCTGCAACACTTAAGCCTATACAAAATTGTTATTGCGCTATATCTGTGAAATGGTGATTGCAATAGACATGTCAAAAAACTTTCTGACTCATCCACTTTTCATATTCTGTTTCTTGTCTCTTTGATCTTTACCTCTGGATTTGTCTTGAACATTCTTTTGAACTTGTCCACCAATAAAGAATAGTTCTATGTTCAGGCTCTCCATTGTGGAATTCTTCCACTGATCAACTTGTCTCCCTTCAACTTGCACCTAGCATAATTCCTCCATATTCAGCCTCCTACTCCTTGTATTTCTTTCCATCTTTAGTCTGTGATATACTGATCCTCTTTAAACAATTATCTCTTCATTCTTCTTCTGATGCTGTTTGATTTGTAGACTCTACAGTAGTCAACCCTTGATATCTATGTCATTCTTTCAACATATTATCTGCCTCATATCCCCAGTTTTAGCTCTGTTTCTGCTTGCTGTCTTGATTCATGTTCCTGTACAGAGCAGCATGAAAAAGTTGGTCTACTTTGACCACTATAAAACCATGCATTAATAATAATAATAATAATAATAATAATAATAATAATAATAATAATAATAATAATAATAATAATAATAATAATAAAAATAAAAATAATAATAATAATAAGGTGGAAGGGATCTTGGAGGTCATCTAGTCCAACCCCCTGCTCAGGCAGGAAACCCTATATCATTTCAGGCAAATGGCTGTCCAGTCTCCTCTTAAAAACGTCCAGTGTTGGAGCATTCACCACTTCTGGAGGCAGGTTGTTCCACTGGTTAATTGTTCTAACTGTTCTCCTTAGTTCTAGGTTGCTTCTCTCCTTGACTAGTTTCCATCCGTTGCTTCTTGTCCTGCTTTCAGGTGCTTTGGAGAATAGCTTGGCTCCCTCTTCTTTGTGGCAGCCCCTGAGATATTGGAACACTGCTATCATGTCACCCCTCACCCTTCTCTTCGTTAAACTAGACATACCCAATTCCAGCAACCGTTCCCTATATGTTTTAGCCTCCAGTCCCCCAATCATCTTTGTTGCCCTTCTCTGTACCCTTTCTAGAGTCTCAACATCTTTTTTACATTGTGGTGACCAAAACTGGATGCTTCACATCCATTCAATATATTTTCTTTGCTTTTGACTGATTTGCCTTACAATCTCTTTCTTCACTGCTGAAAGTAACACTATCTACTAGAATATCAATTTTCTCAATCTGGAAGTGGGTGTGAGTTAAGTAGTTAAACTAGTTTTCCTGATTCTTTCAAAAAGATCTTTTGTGCAATACACACACAAAATCAAGGAGAGCTTCAATTACACCACTGCAGCCACCAATTTGACTTTTTTGTTCCACCCTATGGATATATTTCATTTTTACTCTGTCTTGACCTCTCAGTTTTGCTTTTATTATTTTTATTTAATTTATTTACCACCTCTCATTATCATTTTACAGTCATAAGGCTCACACAATAATTACCGCCTAGTAAAATGTAACCTATCTTCACATAAATTGGTATATCTGGTCACAAAATGCCCCAGTTCACATACCAGTAATATACATTAAGCCCCAAACTCTCCACTCTTATTTTAGCTTGGTCTACTGCAGGGGTAGGCAACCTCGGCTCTTTTATTTATTTATTTATTTATTTATTTATTTATTTATTTATTTATTTATTTATTTATTTATTTATTTATTTATTTATTTTATTTTATTTTATTTTATTTTATTTGTATACCGCCCTTCTCCCCAAGGACTCAGGGCGGTGAACAGTGACAGGCTGGCTCAGGAATCCTGGGAGTTGAAGTCCATGAGTCATAAAAGAGCCGAGGTTGCCTACTCCTGGTCTACTGCAAGGGTGTCTGGGGAATTTGGAGAGTTGAAGTCCACAGATCTTAAAGTTGCCGAAGTTGGACACCCCTGGTCTAGTGTGCTGTGCAAGACCAGCTAGTTATTCAGTAGAATAAGCTTAAATTTGTTGAAAAAACTGCTTTGATAATTTTCTTTTTAAACTATCTATCTATCTATCTATCTATCTATCTATCTATCTATCTATCTATCTATCTATCTATCTATCCAAGCTCAAGTTCCTTTCAGTTAAACCATGGAAGTTTTCTGTATCTCTGGGCTCTCATCTAGTGCAGGGCTTTTCAACCTTTTCACCCATTGTACCATGTTTAATATATGGCAACATCCGAGTACCACCAGTCGCCTAGCAAGGTGTCAAAAACTTGATGACCAAAAAAAAAAAGGAAAAAGTGATGAAGTACAGGTAGTTCTCGACTTACAACTGTTTGCTTAGGGCAGGGGTGTCAAACTCAATTTCATTGAGGGCTGCATCAGCATTGCGGTTGCCCTCAGGGGGCCGGGTGGGCGTGGCCAGGGTGGGTGTGGCCTACTGGGTGGGCGTGGCTAGAGTGCGTATGGCCTACTGGGTGGGCGTGGCCAGCTCTACATCGTTTGCATCAAGGGTGCCTATGGGGGCCTGGGCAGGAGTGGGACAGATCTGAGGGTCTCTGGCAGAAGGAGGGTCTCTGGGCCAGGGCCAAGGCAGTGGGGGCCGGTCCCTCACTGTTTCCAGGATGGCTTCACGGGCCACATGAAACCACTTCGCGGGCCGGATCTGGCCCCCGGGCCTTGTGTTTGACATGTCTGGCTTAGGGACTGTTTGAAGTTACAATGGCACTGAAAAAAAGTGCCCCCCAAGCCACAGCTGAGCAAGACAGCTGCCTGTCCGCCCAGCGGTGCTCTTCCTCTTGTCCGAGGTTTTCATTGTTGTGAGCATTTCTGTTGAGGATTGGCAGCAGGGGTGGGGTGTGGGTGTGTTTGGTTTTTATTGCCATCTGCTGGGTAGTTGCAGCAGGTTTTGGTCACTTCACATGACCTTGGGACACTGTGACCATCATAAATATGAATCAGTTGCCAAGCATCTGAATGTAAATCACAAGATCCTGGAGATGCTGCAACATTCCAGCTGATCGGTGCTTATTCTGGGCTCAGCAAAAGCGCCAGGATCAGCACCGAGCTCCAGCTGAAGCCTGGCACTGATCCTAGCACTTCCGCTGAGCCCTGACAGCCCTGCAGCTCCAGCCATTTCTCGCTCAGGCTTCTGTGGTGCTGCCACTGGTTCAGCTCATTCCCCTCCCCCGCTACTTTTCTAGTATGCCAGGTGCCAGTGTACCACATGTGGTACCCGTACCACTGGTTGAAAAGCCCTGATCTAGTGGCTGCCCACATATTTGCTGGCAAGATAAGGCATACTCCTTACTAATTAAACTTTTGCAATTATTATTTGCAATATATTTTTCCAAAAAAATTGGGGCAGGGCTGCACATGATTATCACCCCACCCCCTTCATCCTCATAGCAATTCTGCCAAATAGATTTGGCAATTCTGCCAAATAGATTTGATGTCTTTCTCAATAAGTCTTAATAAAAAAGGGAAAATGATAAATTTCATTCATAACAATAAACAACCACAAGAAATGTTGTTAAAGAGTTGTTTTGTTTCCTTTCTAAATGAAAGGAATATCCTTTGTCAACAGTTCCTTTGAAAATAATATAATTCCCCCTTTTCAATACACTTAGTGACTACTGGGAAAAAACCAAGTGCAGAAACTAGCTTATACTTCCAAATAAAAAAAATTAACAATTGGAGAATGATATACTGAAGGATACAATTTATGCAGAGGTAGTAGTGCTGCGTCTCAGGCTACAATCTACAGACCAGTATTGCTCAAACTTGGCATCTTTTAAGATGTGCGGACTCCAACTCCCAGAATCCCCAATGCTGGGCAAAAACATTGTGATAAACACTCGCCTGGAAGTCAACTAAACTGCCCCAATGAACCCACTAGGGCAGGGGTAGGCAACCTCGGCTCTTTTATGACTCGTGTACTTCAACTCCCAGAATTCCTGAGTCAGCATAGCTGACTCAGGAATTCTGGGAGTTGAAGTCCACGAGTCATAAAAGAGCCGAGGTTGCCTACCCCTGCACTAGGGATTACTTCCATGACGGAGTTAAACGCCTAAAAACTCCGTTGCGAATTCCTTTTAGCTTCGCAGCTCAGTCAGCATAGCTGACTCAGGATTTCTGGGAGTTGAAGTCCATAAGTCATAAAAGAGCCGAGGTTGCCTACCCGTGACATCCTACTTGGCCCTTTTATGACTTGTGGACTTCAACTCCCAGAATTCCTCAGCCAGTGTGCCTGGCTGAGGAATTCTGGGAGTTGAAGTCCACAAGTCATAAAAGGACCAAGTTTGAAGACCCCTGCTCTAAGCCACCCCTTCAAGAACTACGGCGGCGGCGCGGCGGGGCTGAGGGGAGGGCAAAAATTCAAACGATCCCCTGGAAGGGCCGCACCTCAACCAACCGCTGCTCCGCGCGCCACCCAACGGTCCCCTCAAAGGCACCGGGCGCCTCGGAATCAACAGAGTCGACTCCGTGGAATCTCGGCCCCGCCTCGCATTTAGCCCCGCCCCCTCCCCCTTCGCGCGCGCGGAATGACGCAAGCCGGCAGCCGGGGCGGCGTGACAAATACGGAAGGGTGCGTCCCACCCCTGGCAGAAGAGTCGTGGCGGGACCGCCGAGGCGCAGGCAGGCGCCAGCTGGAGCCCGACAGGTGAGGGAGGGGTTGGTAGCGACGCAGGCGCGCGCGGGGGGCGCTCCGGGCCGGTTCTGCTGCCCATTTGGCTGCCTTGGAGGACTGCCCGCTGTTTCTGGATTGAATGAAGCGGGTGGGACGGGGTCCGCTTGTGCCTTTGTTTCTAAGGGCGAGGGTTAGCTTCCACCGCGGTGCTTTTGCACGGGACCTCAATGGCGTGCGTATGTGCATCCTCACGTACACGTGCAAAAGCCCTGTCGTTGATGGCATTCCCCGGGCGTTTCATTTCACGCCTTTTCAGGGCTGGCGTGGGGCGGTGTGTCCTAAACTGACTGGACTGGGCGAGTTTGCGCAACAGCACGAGCCGGGGGAAAAAGCTTAAGCAAGGTTAAATGCTAACCAAGCTTAGCATACAGTGTGTGCCTATCACCGCTGGTTGGTTTGGGCTAACAGCCATTGACTGAGGATTAATCTGATCATTAGTAATGCAATGTGTCTTAAGTCCTTCACATAATAAGGCTCAACCAACTCAGCAGGACTTAACCTGAAAGGATAGTATTTCTCCATCCTAACAAATCCAGGCAGGTAAAATGAGCGCAAAAAGCCAGCGGGACAATCTGATATAAATTTAAGTCTGTACGCAGGAAGCAAGATTGCACTCTATGGGATAGATGACCCTGTGTGCTATTGTACATTTTATTTAAATTGGCTTCTGTGGAAACAAAAGTCTGTGCAGACTTGCACTGCTGCACATGTAAAATAACTAGAACTGACAAGTGTTCATATGACAGAGCGGTCTTTATTTGACAAAAAACAAACCCTTAATTCATTGCATTTTTATTAATAAATATTTGCAAATATTAATCTTTAGTCTGTTTATATTCTATTATAACTTTACTATTAAATGAAAAAAATATTAATAATGCAGTTACATTTAGTCTCTGGAATTACTGTTGTCCCTCACAGTAATGGAAGCTTCCTAAACCACTAGCTCTGAGGCCAAAGAAGCACCTGGCTATTCTTATCTGGGCTTTGGAATAAGCTCATATTTGAAGGGGGCAACTATAGAAAATTCCCAGAAGAATTTTGGCTGGAAGATTTTTAAAAAATCCCTGAAGACAGCAGTGGTAAATTAGTTTGAAATTGTTGCCCCTCCCCCTCAAAAAAGAGAGGGTTTTAGGAAGTCAGAAGGAAACCAGTTTGAATAAAGGAGTAGTTTAGCTTGGAAAGAGCCTGTAGAAAGAACAGCCTCCCCCCCCCCCATCTCATCCCTGCCACCTGAAAAGGAATGCAGTACTTCTATTCCTATCATTTCACTGAAACAGCCATGTTAATGTTTATTATTTGGGGCAGGGTTTTTTGCATGTCTTTTAAAGATGAAGTTTCCTTTTCTCCTTCTTGTGCTTCCAGGGGTCTTCAAACTTGGCCCTTTTATGACTTGTGGACTTCAACTCCCACAATTCCTCAGCCAGGCATGCTAGCTGAGGAATTCTGGGAGTTAGAGTCTACAAGTCATAAAAGGGCCAAGTTTGAAGGCCCTGGGCTGAAACAAAGAGATAAGTTTGCATCATCTTCTGGTGAACTGGCCCAAGGTGGGACTAGAACTTACAGTCTCCTGTTTTCTAGCCTGGTGCCTTAACTACTGTACCAAACCAGCTTCATTAGGTTAGTTGGAATATTTAGGTGGAAATCTATATTATCTTCCCCAAGCAAACAATAACATTGGTGGGGCGGGAGGATAAGAGGGATAATATCACCTAATCTGTCACCCCTCAAATATGTCCAGAGTATAGCAGCCAGAATACCCAGCTGGGCCAGCCTTCAGTCCCAGTATACAAAAATTGGGGGAAGACGTTGCTGGCTTTCATATGCGAAGAGTTGGTATACTTATGAATCCGAAGGTTCTTCTCTGTCTCAGAATTCCTGCCCATTACTGTTTGTTCTCTTAATTTCAAAGACGTGTACTTGAAAGGAAGCACCATGTCGTGGATAAGAGAAGGTGAATTGTCCCTTTTGGAGAGATTCTGTGCTAGTGTAATAAAGGTATGTACTAACTCAATGTTATCTTCAGTTACTGAAATGCAATGCTTATCTAGAAATATTAGATCAGAATGTTTAATATTTAAGAACAACCTTCTTTAGATTAAGCCCTTCCAGATGCCTTGGCCTCAACATCAGTTATTCCACCCACCTTACTTAGGCGGGTCAGATGGTGGGCATCTTTATCCAAAATTTTGGAAGAGAACACAGTTGAGAATTGTATCCCTACATGATGGTTAATTCGTGCCAGCTAAGAACTGTCTTCCTCTTCATATAGATTCTATTTGTTAATGTACCTTTGAGTAAAAGATCCAAGGGCAAATTTCTGTGACGCTTAGATATGGTGGGCAGAAGAACACTGAAGCTTGTAACTCTTACACAACCATCAGAATCGCACAAAGCTGCCACTCACTAAATTTAGGAGTAGAATTTTTAATATCTGCTGTCCCTACTATATTTTGCTAGTAAGTGCCCCAGTTATGTTCCCAGAATTTGTAGCTTTGACATTTTGTCCATCCTTAAAGCTTGTAAGGCATCTTCATGCTGCTATCTTTAAATTCTGGTTCTGTTCTTGGAATCATTGGTTCTTACTGCCTGTCATCGTATTTTATGGGAGAGAAGGCGAGATTTACATGTTAAAATAAACATGTATCTCATATGTATATGTCAGTAAAATTCCAGGATTTATTATTGGGACTTATATGCCGCCCTATCTCCCGAAGGACTCAGGGCGGCTAACAACAATAACATACAATAAATACGGAAGTTAAAATTAAAATTAAAATTAAAGGCCCCTGTACAATAAATTAAAATTAAAATAAATTAAAAATTAAGAGTTAAAAATTAAAAACATAATTAAAATCCCTGTCAGTCCAGGTCAGCCAGGTGGAAAAGGAGTGTTTTGAGGCCGCGGCGAAAGGACTGGAGATCTGGGGCCATCCGAAGCTCAGGGGGGAGTTGGTTCCATAGGGCTGGCGCTCCCACAGAGAAGGCTCTCCCCCTTGGGGTCGCCAGCCAACATTGTCTAGCCGACCATGGTTCTGCCATCCTTCTACTTGCAGGATAAATAGCTTCTAAACGATATTTTCTTTCTCTGATCTTCATCCCATCTCAGGAGTGATGGTTCTAAAAGTTTTTTAAAGGACTAGTAGAGAGGGATTGTGATTTTTTTTCTTTCTCTCTCTGCCTCTTTCACGCTTCCTCTCTCCTCTCAAAGTATTTCAGGAGTATAAAAACTGCAGTTCCGTCAGCAGTTTTGATGGTGATTGTAGATCCATTGCTCAAGAGGAGACTGCAGATTTATTCCTGGGATACTTCTTGAGGTCAGAACAGAGAGTTCATTTCAAGTGCAGGGTCATCTCAACATGATTCTGGTCCCACTTTTGCTGACTGTATACCTCTTGGTCTCGGGCTGATATTTCTTGCTTCAATTCCAGGCAGGACCAATGCCCAAGCACATTGCATTCATCATGGACGGCAATCGTCGTTATGCTCAGAAGCATAATGTGAAGAAGCTGGAAGGACATTCACAGGGTTTTGCAAAACTAACACAGGTAGGAAGAATCTTTCCTGAGCATATCAGGAATGCAAAGATGATTTATCACCAAGTGATCACTATGATGTGCCAAAGCACGACTCCCCTGTTAGAAAACCAGCAGGAAACCTGTAGCTCCGACTTGGGACTAATTTCAAAAACCTTTTGAAAGTGATCAGATTGGAACTATGCTTAGAGTTTGTTCCTTGCTCAGTTCACTGAGTGGAGAGGAGGAAAACACTTACCTCTGAGAAAGAGAGAGATCTCCTTTTTCCTCTTTGGATATTTCTATATTGGATGTTCATAACTTACGAGGGAGAAGCCAGTGATGCACTGTATACATGTACCAATATACCAATTGCATCTGATTTGCAGGCCACCATCTCCAGTCAATTAATTTAGCAGGATGCATCCCTTTTTTGTGATATTAAGTCTTTGGAAAGTTAGTGGACTAAAAAAGAGAAAATGTTTTCCATTCTGTTTTTTTTTAATGCAAGTTGATTATTTTGCAACTGTTAAGGCAAATTTCACTCCTTAAATTTATCTAAATTCTCCTCCCAAAATGGGCTTGGTCCTAATTACTTTTGGAATGCGGTCCTTGGTGTTCCATGTAAAACCTAATGCAGCACTTGAACCAGTAAGAATTATACACCCTTCATTTAAGAGAAGGGAAAACTTGTTGCTAAACAGCAGTAAAGGTTACTTGCTTTCTTGCATCACCTGTCTAAAATTTTTGACAAGTAATGTATAATTATAGAAGAACCTCAGTTAAGTGGATCAGCTGCAGAGAAGAGATGTCTGTTAATCCCAAACATGAGCCAAAACACAAATTATTCAAGGCAACTTAGGTTATTAAATTACACAAATCACTGCCAGTGTTGTATGTTGCATCATTTGATACAGTAATATAATACAATGACATACCTATAAATCACTGTGTGATATAAAATTAACTTAAATTGCTACCTTCAGATTCAATTGGAATGGACTTGCCCAATGGTTTAGGATATCTAGTCAGACCTGTAGTCTATTGCATCCACTAAATGGGGAAACTAAATCAAGGTGTTATTCTACTCCTGCCTTCTCTTCTATTATAGACATTACAATGGTGCTTGAGTCTGGGTATCCGGGAAGTCACAGTTTATGCCTTTAGCATTGAGAATTTCAAGCGATCTCAAGAAGAAGTTGAGGGCTTGATGCAATTGGCTAGAGAAAAATTCGTCCGTCTTCTTGAAGAACAGTAAGACTCTTTTTTTCTATTCCATGATTATTCCATGATTTTGCCATGATTAAGTGAATCACCAGTCATTATGTGATCATGATTTTCAGCCTTCCTTGCCTGCTTTCCTGTTGACTTTGCTCATCAGAAGCCAGCTGGGAAGGTTGCAAATTGCAATCACATGACCACAGAATGCTGCAACAGTCATAACTTCAAGGACAGGTCATAACTCACTCTTTCGGTACCATCAGAACTTCAAACTGTTGTTAAAACAAATGGTCATAAGTCAAGGACTACCTGTATAATTGTTTTTGTGTGTGTATGTATGTATGTATGTATTGTTCAGAATGTGCAAGTCCCCTTCACATTCAGTAAAGATGATTATTACCCGCTGAGTTCATGCATCATGCTAAACATGGTTGGTTGAAGACCCTATAATAGCTGGGTTCACATAGCATTTTAAATCAAAACCATACAAAGTATATTCTGGCTTTCTGCAGTGCATAAATTCAGTCAGTGATACGCCAATGTATATAAATTTATTTAATATTTTGTATTTCCACATACAATTACTGATATGCCTGACAAGTTAGGTGCTTGGTTATTTAATTTTGGGGAGGAAGCTGCATCTAAGAATGCGCGAGCAGTTTGACTTCTAAGGGCAGATTTTGCTTTTCCATTCATGTTTGGAATCATGAAGAGCAGTTAAGTAAATTAATGCCATTACCTGCAGTAGTAGGTGACTTTTTAATCCACTACAATAACACGTTTGCTAATTTTAATGCCATTTGAATACTTGCCAGGCAGTATATTAAAAGCCTGGAGAACCTGATAGGAAAATTTCAAACCTCTTGCTGCTTTATTATTATCCATGTAGCTGCATTTCCTCTTTTACTCATTAGGAAGTAGGTTTCTCTCCCCACATCACACATCTTTTGTTTGAAGCTATCAGCTTATTTCTGAATAATTAAGTCTCAATTACATGATTCTGTAGATACAAATGATTTTATAGATATTGCTTCGGTTGGCTTCCTTTTTCTTTTTAAAGAATTTGGTTTTTCTCTTCACTATTCTTCCTCCTCAGAGAAAACTTGGAGAAACATGGCGTGTGTATTCGAATTCTTGGCGATCTGACTCTTCTGCCACAGGATGTCCAGGAACTGATTGCTAAGGTTGTGTTGGCAACTAAGCATTATAACACGTGAGTTTGTTTCTAGTTTCTTGAACTTTTTCTCCTACTCCAGAACTGCAGGTTTGGGGGGGGGGGTTTCAGATCAAGGACCATGCTACACCAGGCCAGAATTTTAATTTGGACGCCGCTTCCCATATACAGAGAGCTAGCTACATATTGTCCTTTTTTGACCTCCCATTATCCATACAGTATCCCCAAGGGTCTCTCTGCTGCCCTCCTTTTCAAAAGCATGTTCCAGCAGATTGGGGTTCTTAAGAAAGCTCAGTATGATCAGCCCAATGGATGGTCTTGGGTCCTCTCAACTACAGTGATCAACAACCAAGTAGCATCACAAATTTCTTTTGTTACTTCCCTACAGCAGTATATGGAGGAACACTGCTTTTGTACATGGAGTATCTCTTTAGCTGTATGAACTAACACCTTCTTAAGTTGTTATTTATTGTATGCTGCCCAGTCACCTTTTGTGACATGGGTGGCTAGGTAAATATGATGAATAAATTAAAAATTGGAGTGCTGAGTCTTGATTACAGGCTAGATTTGTTTGTTCAGTAGCCATAATATGATTTCTTTAGCTTTCACATAGAATGCTGGGGAAACATAATCATGCTTGTAAATTTGGAATACAGTATGAGCTAACATATTAAATGAACCCAATGAAGTGTAGGTTTGTTCAGTTATCATGTTAAGCATATGGTTTAGTGCAGTAGTATTTATTAATTGAGACTAAATTTGACTAGTCTTACAGCCATAACTATAAAGTTTAATGCAGTGGGTGAACTCTGTCACAGAGGTCTCAGTGGCCCCTTTCTTGCAATAAAAGTAGGGTTTCTTCTGTACAGTGTCATCCTTACTACTGTGTAGATTTGTTCTTTATTCCATGGTCTGCTTCCTCTACACAATGAATAATTTGTCTTTTTCATATTCAAAGGTGTTTCTTGAACATTGGCTTTGCATACACATCAAGACAGGAGATCAGTAATGCAGTGAAAGAATTGGCTTGGGGCGTTGAAGAAGGACTGCTTCAACCCAGGTAACGCCATAGAACATACGATTTGCATGACTCTTGAGTCAATTATGAAACTACATTTTTTCTTGAAGTTATTTTCAAAATATTTAGTGGGCTAAAAATAAATACTCCATAAACATTTAAAGTACTTAGAAAACTTTGAAAGCGATAGATATGCAAAATGCTTGGAAAAATCAGCGAAGCAGATATTGACAGAATGGGACAACTCGTCATGGCCAACTCACCCCAGCTGTCTCACTGCAACTGACTCACCCCAGCCCAACTCACCATTGGACAACTCACCCCGGCCAACTCGCCACAGGACAACTTATCGCAAGACAGTACAACATGGGGTAACTCAAGAGAGGGACAAATAGAATTGCAGCTCACCTCAGCCTCGAGGACTTTTAACTTGAGACAGTTCAAACCTAAAGCAAGATGAGTCACCCACCCACAAGAAAGTCACCCACCCAGCTTTCATGGCTAAGGTGGAACTTGAACTCATGGTCTCTTGCTTTCTAGCCTGGTGCCTTAACCACTAGCTTTTGCACCTTCTCATTTAACTACCACAATACGTTCCAGCAGCTTTGTTGTCAAATGAAATGGTCACTAAGTGGTCATGTTCTGTGCCTGACCTTTTAATTTTCCTTTTTTGCCCTTTGCAGTATGGAGAGATTGCTTAAATTTCTATCTCTTCCTGAGTTGCTTTTTTCCCCAGCCCTTCCCGAAAAAAGAGCTAACTGCAAGTTAACAAGCCCATCTATGACTTTAATTACAGTGGCTCAGCTGCTGCCTGAAATTGACCAGATCTTAATCAGTTTCACACTAAAGGCTTTTGTTATCAGGCACCTGAAATTTGGTGGTAAATACACCCATTTATCAGAATTTTTGTATGACTTTTTTTTACCAATATATCTGCAAATGCTCTCTAACTGAGGTCTCTAAACAAGGAATAGCTGTAACTTACTCAGTTTTTAACTATATTTACAAATGTTTTTATGGGATCTTTTAGCTTAGAGCAGACATGTCAAACTCGTGATGTCACATGACATCACGTGACGTATTGGAGCTTTTTCCCCATTGCTAACAATGGGGTGGGCACAGTTACCTCGTGATGCGTCCAGCTCATGGGCTGGCAGTTTGACACCCCCTGGCTTAGAGGATAAAGGTTCTTCTGCCAAATCACAAACTAATTTACCATGTACAGACAAATAAGACATGTAACTTCATTGCACTATCATAGCATTTGAGAGGTAGCATACTATTAAAAGACTGGTAACTACTAATATTTTTGCCAGGATCAAGTTGACCAAAGCTGAAAAAAAGAGATTCATAGGTTAACTGCTAAAGATAACTGCATTTGAACATCATCAATTGGGAAGAAGAAAGTTGGTATAGAGAGAGAATGGAAACAGGCATTGGACTGGGGAGTGATTTTGCTTCATATCAAAATAGTTGTCCGTTGGGAGATGTCCATTGGCAGTTGTGGCAATTGTATAATATCCATCCTCCTCATCCTTAATAGATCCCAAATACTCCAGAGACATCCAAGAAAACTTGTGTGACCCTGGCATGCATTGTTGGTCTGAAGTCACATAATTGTTTTTAGTTACTTACAGGACTTATATGGCTGCCTATCTCACACAAGGACTCGAGGTGGCTCACTTCAATCCATAAAAACATGTATAAAAACAAGAATATCCTTCCCCTCCAAACATCCACATAGCTCAACCCCCACCCTAGTCCAATGTTTGGGGAAAGAGTCAGGCCTTCAAGGCCTAGTGGTAGGCTAAAAGGATAGGGATCCTTGAGATCTCAGGTGGCAGGATGTTCCAAAGGGCTGCAGCAGCCACCAAGAAGACATATCTCTCAGGTCCCATCAGGTGGCAGCATGAGGGAGAGGACCTGCAGTGTGCCCAATCTAATCTAGTAGGATAGGAAAAAGAAACAGTCCTTAAAGTAACTGGGCCCTGTGCCATGTAGGGCTTCAAAGATGATAACTAGCACTTTTATTAGTTAATAAATATTACCCAATAACTATGAACCATTAACTAATAGTAACTATAATAACTTTAATAGCCATTAATAGTTGTCAATTTTGCTCCAAACTGTAGCAATAATAGGAATTCAGACTGTGAATTAACATAATTCTTGAATTGCATCTTAAGACTAGGCTTCCCAAAGTAAATTCTGGTGTTTCTCTGTTTTTGCCTTTCCCTCCCTCCCTCCCTCCCTCTCTCATTTCCTCTCCCTCCCTCCCTCAGTGATGTGTCAGAATATCTCATCGACAAATGCCTTTACTCCTGCAAATCTCCTCACCCAGACATTCTGATCAGGACATCTGGAGAAGTTCGACTTAGTGATTTTATGCTCTGGCAGGTAAATAAATCTATAGTGCAATATCTCACCAGCTAATTAGCAAAATCAGATTTTCTTGCTTTGCAATCATTTGACATTCAGCTCTCTGGGTTTTGTTGTTGGATATAAGAAAAGACCTTGTATGATAAACACTCCTCTTTAAAAAAAACCACAAAATCGCTGAACTCTCTTCCTGGAAACTGCTATAATAAGTCTTTCAAAGAGATCATTGAAAAAAATGTGGCATTCTGCCGTCCTAGTAAAGGAACTACCAAGTAGGTAGATCATTATCTGGTTCACTATAAGCTCTTTCACAAATACCCATTGCTGATCTTCATCAATGGTAAAACAGGGGAGAAGCTGTATATTGTTGCCACAAAGAATTATATCTGGGGTTAAAACACTTTCGGAAATTGTTACAGGCTCTTTCTCCATACTTTTAACAAGGCTGATTCCTATACAAGACAGTGCCAGCTCCAGAAAGCAACTTTATTTTAAGCATTTCTGCTTGATATTTTTATATTAAAAGAACGCATTAACATAATTGCAAATATAAGTAATAAAATAAATCTGCCTTTGAATGTGCAGTCTAATCATTAATAGCAAGGAAAAAAGATGGAGAAGGCTATCTTAGGACACTTTTGTAACTTTCTGGCAGGAACAGTCATAGTTTGGTCTTTCTAGATTTACTGATGCATGCTGCCAAGGGCTATAGTATAATATACAGTACTATCATATATCTATTATATTCCAAGGGATATACTGTAGTATATACTGTATACTGCCTATGGCATAGTGTAGATCTCCTTAGTATAGCTGATGCACTGAATGGAGGAGTTTTCTAGATTTTTTTTTATGTCCCTTCCAATCCTTACTCTGTGATTCTAAGCTGGACTGCTTCTTCTTGAGCAGTTTTTACAGTCCCTGCCCCCAAGTTGACATAGGAGACAGCGTGTACTGCCCATTTCAGAATTGCTAAACAACTGGAAAGGAACTTTGTTTTGAAATAATCTAGCAATGTTGCATGTTTTGATTACTTTCCTTTCCTTTCTAACCCATGTATTAATTGCCTCTCTTTTCTCAGACGTCCCATTCTTGCCTCGTGTTTCAAAGTGTTCTGTGGCCAGATTATTCATTCTGGAATTTATGCGAGGCCATCCTTCGGTTTCAGATGAACTACAATGCATTACAAGTAAGACTGAAGAAAGAAAAGGCTAAGTAAAAAAAAACATTCTCAAGCCCTCAGCATATGTACTTTAAATAATTGAACTGCCTGTCCCAAGTTTTCGGAGACAGGAAAACAGCATCTTTTGCTTGCTGAGGCTTTTCAGACTAATGCTAGGGGACAGGATGGGAAGGATAGTGGAGAAAAGTCAAAGGATGATCAGTATTCCTAGCTACACAAGAGGGTTTGGGGCACTGGAGAGACAACAGATGTTGGAATGAATCCGAACAGTTGATAGGATTGTTCTGACAGGATACAATAGATAGCGCCCTGAAGACCTACAGATTGTTGGGTTTTCATTCCATGGATATTCTTTATTGTGCAGACAGTGACAGTAATATGATACTTGCTTACAATACTTTGTACGTTTGTCCAGAGGATGAACTTGTCCCTCTGAAAAGATAGGATAATTATTTCATTAGCTGCCAGGAAAAAAATAGAAGTGGTTATGAAACCTATTATCTTAGAAAGTTTATACATGCAGACATTCAAAAACCAAAAAAAGAGGGTAAAATAGAGTTGTAGTTTCATTTATTAGTGAATAGGCAAATGGGCTGAGTATCTGCCAGCACTGAATCCTCATCAATTCATTTTGGCTTTATGGTAAAAAGTGTATCAGTCTTGCCCCAACAACCCAACCTGATCTGGAATGAGCTGCAAATGTGCTTCTCATTTTGTAAGGATTTTCTGAGTTATTACATTCTTTTGTGTAAAAACTAATGGTGAGGTATAAACATCAAAGATCTTCAATAGTGACAGCGCCAATTGTTTGCGGCAGTTAAGAGGAAAGGGATTGGGGAAAAAAGACAAAATATACAGGAGGAAGGACTGAAATTTCAATACTTGCTGGCCTAAGGGAATTTTATAAATAGGAGAGAAGGCTGTGAGCCAAATCATAATATAGTTTGCCTTATGTGTTTTGTACTGACAAAAGGTCCTGGGAATTGAAGTCCAAGACATTTGGAGGGTACTGGTAGACGGATGCTGATGTATGCTTAGAAACCTAATGCATCATTATTGCTTTTTTTTGCCAGAAAGCCAGAGATTTATATATGGAAGAAAGGAAGTGGCAACAGTTAGAAACAGATAAGGCACAAGTCTTACAGAAATTAAAAGATGAAGGATCGGCAACTTGTGGAGATACTAAAAAATCCAGGACACTTTTGCGAGAATTCAAAGCTAAACGGGAAGAGAGGATTCAAAGGTTTTTGCAGGCCCTGGAGCATAAAAGGGTGGACTTCCTAGAAAAATTAACTATGGCAGCCGCAAGATAAAAAGGTTCCTCTTGGGGATAGGGGAGAGGAGGGGGAAAAATGAGTCAAGTTGCAAATAATCCAATTGCTGCCCAGTGGATGACATGAAATGGGATCCTAGGTTTATTCTATGGGTACATGCACATGGCTGGGGACCATGATATTTAAAGTGTATGTTTACCAAATTTAATGAAACAAAAGGTATTTGTGTAGAGCTAACAAATGAAAAGAATAACACCAAATCTTTCTAGGTGTGAAGGTCTGTGCATGCAGGGGGGGGAGGGATTGCTCCATATTCTCCAAATTGCAGTTTTGCTCTGCCACAATTCAAAGACTTAACAGAATCCTGAAAAGCTGCTTGCACTGGAATGCAGAGATGCTGCATCTGAGGAGATTAGAAAAAGATCCCATTGCATACAGCCAAGCAGATTTACTGTGGAATAAATTAAATGTATATTCTTTTCTTTGTTGCTTCCATTTTTACAGATCAGCTGTTTCTGGATCATTTGTTTTTCCATTCTTGCTACCAGTATGTGATATAGGTTTATATGTAAGTTTCAGAGGAACATGCATTGTTCCTCTAACTTGAGTAAGCTAGGAAAATGTCAGGTTAAATCTATATGTCCTTCTGGATTATGGGAATATGCTGGATACAACAGAACTTCAAGATGTTTTTGATGCATTATCTTCAGATTTGTTTGAGAAGGCATTTTACCTTTGGATAGTACTACAAAATGTCCTTTTACACAAAAGTGCAGCATGATATAAATAACTGAAAAAGATAAAGGGCATCAACTATAAATAGTTTTTATAGTTTTGTTTTTCTTTTTCTTTTGTTTTTCCAAAGAAGCCACCTATTATTTCATGTTGCTTTTCAAAGACTAAATGAGAGTATGCTTCTATTATTCTAAAGCATTTAATTTTGAAATCATGAGGGATGAACCTCAAGCCTATTGATATTGAACAACTTGCAGGAACTATTTTTTTTTAAAATAAAACTGAGGCCAAATACAAGGGGAAAATGGTGACCAATAAATTATTGGGTATTTTGTTCTCAAGCACTAATTTCACCTGTTACATTACCACTGCCATGTTTGAAAGGGCTGTTTCATTTGATCTCTATTTCTAAAGATCCTTTTTTATTATTGTGACAAAAAGTACAAATAAAAAATCCCAACCACATAAAATCTTTTAGTGATAAGGAAATAATATGTTAATGTTTCTGCATTAAAAACTAATTTCTGATAGTTTCCTGAAAAAAAGGCTAATGGTATACTTAATGGAGAATTAGATATTTTGCATCTTTAAAAATCCCTATATGATACTGAAATCAAAGGTAGGCTTCCAGCCCTTCAGGGTTGTAGTGGGTGTCACTATAGATACTGCTTGTGTTTGTGTCCAGTCTAACAACTTATTTCATTGAGCATTGATTCCTGTTGGATATTTAGATGAACAGAGGGAACTAAAAAGCAACTATTTTCATGTTTGGTGCCACAGAATCCAACAAAAGGCTAATTACTATGCAGCATTATAACTGCACAATATCTGTGTTACAGTCCTATGGCCAGTCATCTGCTTTATCCATTAGCAGAAACTCCTAGATACCTATGTGAAAGTCTTGCATATGGCTTATTGTGGGCTGGAGTGCTCCTCCACAACTCAGTCAGCAGATACATTGAGCTTATTTTGGTGAATAAATTGACCATGAAATGTCAAGTTGAATCGTGAATAGAAATTCCTTTTTATGTGCTTAGTTGGGGCTCCTTAATGAACCAAAGCATTCATACCCATTGTACAGGGGTCCTGGGTGAACAACTAAGCTGATGACTGTTGTGGTCATAGTAGACTTCTTGGCCCTAGTACAATGTTTCTCAGTCTTGGTCACTTTATGTTGGCTGGAGAATCTTGGGAGTTGAAGTTCACATATTTTCAAATAGCCAAGGTTGAAAAACACTGCCCTAGTATTTAGGGCTCCTAGATAATTCAAGCAATAGATTTTAAGTAAGATAATAGTGTTTTCTCCAATAGTTTTAATCTAGAATTATATCAACCTGATTGTGTAGAGTGCAGATGGGTTAAAAAATTGAGGCTGGGTACTTTGGGCACTTGTCACTTTAAACACTGTATTTTAAATTGCTTCAAACACTGTCTGTCTTCCAGTACTTTTTAAATGTAAAAGGATGGGTTCCAGCCATTAACTACAGCAACTGAAGGAACACTTTGTTTTGATGTTATGTGTGTTTGGTTGAGAATCTAATTTTTCTAATGCCTTTCACTTAGAGAAAGAAAATTCAAAGTAAAAAAAAATGTTGAGCTTATTGAATTCATGCCCACTGTATCCAAAGAACCTCTCAACAACTAACAATGAATACAGCAAAATTATGATTTAAATTACCACTTAGAATACCAATATAGGTGACAAAGGAGTGAAATAAAAATGGCAGAAGAAATTAAGTTGGCAAGGTTGCAAAAGTTTTCTCTGGAATTATTTGGTTTTTCATAGCTTTCTAAATATCACAAGTGAGGGAGGCAAGTCTGATCTCCAATGGGAGGTCAATTCAAAGCAACAATGTGGCTACAGAGAAACAGCATTATCTTGCCTTACTTTTCTTCACCTCCCACAAATCTGGAATCACCAGCTGCTGTTCCCTACAAAATCTGAAAGGCCAGCCATGCATAGCTACTATCTAACCAAAATCATGTAGCTCACCTGATAAAGATCTAGTCTCTTTTTAAATAGAACTATTTAGCTAGTACTTATTTACTGTACCTGATTTGTTGTGGTCTTAAGAGAATGGCTGCACATTCAGTGGTAGTGAATGTTTTGCAGGTGGCAGGCTAGTTTCAGTCCCTACCAGGGACCGAAGAGGAAGAAACACCGTAGATATGTAAATTAGGCTCTTCCAACCTGGTACAATCCAGTTGGGTTCAAAAATAAAAGACTCTTGTCCATCATCTTCCCAGAGTAATCAACCAGTTGCCTCTAGGCAACTCACAGTCGACAAGGGTAGAACATCAGCCATATTTCGTAAGGCCAGTTGCCAAGTATCAATGAAAGGAAACGCTAATTTGGATTGCTGACCAAATGTAGTTGGTACGGTTGTGTGAGAGGCGGGTCATGTTGGTGGGCTACTCTTTGCAGGCGTTTTGACCTTGGGAGTCGATGGGGATTGTGGTAGCACGACAGCATGGTGCTGAAAAGGACAGCTCCCCGCTCGACCCCACGAAGGAAGCGCCTCGGGTAAAAAAAGGTGGACCACCAGCCATCAGTTCGCCCCCTTTTTTTGAGAGGCGCCTTCTTCATATGAAGCCTTTTTGCCGCCAGGTCCCGGCTAAGACCCTGCCACTTGGCAGCCAAGGTTGGGAAAGGAAGGGGGCGCTGTGGGTTGCGTTCCGCCGTGGCGAGGCAATGACCGCACCTTCCTCTTTCCCTTCCAGCGCAGGGAAGAGGCCACCATCTTCCCCCGTCTTTGCACCCAGATTCCTGTCAAACGAGGTTTTACGGTCGGGAATAGGCGCTCTCGTCCGCAAGCCCGGCAGTCCCTCGCTCTGCACCTCCGGAAGAAAGCGCGCGCCTCGGCTGGCCAGGTGCGCCGGGAAAGCCCGCCTTCCCCTCCTCCCGCAAAGAGCCATTAGGCTGCCTGGATCCCCGAAGACCGCAAGCTTCGGCTGGCTGACCTGAGCCGCGGGGCTCTGGGATCGTCGCGGGGAGTTCGCACCGTCTCCCGGGCCAGCCGAGAATGACTTTTTTGCGACGCATTAACAACCGGGGCCGGGCGTCTTTCTTATTTACCACGGGGGGGGGGGCATCCAAAGTGACGTTGAAATTCAATTTTGTAATCAATTCGCTAGATTTATACATAACGGGGGGGGGGGGGGAGACGACTCCCTCGGGGGGGAAAAAAACCCCGTTCCTTCTCGATCTCTTTCGGCTCAGCGGGCGGGGAGGGGGGGGATCCTGTTTTTTTTATTCTACCTGTTCTCACTTTTCAAGCAGCAAATAAATCTCCGGCTCTACTTGCAGCAGGACCAAACGGCCGCTTTGGCGGAGATAAAGGTTGGACGTTCAGTTGCGCGTGCGCGCGCGCGCTCGCGTTCTTCACCTCCCCTCACAGAACCCGCCCTGGCTGTCTGTCCCTCGCCACGTGACCCGCTCTGTCCAATGGTTGATCGGGGCGGTGGGGATCCGGCTGGAACCGGTTGGGCCGCGTCCGGCTCTATATAAAACTTTATAAACACCCGATTCAAATTAGTGGGGTCGCGAGCTACACGAGCGAGCCCAACAAACGGGATCCCCTTTCCCCCCCTCCTTGTTTTTATTTTCCGTCCTCCCTTTCTGCGCGGCTTTCCCTCCCAAACGTCCGAGTTTCTCCTTCCTCCTAGAGATCTTGCCTTTCTCGTTTCAATCCGAGCCGCCTTCTCGCTCTCCCTCCCTCACGCGCCGCTGACATGCCCAAGAGAAAGGTACGTGGCTGCGGCGAGGGAAAAAAACAACAACAACAAACTTAAGGGCCCGGAGGCGAGAGGGGCGAAGGGGAAGGGAGAGGGAAGAATTCGTGTACTTGAAGGGAGGGATGCTTATGCGGGGGTGAGCTTTCAGAGCAGACGCCATTTTCTTTCTCTTCTTCTCTACTCCCTACCCGCGCTCGATCGCTGGCTCGCTCCCTTTCCCTCCCCCTCCGCTTCGTTCGCCTTCGGGCGATTAACGGTCGTGAAACGGAGGGGGGGGGAAGCGCGTGCGCGCGAGACGGCTCAACGGTCGTCTTCGGGACTTAAAAAAGTGGGGATGGAGGAGGGGGGCGGAGCTTAGGGAAAGCGACCGTTAACCGCCGCGCATTTTTGGTGGCCTATGAAGGAAAGGCGGCGCGCGGGGGACGGGAGGGGGGGGTTGACTCTGCGAGCGACTGTACAGAGAAAGCTCCGTGCGGGGCGGGGTAGTTGTGACAAGAGAGCGCGAGACGGCCAGCGCGCGCGCAGAGAAGCGCGAGAAAACGCTTAATTATTGGCTGCCCCTTCGCCCGCGCGCTCGCCTTGCCCGCCAATGGAGAAGGGGCACGCGCCGATTTAGGCGCGGAGGGGGGGGAGAAGAAGGGAGGGAAGTAGTCCAGTAGAAGAGGGAAAAGAAAGCAGGGCGATCCGTTCTTTTTTTTTTTTGGCGGGAGGGCCGTTGACCGGAAGGAAATCCACATGTACCGTCCGTTGAAGGCGGCGGGAAGGAGGAGGGCGCCTCGTTTCTCCTCCTTCACCCGCTTAAATAACGAGGTTGTGCCCTGTTTTCCTCTCCACACACACAACCCCCCCCG